>NW_021703772.1:15813477-15847436 GCF_005190385.1 Monodon monoceros
CCCCCCCCCGGGGGGCGGGACGTCCCCTGATGCGGCCCCGGCAGCCGGTTTGCCCTTGCCTTCGCCCGTGGGGCCCATCTGCCTGTCGGTGGCCAGCATCCTGGCGCTCTTCTCGGTCGTCGTCACTTGGGTTATCTGCTGGCTCAAGTACCGGCCCGAGGGCGCGGCCACGGGCTCGGCTGGGGGCGGCGGCGGCGGCGGCCCAAGGGCGCGGGCGGCGGCGGATGCGGGCGGCGCGCGGAGGAGCGACACGTAGTGGGGCCACACGCCTGGCCTCCCTCCCATACCTCCTGCGCGGTCCGAGAGGAGGGGGCCTCTGGCCCGGTGCGCTTGAGCTTCTCCGCCCTCTGCGGAGGGCGGCCCCCGGCCGCTCACCCCCTCACCGCCCGGTCACGGCAGAGCTTCGGTTTTCCGCGTCTCTGGCCTTTCAAGTCCACGCTTCCGCGCTGGGCCAGAGAAGGAAACCGAGGAGGCGGGGATGCTGGTGGCAGTCCCATGTCCCTGGACTGTGCAAGGTCAACTTCCGCTTCATGCACCACCCTCATCCTCGCCAGAGTGCACAGCCATCCCTTCCTGGGGTCCGAGGATTTGCAAGAAGAGGAGGAAGGAGCAGTGGGATGCCCGCTGCCCCGCCTGGAAGATGGTTTTCTGGCTGCTGTGACTTGAGAGTTTCTTTAAGGGTATAGGTGCTAGCTCACGTCTGCAGCAGTTGTGAATGGACCTGAATTGTCCAGAGGAAGCATGAATGAGATGTAAACGTGAACGGTTTCCCTGCTTCCTGGAGGCCGTGGCGAGTGAGTGAGCCGTAGCGCTGAGAGTGACGTTCAACCCCCGGGGGCACGGCGCTGGCCGGAGTTGGGAGGCTGCACCGACCAACAGTCCGCATAAGTGCGCGATTGGGCAGGTGCTCAGCGCGCGTGCGCGCTCACGTCTGCCGCTGGAGTCTTCGGAGCACAGCAAGGGTGGCGCGCACAGGGCGGTGGATCCGTCTGCTAGCGGCCCGACAGAGTCCAGAAGTTCCATCTCCTGGAAACTTGTGATTGTTTTATTCACGGTGTTGCTACCAGGAAGTCATTTCATCTTCTGTAACTGGGCTCAGGGAGCTTAACGAGCCCGTTCTCTCTTCTCTTCTCAAAGCTGACTTACTGTTGCCCCCACCTGGAAGATACTGAAAGCTATTCACGCGGAATAGAAACTGTAGGCTTCCCCTGACTTTTTTCTTAATTTCATTTTTAAAATAATTTATTTTAGAATATATAAATCTGGAAATTTTGTGCATTAAGATTTCTGGAAAAGTTGTTAAGCAGTAATATTTCTCCCGTACCTCTAGTCCAAATACATTTCAAAAGTAGGGGCGACAGTAAAGGCGTGTTGGTAATTGATTCAAGATTTTATACTGTGAAACAACTGACTTTCAATTATCTGATCAAATAGAAAATACTGCTCAAAAAATGAAACTGACAAATCAACTGACAGGTCTTTCGTCCTTTGATTACAAATATATATTATACTTATCAGAAAAATATTATTTTGAATTCACCTGTTTGATATTATTAGAAATCACTGAAATGTTCACATCTGATCACATTAGATGAAAAAGAATACGTACCTATCCGATTTTGTAACTAAAAAGACGAATTGAGAGTGTATGTTGCAGGTGGATTAGATGTTTTATAAAGAAAAAAACCCTGAATTGTTCCAAATGTATTTTATATGAAAACATTCTTTATTCCATCTTTTGAAATTTGGAATAAGACAAAGTTTTCATGCCTAAAAATCACAGAAGCTACTGAGGGTATGCTGTTATTCCTCATGTATTTATGCAAGCTGTCTGCATGATATCTTGACACTATTAACCGAACTTGAATGGAGCATTTGTATCTATCATAGAGTGAAGTAATTTATGGGCCACTGATAAGTGGTATGGCTGCAATTTAGGAATTGCAATATGGTATGTTTTGTGTCTGCACTGTCAATAAAAACAAGAAGCATTTATAGAAAAAATCTGTTTTCATGAAACTTATTTCATGGGGAAATTGCTCTGAGTTATTTTGGTGGGACTTCTTTTCCTGAAATACACATCCTCATCCAAATTCTATCAATAATTTCACATTTTGGATAGGGCTGAGAGAGCAATAACTCACATGTGGGAGTACACTGCAAAGGCATTTCATGGAATTACTTCTAGGGTTTAACGGAACTCCTGAAGGCCAAGTGAGATCTGTTGTATTTTAAAGACTTACCCAATCCACTACTATAACGTTCCCCTAAAACTAAACTCTGTTGTCAGATTTTGTTCTCAGTTTCTGCAAAATGTTTTCAGTTTCCTTATACTAAGACTCACACTTCAGAGATGGGTTTTAATTTACTTTTACCTCCAACAAATAACTTGTGTTATTTTTATTTCTGTATTCATTTTAATCTTGTATCCTTTGTTTACCTCCAGTGCCGAGATTCTGCTAGTATTCACAACTGTTTAGTTGTACAAGTGCAGTTACACATATATATGTGTAGTTACTAGAATGTACATGCTAGTAACAGAACTTGGCTTTGTGGATGTAACCATGTGTACATGTGGGCACACACATGTGTTTGCTATTTCATTCCCTTAAATTGGCAACCTAGAAGTTTGTCTAAAGTTACCTGGGGACCAGCTTGCTTCTTATAGAGTTTATTTATGTTCCACAGAGGAAGGTACAACAATGACATAAACTGAATTATTCCTCATAAATGAGAACGAGATCTTTGAATTGCCTGAGTCACAACACAAGCCACATTTTGCTTCTTTCATAGGTTGCAGGTGTAAATCTCTTGTAATGAGAAATTTGAATAGTTTAAAATCAAATATATATAATTAGTAGCTCAGTACCTGGCCATGGAGAGATTATTTTTTCTTGGCTAACTTTGTTTTATTGCTAATTTCTGACTTCTTTATCAGGAATTGAATGGCAGGATGAGGCGATGGAAAACATTTTTCCAATTTCTAGTGGTTTTCTGGCATTCAGCTGTTCCCCCATTTTGCAGATGTGATTTCACCATTCCTGCATCACATGGAAAGTCCTGGTATACCAGCATCTTAGAGCGTGAATTTAGCAGACATTGTTTAAATGACCAGTGAATTGTCTGGAGGGCTCCTGTGACAGTGGAGTACTTTTCTCTCTTCTCATGGAAATTCTCATCTTCTGGGAAGAGCTTGACTCAACCCTGGGCACATCTCCAGCTCTTAAGTATGAACTACTAGTAAAATCACTGCAAAAAGCCCGACCTTGTCTGGCCTGAATACCTGCTCAAGAACTCGTGGTTTCCATGGCCCAGATTCTGCTTGGGTTCTGAGACTCCTGGTTAGAATTATCTTGAGGCTTCTATAGAATCTAAATTTCCAGTGAAAGAAACTCATCTTGTCGGTGATTGATAGATTAAATACTTGGCCTCTAAATGTAATATGTTTTGGTGAACAGTGTCCACATCCATAAAGAACCTTGGTTTGGGTTCTAAAGACCAGTAAGCTCACCCAGGAGATATAAGTCTGAATAATGGCTCTCTCCTTTCTTGGAAGGACCTTGGCAAGTTATTTAACCTCTTTGAGCCTCAGGCTTCTCATCTGCAAAATGGGAACAAAAGGAATCAGCCCTGCTTTCCTTTTGGGGTTGGCAGGCATAAGGATTTGTATACATAGGAGGGTATATGGGTGAAAATGCTTTGGAAACAAGCCCCATGTGGATCTTTAGTTTTGTTTTCATCCAGGTTTGCAAGGGTCTAATATCACCTCCTCAGAGAGGTTTGCCCTCACCACTCTATCCCCAAGGGAATATCTACTGAAGTTTTATTTTCTTCTCAACACTAGTATCTGCAGTGGTCTTATTTATTTGTCATATGCTTTATCTCAATCTCTTGCAACCAGAATGTAAAAACAAGGGCAGAAACCTTGTCTGGTCACCCACTCTATCCACAAAGCCTTAGCCAGTTCTTGGCATATGCTAAGTGGCAGATAACTAGTCAGTTGACTTGGCTTAATGGGAAACCCTGGACTGAATGTTAAATGATTTGGCTCCCTTTTCTCACACTTCCCCTCAATAACCCCTGAGACCCTGGGGGACTTAGGTAAACAATTGCTTTCCCCCGACTTCATAAGGAATTTTGAAAGGTGAAAAGATATACCAAAAAGCACCTTGAGTTATGAGAAAAATCAGTTCTATTACAGCAAAACTCGAACTGCAATGTAGTCAGTGACAGGAGACAGTGGAGCGACTAAAAGACATTTGGCCTCCATTTCCGATCATTTTCTGCATTTTAAGATTTCAAGGTATGAATCCTTTTGGCTACCTTCTTTATAAGCGCGTCTGCCCCATCCCCTCCAAAGCTGGCAGCACCTACATAGTTGGGATAAGCTTACAATGCGGTGAAATTTCCCCACAACATTGAGAGCAAGAGCTATTAAATTTCTCATTATGTGTTACTCCCTGTTTTACTAATTCTTCAATCTTTGCCACTTTAAATAAATTATCCTTCCCAAATTTATCATCTCAGTAGCTGAGTAATCCCCTGTTAATCTGTGATCCAACTCATCCTCTTTAATCATTTAATTCCCATTAGCTAATATTCGTATTTTAAATTTGTTATGATACAAAGATGATTACCTTCATGCCGTGGGCATTGAACTGCATCCCTGTTAAAGATAAATAGCATACTTCTTCCTTTGAAACAATACGTTTTTATTGTATATGTTATAGCATAAGTTTGTGGAATATCAAATATTTACTACAGTAAATATTTATGAAATGAGTATTAGAAATGACCGTAGCCGGAGCTTGGTTCCAAGTTATGTGAATGAAGAAATTACGAGAGAGATTTTATCTATCTTTTGCTAGATCTCTTTTCATCGTGCATTTAAGAAAAGCTTTGTAATACATACCATTAGCATTGTTTCTATCCATTGATCAAACTTGCAGCTTCCTTTCTCTTACACAAAACTAAAACATGCCAAAGAGAGGCAAGTTTGCTTCTGTGATAAATTCACCATCATGCTTGATTATAAAATACATTCAGGGAAGTAAGAGTGTTCAATCTCCAAGAATATTCCTAGGAGCTCAGGAAGAATGTGCACACTTCCTTTAGAAAAAATTGTCTTTGCATGTAAAATTGGATTATCTTTGGCTTAGAAATACCACATCTCCATGGGGTGGAAGAGGGGGTAGTGCTGAAGTAGGAAGAAAGAAGGTAGAGAAGATGTGCAAAGAAGTTCTCCTAACCCCTAGTATTACAAACACACATTCCGAAATAAACGGGAGAGAAAGTGTTTAATCGCTGCAAGAAAAGAACACTTTTATTTCAGCAGTTATTTCAAGAACCATGATAATAATTGAGTGGCTCAGCTATCTCTTACCACAATGACAGTACTCTCTATCACATGGAAATGATACTTTGATAAGATTTATATGTCTACTGTGTGTGCATTTAAAACTAGTTTCTAGTCAAACTTGGGAGGTGGAGAGCAATTGCACCTGACTTGCAGCTTGGGGCTGGGGAGGTGGGTGGGGTGGGGAGGGGAAGGATTAACTTCAAGTTGTCAAGCAGACAGTTTTTGCTTGGAAGAAAATTTGGGACTGAACTCTGCAAGGAAAAGATTTGTCCCTAGAGTCAATTTCTTATTAAATTCACACACAGCAAACTTATTTCCTGATTGGAGCCTTAGCAGAGGTTCTCAACTCTGGCTGCAGTTTAGAATTACCTGGAGCGCTTAAGAAACAAAACAAAACAAAACAAAACAAAACAAAACAAAACGCGGAAGCACCCGTCCCGCCCCCGGGTCGAGACATTTATTTAATTGGTCTGGGAGTAGGGGTGGGGGTGGGGAGGGGAGGTGCAGCAGCAGTTTTTAAAAGGTGCCCCAGGTGATTCTACTGAGCAGCAAGATTTGAAAGCCATTATACTTCACAACGTTGTTTATTGAAATGCTACGTTCTCCCCAATCCCACTTTAATGCACTAAACGCCGCCAGGTTTCTTAGAAAATGGGAGATTGTGGACTAATGCTTGGATTTTGGAAACGGCCATAATTTGGATAACTATTTGTTGCTCTGACTGTTCCCTCTGTCTCTACACACACACACACACACACACGCACACTCAGACTGTTGACTTTGTATTCCCAGGAAAGTTAGGTAAATATTTGCCTCCTAATTGCGGGCGCTCGTGATCTTTCCTAACGTGGCGGGGATGACGGCTGCGCCTCCGCACATTACAGGGCTTTTCCGTGGGCTCCCCTCGGTCCCTCAAAACAGGGGTGTGCTTTCCAAGTCAAAATTCAGTGACAACGTGGGGATTTGAGGGTGGATTATATGGCTAACCAAGAAAGTCTAGAGGTTAAATTAACAAAACCTCGCCAGTTGACAGCTGTGGGTGTCATCGCCCGTGACAACTGAAGGGGAAGCTGCTGGTCACCAACAGGTGTGGACAGGCGAGCAGATCCAGAGCAGAGAGTAGTGTTTTAAGATATTCGCTAGGAGAGTTATTACATTCTTTCAAAAGACCCTTCCGAGTAGCCGTTCAGCGTACAAATTAATTCCACACTCTTGGATCCAGGTGTAAAGGGATTTGCGCTGAGACCCAGCGGCCAGCGATGGGAGGAGGGGGATCACCTCGATTTCTGTGCGTTTTAACGCGGACGCCCGAGGTAGCTCGTAGCTAAGCTCAAGGACTATCGGGGGGAAAGTGCGGGCGCGGGGGCCGCCGAGGGCAGCCACCGCGACAGGTCCCCGGGGAGGCTCCTGGGGCGGGCGGGGTGGAATCCGCATCCTGGGGCTGGCCTGTGCCCGCTCCCGCGCAGTCTCCCGGGCTGGAGAGAACTCGAGGACGCCCGGGGCGACAGGCTAGTCCCCGCACAACTGGGCCAACGACAACGACTTAAGCGTGTCCCTTTCGCAGCCCCCGACCCCAAACCCCAGCCCAGTAATCTCCAAGCTTGCGATCCCGAAGGGCAGGCCGGGGAGAAGTCGAAGACACAAGGACGCCGTCACCGGCGCATTCGTCGCGCGCGGGGGAACCAGCTGGCACGGTGCCTTGCAAACTCAGCCACTCGGCATCGCTGCTTAGCTTGTTAATTGTTTTGTCTTCGTATGGAAACTGGTCTTCAGCCCCTAAGTCTCCGGATTCTGTGACGTCCCGATTTCAGGGTCTGAAGGTCTATGATCCAGTGGTGTCCTTACCATCTTTGGATGTCCACGGGCCCTCCCAGCGCCCGCCCCATAGCTCTCGGTTCGCATCTATCTTCCTTCCTCCCTCCCTCCCTTCCTCTTGTCCCCGCTGCGGGGCTTGAGGGGTCTTAGTTCCCCCACTGGGGACTCAACCCGTCCCCGCAGTGAAAGCGCGGAGCCCTAACCACTGGACCGCCAGGGAATTTCCCGCATCTATTCTTAAAAAGAGCAGAGAAGCCCCAAATATGTAGGTTAAGAAGAAAGAGACACCGAGTGCGGTGGCTGCGGGGCGCGGAGTCGCTTGTCTGTCCCGTCATATCTCTGCAGCTTTTTGGTCCGCAAGCCGGCTTCTCCCCGAATCCCAGCCCCGCGGGGCTCCGAAACCCTCTCCCGCCTCCCGCCGCCTTCCGCATTGTCCCCACGGCTTTCAAAGAGGCAAAAGGTGTGCTGACAAACCTTCCCATTTTCGGGCGGGCGGGTCAGCGGGACGTGGACGCGAAGGGTTAGGGGCTTGGAAATACCTTAGGCATCTTCGGGTTTCCTCTTGGAAATTCCTCGCAGTTCCCCGCGGGGGCGGCGCTGGCATCCGACCCCAGACCTTCCACCACCACGAGGCGGTCCGCAAGGAGGAGAGGTTCGCCACACGGCTAGGGGCCTAGGAGGACTTCAAGAAGCCCGGCCCACGCCACGTTCCAAATATAGCGCTGATCCGCAGGGGGCAGGAAGATTTGGATTCTTTCTGCCAATACTCACCAGCTGCCTGCCACGTGCCCGGCCCGAAGCAGGGGCGGCTGAATGATGCTAAGTGTCTCAGTTTCTCCTCCGCACGGAACTACAGGCTAATAAACTCTGGGAGTAAGAAAACGGGGTGTTTAAAATAAGCAAAAATTTTAAAGTGGAATTGTCTCATTGGAAGGTTTTAAAAAGGGAACTGAAAGGGAGTAAATTTCCAAATTATTTTCAATCGAGATAAGATAGATCAGTGCCTCCTGGAGGCATTAAAGGTAACTTGTTGACATTTATTTACAACCAGAACAGGGCAAACAGTGAGAGGTAAAGTATTTCACCAGCTCCCAGATTCCATCCCTTTGGGGTTCGATGCCAGCGTTAGAAACCTGTAGGGCTTTCTAACTGAACAGGAGTGGCAACACCACATTGTGGGGGGTTTAAATCTTAGTTTTGTTGCTTCCTAGCTGTGTAACCTAGAGCAAGTTAAGTAATGTCGCTGGTCCTTTGTTTTTTCTCATTTTAATTGGGTACAATCTAGGTTTTTTTAAGCAGTAAGTAAATTAATCTTTGTAAATGTTTGAGGATAATTCCAGTACCTATGAAGTGCTCAATACATATATGCTATTACTCTTATATAATGTTTTATTACTATTATTATACAATGATAATGTGCCAGTATGATTAAGTGCTGCTGTTGCCACACAATTTCCCCAGTTCTCCCAAGAGGGGGAACCCAAGCCTCTAGACCAAGGAGTGCCAGGCTTTCTGAGCACTCATGCTGCCAACCCCAGGACACCGGGCATGTTCTGAGAAGTCTCCTGGAAAGTGTGGTCTGATTCCTGGGAGGGAGCCTGGGACAGGTGATGGAGAGATGGCTTAGCAGGCTGTAGTGGTGGGGAGAGGTTGGTGGCACCAGAAAAGCCTGACCTCCCTACGCTGGTACTTTGATAAGTGGTACCTTAAAAGCGTTTGTTCCAAGTGTTGATTTTATCCATGCTTTCTCCCATCACCCTGCACTTCTGTAATGTATGAGTGGGCAAAGTCCTATCCCTATTTCTTCTTTTTAACATAAATGAATTCTAAAACCTTGGGAGCAAACTAAATGACTTATTCTTAAGTCAACTCTCTGTATCCTGGTAGCCCCTAGTATACAAGTATCTCCCCCATGACCACATATTCTGGAACGTGAAATTGGAGATTCAGACCACTTTTCCCAGTGCAAATGTGTCCTTCAAATTAGAAAAAGTCATTTCTTGTTGTCTACAATGAACCCACCTTGACTAACATCAATTAGGATTTTTAAAATCAGCAATATCTTAGTCCTAATGTTTCTTCAGTATTTCGTTATTCTCTCTCCCCCTCCCCTTTTCAGTCTTCAAGCAAAATCCTCTTTTCTTCCAGGACTTTTCATTTTCTTCTCTTTTTGTCTGTCTCCGAAAACTTCTATTTTTAGGGTACTTTCCTGCTTTTTGAGCTCAGGAATCTTCTTTGATTTCTCCCTCCTGGAGTGACTTGCCAATCTCTCCACAGAGTTCACCATGCTCCAGGATCTAGCTCCTGCCTTCCTGGGTCATCCTGCCCAAATGAAACCACGCCATTTGCTCCTTTCTGAACCTGGGGCTACCTCACCAATCAGAGAAGGAGAGTGCATGCCTCCTCCCCTACTTGGAAATGTGACCTTGTTTGGGGGGATCTTTGATTATCCTTTCTATTACAGGGATGACTCTTATGATCTCATTGTAACAGGACAGCCTGGGCTTTCTGAGAACCTCTTCAGCCTGCTTTGGAGATAGAAAACATAGGTCTGAGGTGCTACAGGGATTCCCTTTCCACGTGCACCTTCTTACCTCTGCTGCAGGTACACACTGTTTCTCTTTTTCTCCCTTAGTAAGTAGCTCCAAAATCTAGTAAGACTTTATCAGTAGTTTTCTGACAAGTAAGAACTGCTCCCTTTTGCTGAGTAGTATTTCTGCTACCATTCTGAGAAAGCCATGGCCTCCTTTCAAGCCCCCACTGCAGGGCTGCATGCTGTTGTCTCTACTTTATCTGCTGGTTCCCTTGATCCCAGACTTTCACAGGGAAAGGTGTTTTCAAAGCCTTCCTATTAAATAACGTGTGAAACCTTGTGAAGACATTCTCTCCTGAATGGTCCTGCTTGTTTCTTTCGCGTTTACCTCACAAGGCCGTTAGCTGGGGAAGGATGATTGGTTTCACTGGGGTCTAGGGCTCCTCTGGAGGAGTCCTTCCTTTCCGCTTCCCCTCAGAGTGGTGGCAGCTGCTGGGAATCATTCAGGAGGGACACGCACATCAGCCCCGCCCTGTGGAGCAGCGCATTTCTAGTCTGCCCAACTCTTCTCCTGCCTGGAAGGACTTTTCTCCAGTTTGGGGAATGGGGTCTGGATACCAAGAAGTTGGACCTTCATTTTCTCTCAAATAATAATGCAATTTTCAGACAATGGGCACTGAGAGGAAGACTCCCAAACTCCTGCTGGATTTTTGAGCCACAGACGTGGGAAGGGAGGCGACAGGGAAATCTCGATCTCCTGACCCTCAAAGGTGACATTACTCCCAGAGGTGGGGTGAGGGATGGCTCCAAGGAAGCCTCTGTTGCTGGGAAGATTCAGTCCCCTGTCACCCCTTTAGGAGCCTGAATGAAGTGTCTTCAGAAAGAGGACAGTGGGAAACATCTGGAGAGACTTCAAGGCCCAAGAGGACCCAACAGCTGCCTCTTTCCAGGCAGAGCACCTCTGCAGGTTTGGCTGCCCAGGCCCGGCCCCGAGTATGCCAGGACTTCAGAATGCTCCACCCACTGGCAGTTATAACTCCGTAAGGTGTTTTCTATCTACACGTGTTTTTCACTTTCTCCCTTCACCCTTTTCCTTCCTTCAGCAATCACTCCTTCCTACCTCCCTTCTCTGCAGGAATCTACCTATACTGAACCTGCCCAGGCCTTTTCTGCTGAAATAGCAATGCCCCCGCCCCACTCCACCCCACTCCAAGGTTGAATACCCCTTCTCCCCCTAGGTCCTGTGAGCTTCGCCAGAGCTGAGCTGCACCCTTACAATCAATCTCCTGACAAGTTACATTTATATTCTCTTTGGTTATTTTCTGGAACATCGGCTCTGCCAGGTTGAGGACTGTGGTTTGTTTTCATCACAAGGGTAGCCCCAGCCCTCGGAAAAGCACGTAGTAGAAGCTCAAGAAGTATATGTGGAATAAATGCGAAGCTCTGAGACAGCTCTGGGAACACAGCCAGAAGACAGGCCGACCAATGGGGGGGGCAGGGGGAGAGTAAGGTAATCAAAACTGCCCCAGGGAAAAGCTTCAAAGGCCAGGCTTGCAAGTGTCTCAGGCCCTGGAGATGACTAGTGAGTAAAGGAGCCTGAACATTTAATGAAAAATTTCGGAGGGGGAATGAATGATTGAGAGAGTGTCGGACACGGAGTATGCCCAGCCCCACACGGAGGAAGCCCCAGGAAAGAGGGCGACGCTCCAGGTGCTGCTAAAGCCAGGAGGATGGTGCTAGCCGGCCACCGCCTCGCTCACCTCTGGGCTCCGCCAGCGCGGCCCAAAGCAGGACAGCAGGTCCCGCTTCTCCTCGGGCCATCGGGTCCCCAGGGCGTGCACCAAAGCAGGCTTCTCCGGGCACCTCGCTCATGAGAGAAGCTCAGATTGCGCGTTGAGACTTTCCGCCTCCTGGGAAGGCTACGAAAAGCCCGCCCGCCAAGGACGCGGAAGGATGCAAGGGCGGGCAGACCAGTCCTTTAGGGTACATTAGGCTGAAGGCCCAACCTCCGACGCCAGGCTGGAGGTTGCAAAACCAAGAGAGGCACCTAGGAGCGCACCCTACGTGCTTCGGGGTCGGATCCTCGCTGTCCGATCTCAGAGAGGCCACGAAGAGGGCTTGCGCAGCACCCACCTCTTCCGCTATGGCCTCGGAAATAATTACCCTATTAGGTTTGTGCCCTGAATTGGCCCCCCCCTTTTTTTAAATCCGGCAGAATCTCTTTATGGGGCTCCAGCGGAAGCATCTCAGCTCCGATGTTCCAGGTTCAAGGTGCAGAGAGGACGGTACCTGCTAGGATGGCGTAGGTGGGGTGGGGGGAGGGTGAGAAGGAGCTCAGGCCGAGGGAATAATGCTGGCCAGGTTGAGAAGGGTGGTCTCACAGACACCCTACCGCAGGACGCTTTCCGGAGTGAGCTCAAGGGTCCCCGCCCTCAGCGGACAGAGTGCAGTGGGGCTGCCTGGAAGGAAGCTGAATTTGGCGGCCCCCATCTCCAGCCAGCTTTCCCACACGGAACCTGGAGGCTTCGAGCTTTCCTGGGTTTCTCTGCCAAGAGCTAGAGCCCCACCCCTCCCACGCTCTCCTGCCCAATGCAGGCGTCCTCTTGCACCCTCCAGCGCCTGGGAGGGTTTGGCCTCCTGGACAGCTTCTAAGGTCCTCCCCGCCCCCCAGGGCAGCTCTCAAGGGCGTCCTCGGGGCGACTGGACTGGGTTTTCTTCTCTCCACCCCTGTCGCCTCGCTCCAGGAGTAAATGAGCCCCTCCCAGGAACGCTGCTCAGCCCGGATTCGGGCCCCGCAGAATCGAGTTTTGTCCGGCTCCTTCTAAGAGCATCCGAGGGAAGAGGAGGGTGGGGAGCTGGCTGGGGGGCAGGGGGCCGAAGAAACTGGCCGTGGGTGTGTTCGAACGAGTCTGCTTGTGAGTTGCTGTGTGAGTAAACGAGCGAGTGCCCAGATGCGGGAGGGACCTGAGTGGGGGACACCGGGCTCTGTCGGGGCTCCGGGAACCGTCGGGCGCGCGCGCAGCAGGCTCTAGGCTCTGGGAGAGGCCTGGCGTGGCCCGGAGGGCCGCGTCTCCCCCGGCCGCCACTGCAGCGCCAGCCGGGAAGGGTGGACACGATGCGGACACCGCTGGCTTCTCGGCTCCTTCCCCAAAGGCGCTCCGGGAAGGGATTAGGCGCCCGCTGTACTTTCGCTTTGGGCCTGATTGATGCGCCCCGCGCACTGAGGGCTGCGTAATTAATAAAGATTACGCCTGTTTTGTCGAAACGTCCCTCTTAATTAATGGAGAGGAGGACGCGAAGGGTGATTTATTTGCATGTGGAAAATTCGCTCTGCGGTGCGGGCTTTGCCCTGTGGAGGCGGCCGCTGGGACCCAGGCCACCACCGGACTGAGGCGTTCTCGTTCCGGATCGAGGTGTCCCCCATCCTGTTCCCCTCGCCTCGTTGTCTCGGGGACCTACTCCCTGGCATTCAACACCCCCTCCCCCCAGTCTGCCATCACTCTAGCTCGGGGTGGCCCTCCCTTTCCTCAAAGGACGCTGGGAGACCTGGCGGGCACTCCCCTCTCTCGCTCCTCCCGGCTCGCTCCCCTCTGCACCTCCTTACCGCTCCCCCTCCCGTCCAGAGGGGGCTTCCTTGGGCAGGGATCACTGATCCAGGGCTCGGCCGGGGCTCCCGTCGGTGCTCTCAGGGAGGGGCCTGCGGGAAGAAGAGGCCAGCTCCACATCCCTAAGGCCAAAGGCGCGCAGGAAAGGCTGGGAAGCCACCCCCCGCGTGGGCATGTGCGTGTGTGAACCCATCTCGGGATGGATGTTTGTGTGTCTGTATGGCTATGTATGCCTGTGCGTGGATTTCTATGTGCCTGTGCGTGTGCGAACACGTGTGTGAACGTGCGTGACTGTGTATGTCCCCGTGTGGGTCTTCTGTGTCTGTTTCTAAGCATCTTAGCGGTGCGTTTTGCTAAAATACCAACCTCTCTCCCACCTTACTGTCCACCTGCTACAGCCTAGGAAAAAAGGGCCGGCTCTCTCTTGAGCTTCGCTGCATTAAAACACTCCCGCTTTAGCCGGAAACATTTCCTCCGGGTGTGGGGACCGAGTGCTTCCCACCCAGCAGGGGCTGGGGGCGGGCGGGTGGGGGACGCCGCGAGTGGCCGGCAGCGTGGAGGGCCCAGGAGCCGGGAAGCGTCTTCAAAGGTTTTCGTAACGACTCTTCGGCCTTTATTTATGCCCCTATTAATACAATATCCATCATGTAGATATTGATCTTTATCCTTTAAACTGATACACTGGGAATCAATTAGCCATGCAGATTACATTTCCTGCACATCCAAATGTTAATCTTTCAGACTCTGGTCCAATGACATATATTTTTGCAGCCAGATAGTATTAGATTTCGTTTAGAAGTGAAAAGAAGAAGAAAGGCTTTCTGAAGCTCATTCCTCTCGGGGCTACTTGTCTTAACTCTTGGCCGGGGCTGGGCGTTGGGGGTCTGGGGACCAGCATGCCTCTCGCGGGGTTTTCTGGGGGGGGAAAAAAGGAAAGGCCACAAGGGTGACCTGCACCTGGGACCACCGAGGGGACCCGGGACAGCTTTCTGTGGCAGGGCTCTGGGCAGCCGGTTAGGGCCGGGTCTGCACTTCTGTCCAACGCTCGCTCCAGCTCAGACTTCTCCTGGCCGCCCCTTCCCATCACTTTGAGTTTGAGATGGTCAGTTTTCATCGTTTCAGGGTTTTTCCCTTAGGGTTCTCCTTACTCTAAATTTCTAAATCAAAAGTTTTCTTCCACTCCTCGTCCGCAAACCCAAGGTTGGATTAAAGGTTCATCCCCCAAAAGAGAAAATTTGTTTAGATGAGGAAATAGGTGTTTTCCTGGGAGAAGGGAGATGGAGAAAAAGTTTAAGACCTAGGAAGGAACTTAGTGTAAGTCCTATCTAGAGACTGGAAGGGCTGAGGCAGCCTATTTTGGTTGTGGTGACTTCTTTTCTTCTTTCCTTTCTTTCTTTCCCTTCCTTCCTCCTTTCTTTCTTTCTTCCTTCCTTCCTTCCCTCCTTTCTTTCTTTCCCTTCCTTCCTTTCTTCCTTCCTTCCTTTCTTTCTCCCTCCTCCTTTCCTCCTCCCCTCCACCTTTGAAAGGGTGGAGGGGGTCAGGAAATGACGTATCCCAGGGCAAGGGACCCCTCCTCTCCTCGTACCAGGTGAGCTCCCAGGGGCCGCCCCGAAGTGGGTGGGCGTGGCCGGGAGGCGGATTGCGCAGAACACTTCCTAATCGTCTTCTTCCATCCCTGCCAGTCCTCCTCAGGCTTTAGCCAAATCGCGCCCGGACTCCGCTCACGGAAACCCGGTCTCTTCCAGCTCCCCGCACCTGTTGCGTTTATTCCTCCGAGTTGGCTGTACAGTCCCCGCTCCCGACCCGCTTTTAAAACCTGGGAACCGCAGGTCAGGGACTCACAGCTCTGCCGCCTTAGGCTCCCGGGACCTCACTGTGGCTCAGCTAGATACCCTGAGTTTGAACAGCCTCCCAGATCTTTCTTGCTCCTTGTGTCACCCGCCTCCCGTTTCTCCCTCTAAAATCCACCTGGCAGAGAAACTTGCTGCGGGGGTTGAAGGGATTCAGGCCGAGAGGCGATGGCGGCTCATGGCGCTGGCTCCGTCACCGGGGCCGCGGCGGAGTCCTAGAGAGACCTGGCCTGATCAAAGCGAAAGGCCTGTCAGTCCACCCCCTCCACTGCTTCCCCTTCCGCCCCCTCCACGTGTCTCCCGCCCCACACCAGCGGAACACACAGTCCGGGCACTTCGTGTCCAGAAGCGCCCCCAGGCACCCTGGGGCAGGAGTTCCTGGCGTGGTCACTTGCTCTTCGTTCTGCTCCAGACGTCAAGGAAACCCGGAAGACCTCCCGCTTCCCCAGCCCTCACATCCACGTCCCCAGCTCTGCTTCCACCCCACTTCAAATCTGGCCGTGCACTTCCTCTCCTCCTCAAGGCCCAGACAGCCCCCAGTGCCAGCCAGTACCCCCTTTCCAAGACCCCTAAATCTTTACCTCCCCTCTCCCACCCCAGGATCCCTTCAAACGCGGCCCTGTGTGCTGGCATCTCATACACACACCAGCAGAGCAGTTACCAAATTTCTCTTGTAAACTTCAACACCCACCCCCCAACACACACACACACACACACACACACACACACACACACACACTCCGAGTTGGGCAAAACACTTTTTGAAGGTTAGAGAGTATGTATTCTATTTTTTATGAGACACCTCTCCCCCCTCTCCCAGATTCTGGCATCTTGTCTTCCTTATATGCATAAAAATAATTTTTGCAGAACCAAATGAACATCTTGTAGGAGACAAGCTGCTGTGAGATTCATTCTCTCCATCCCTCACTGCCTTTCAAAAAATATACTTTTACACCTCACTTCTTCCTCTCCCTTCTGTTTCCTTTCCTCTTTTTCCTTCTTCCTTCTTTTCTCACAAACCATATGTTCTTTATTGAGAACCCACTCACACGTTCTGGGGCCGCTTCCCTAGCTACAGGGGCACCGCGGGGACAAAACCACTGCGGCTGGCCCACACCACATTTTAGTGTGATGCGCAGATCCCCATCCAGTCCCTAAATCCGACCCCATCCCGACTAATTTTCCAGTGGGGGAGAATAGCGGCGCCAAAGCTTTTGACAAACAACAGCTGGGGGCCTGATCACGGTCGCTAAGCCAGGCGCTGTGATGGGCCACGGGTTTAACCCCAGCAATCACCAATCTGGTATCCGGCCAAGAAGCGCGTGGTCAGGATCTGGCGTTTTGATTTCCTCCCGGTGAACGCGGGAAAACCTTTCCGCGGAATTGAGGGTTTCCCGTCGCGTTTGCTCGAACTCGGACTCCATCCTGAGTGATGCCTGCAACCCTGGGACGCGTCCCCGCGAGGCTACACCCTCCAGATAAGGCACCCCCGCCTCCAGTTCAGGGACATTATTTTACACAGCTCATAATTTCCTCCTAAGGCCTGTGTCCGGCTAGAATGGTCTCTCTCCTCTCGGAGGCCCAAGAAGTCCATGGGCCATGAAACTCTTGTGGCCTGGGGTCCACAAGTGCGGGGCTGTGGGCTGAAGGGTGTCACTTGGCCCAAAGCAGATTCCACTCAACCTGACTGGACTGCAGATCCACGCATCCAAGCTGGCCGGGACGGAGGGACTTCTAGTGAACCGGGCATTCTCCCCACAGGCTTGGAGGGGCAGCCGCTATCTATTTCACCTGAAGTGCCTCTGTAACTGGGGGCAGAGGAAGCAGCTGCAAATTATTTTCCTTTTGGGGTCGAATTATCCTACTATTGTCCTCAGGGCTCCAGTTTCATTTTGCACGTGCACGTGCGGGTGGACACGACCGTTCCTTCACAGAACTGTGCTGGAGACTCTCCTGGCTGCTCTCTGGGTAACTTGTCAGTCTGAGGAAGTGATACTGCCTCCCAAACCTGGGCTCAGGGCTGCAGGGCCAGGCGCCCGCCTTCCAAACCTCACTGCAGGGTTACTCCTTTGCCCGCGAGTGGAATGGGGACTCGGGGGCCCACAGGTTCCTGGCAGGGGAGGTGCCCTGGTGGAGATCCCCTTCCTGCTCCGGGGAGTCAGGTGTGGGTGTAGCTTCGGCTTCCAGAGAGACTTTGGAAAGAAGTAAGGGGAGGCCCAAGCTTCCGAGATAGGGAAGGAGTGGCTGGAGTGTAGAATCGGGTGCTTTCTTTAGAAACCAGTCTGGGAAACCGGGAACTACCCCGCCCTCCGGTGACCTGTTGGTCACCCCGCCTCCCCGCCCCGCCCCGCCTCCCCCTCCCCTCCCTGCCTGGTCTGGCCTGACTACGAGTGGGCACCACCGGCCAGGGAGTCTCAGCCAGCATCGCTGTCCTGGCCCTCCCAAGTCAGACCTCGGGGATACCAACCTCAGGGAATTTGGGGAATTCGGAAGTGACCCTGCAGCCCGACCGGCCCAGCTGCCAGGAGCCTGAGGATGCCCTCCCACCCGTCTCTGGGTCTCCCGGGTCCTCCGGCTGCTGCCAGGCTGAGGAAGAGCTGAGTTAATCTTCTGGCTACATATATACCTCAGAGCGGTCTGGCAGGGGAGAGGCCAGCAAAGAGACTCCCGGGCTGCAGGCCGCCAGTCCCTCCTCCCCGCCCCCCACCCCGTCTCCATTTGTACATTTTTATAGCAAGTGGTGGTCGTTTTATGGATGCGCCTACTGGACGGGCACTTATGGGCCCTCGAAAGAAATCCATTTCAACCTGCAGCACCTCCATTCAAAGGTCCTCCCGGCTCTACAACTGGGAGGACGCGAAACCCGGGAGAGCGAGTCTGCGGCAAGCGCATCCCTTCCCGGATCCGCGGGCTCTCGAGAGAGAGAACGCCCCGCGGGAGAGCACCGGGTCCACGGCGAGGGCTTGAAGACGTAGCCCTCGGCTTCCAAACAAATGAGACTCAGTCCTGGACGTTCTTTAAGCCCTCGTTGCCGCGGGTCCCAGGGTTCCTTTGAACTGTGAGTTGAGTCTGCGTTTGCCCTCTGGAAACACACTTTCGGGTCTCCCTCCTCCAACACGGACGGGTGACCCTAGAAAGTGCTCTGGCCGCTCCACTCAACCTTTGGAGACAGAAAACTTGGAAAAAGTCTAGCTCGAGAAGTAGCTTAGGAAACAGGACACAGGCTTTTGTGGCCCCCAAGTGTGCAAAAAGAAACTGAGAAAGTTGTTCCGTTGACAAATTGAATCATTTTATGTAAAACCAGGTTAAACAGGGCTGCATTCTAAGCAGCGTCCCTCCTGTGTACTATGAATGCACGTGGGGCCCTCCCTACTTGGGTGGGTGAGGGCATGTCCAGACTTTTTCTGGTGTCTCCAGAGGCTGGTCTCCCCCTGCTCAGAGGGTCAACCAAACCTTTTGACTTTGGGCAGAGCCGAAAGCTGCCTGCTTTTCCCACTTGCGAGTGGATTTTTGAAGAGCCCACTCGCAGTCGGTTGAGCAGCTATACTCCCCCCTCCATCTTGCCTTCTTAGTTTGCCTTAATTAGGGGGTGGGGAGTTGGGTTTGGGGGCCCGAGTTCATGTAAAAACTGTCAAGTGAGTTAAGGGAAAGGGGAAGGAGAGAGAGGGTGGAGAACTCCAGTGCAGAAAAAATTCAAAAATCGTAAAAGGAAAAGGGGGAACTTGAAGCCCAGAAGTCATTGTTTCCTTTATTTCAAAGGGAAAAACCTGCCTGATTCTCATCCTTTTGATTGATTAAGGCCCTGAATACCTCGCAGGCCCCGAGTGACAGTCCTTGAATAGACTCGAGCGAATAAAGCGCAGTGCTGAGCGCGGGGCTGGCACTCGGGGGTGTAAAGGAGGCGAGTTCGCTGGCACTTACCAAGTTATAAATAAAAGACTATGCACAATAGCACCTTCTCTAAGGACAGACAGTCTTTACAACACTCCTGGCGTCATATCCTGCTGGGGACACTTCAGCTCCTAGCCAAGACTTTGCTCCTTTTATTTTTCCAGCACTTTAGTCTGAATACCATAATAAATTCCTGAGAACAAATGCTGCAGCCGGGCAAAACTTTAACATATAGATGCATCTCTGCCAAAGCATTGGGGAATCTATACCTCCAGATTTAGAGCTGGGGCTTCCTAGAGACGGTTTTTAAATCAAGAAGAGGAGACCTTTTTCTTTCTCCTCCCTTCCCCAGCCTTCAACCAACCAGTACTGTGGCCTCCAGCCACTACCTAAGCTCCACACTATCCCTGCCCGCAGACTGTGAAGACAAAAGAACTTATCAGCACACTCTGGACTCTTCCTGAGAGGAACCCCATAGGGAAGACCCTCATAATAAGCCTATGCCAAGGGGCATGGACCAGAGGAAGGAAGACTAAAGATGTCTGGGGGCTCCAATGCCTTCTTATTGTAATTGCACCCCCTTCATTGACAAGGAAGCCAAGAAAAGTGGGCGCGAGGCAGAGCCGCAGGGAGAAGAACAGAGACATAGAGACACACAGAGAGATAGAATGAGAGGAAGAGTCAGAGACAGAGAAAGACACACAGAGATACACACCGAGAGATAAGGAGACGGAGAAATAGAAAGTCAAGGAGAGAGACACACATAGAATGACAGACAGACAGACGCGGACCCCTCTCCAGCCTCAGCAGCTGCCATCTCCCTCGGACTGTCCCTGTTTCCGTGGGTGTACCCTTCTCTTCCCGGGGAAGAGGCGCAGCGCAGGTTCCTCTCCGGGCCTGCCGAGGCTTCGGCGCCGCCGGGGATGGGAAGAGAAAGTGGCCGCTGTCGCCCAATCAGCGCGTGCCTCCGCCACCCGGGACGGTCTCCCCGTCGGCCAATCGCAGCTCAGGGCTCCTGACCAAGCTTTGGGTGAAAGAACTAATAAATGCTCCCGAGCCCGGATCCCCGCACTCGGTGTCACGACGGGAGGAGACTCAGGCCGGCCGCGCACCGCCCCCGGCCCCCCCGCTCGGCTCGTCGCGGCGCTCAGAGCCCCCTCCCCAGCGCTCCCAGCCGCGGGGCCGCTCGCCCAGCTTCGCACCAAACTTTTCCGCCCTGGGCTCGGGATCCTGGACTCTGGGCCCTCCCTGCCCGCCCCTTTCCCCGGTTCAACCTCGAGCCTCTCTTTGGACTAGGAGCGAGCAACCCCCTCCCCGTGTCCCTCCTCTCGCTCCAGTCTTTTTGGGGAGGGGCTCTCCACGTTCGGGGGAGTTGCCGAGGGTCACCAGCGCCTCTCTCGTCCTTCTGTTTCGCCTTCACCTGGATATAATTTCCAAGCGGCGCTGTCCCCAGGATGACCACACTGGCCGGAGCTGTGCCCAGGATGATGCGGCCGGGCCCGGGGCAGAACTACCCGCGCAGCGGGTTCCCGCTGGAAGGTAAGAAAGGGCCTCAGCGCCGCCCAAAACCCCGGGGCCGCGGCGGGGCTGCTCCACCCAGCCCCGGGTCTCCACAGGCGCGTCCAGGAGCCCATTCCCGGGGTACCCCCGCCCCAGGAGGGAACAGTCGGGCGAGATCCCGACTCGATTTTCTCTGGGCAAACGAAGCGCCCTTCTCTCAAGTCCTCGCGGAGCTTGGCCGTCAGGCCTGCTCCTGGGCCGTTGCGCTTGCCTCTGTTGTTTTGGAAATGCCGTGGTGGGGAGAGGATCAGGCGGCTTCTGAGCACCAGAAAGCGACTTCGCAGCATTTTGTCCACCCGAAGGCATCTCAAAACTGTCCCGGTTGCTCCCGTGTTCGCTAAACTTCTGTTAATTCCGGAAGGAATTTCTTGCCGCGGCAAAGTTGTGGTGGAGTTTGGAAAATTTAGTATTAATTGATTTATTAATTAGAATTCCATTCATCTCCAGCGGCATCTCGAAGTTTCCACAACCTGTTTGGGGAACTGCCTTTCAGTTAGCCTGAAGGTTCTGGAATCCCAGGGAAGCAAGAGGATTTGCAAGCCCGAAACTTTCTAGGCAATTTGCGAGGTTGAGGCGCCCGAGCCGGGATGCTGACCGGGTGGCGCCTAGCCTTGGCCCTCAGTCCAGAGTAGGATGTAATATCCAGGGCACCAGCGGAGGCGAGGGGACCTGCGAGCAGACCCGTCTGTCGCCTCTGTCCCAAGGTGTAACAGGTGACACGCACTGACACCTGCGGCTTGCTTTCAGGACCCTCTTTGACCTTTGGCTGCGGCCCTCTTAGCCAGAAACCTGAAGGGCTGTCAGCTCCTCCAAGTGCCTTAGAAAGAAAGCTGCCCCAGTTAGACAGTGTTTAGTGCGACTTTGAGAAGGCCTGGGTGAACATCTTTCTGTCAGGGGGCTCTTCCAGCCTCAGAGTCTCCCCCCACAAGTTGTCCCCTTTCCTGGGCCCAAAGGGAAGACAGTTTCACTGGAGCGAGTTAGTTTGCCCTGGTTGTTCCCTTCACACAAGATTATGTGCCCCTGAATTGCTTAATAATTTGAACAAGTGTAGTTGAAACAGGGTCTGGGGCTGGGAGCCTGAATGGAGCAGTTTCAGTGTTGAGGCTGTAACATGGCGATTGGCCAGAGGAGTGAGAAATTAGGTGGGTTCATCTTTTGGGCTGCTCTCTGCTCTCCCGAAATGACGTTCTGTGCGTCTCTCTCTTCGCCTTCTGCTCTCAGTGTCCACCCCCCTCGGCCAGGGCCGGGTCAACCAACTTGGCGGTGTATTTATCAACGGCAGGCCACTACCCAACCACATCCGTCACAAGATCGTGGAGATGGCCCACCACGGCATCCGGCCCTGTGTCATCTCCCGCCAGCTGCGTGTGTCCCACGGCTGCGTCTCTAAGATCCTGTGCAGATATCAGGAGACGGGCTCCATCCGTCCCGGCGCCATCGGTGGCAGCAAGCCCAAGGTGAGCGCGTGGTCCTGGCCCTGGAGGCCTCCTGCCTGCAGTGTCCCGAGTTAGGGAAGAATGGGCAGGGGGCAAGGACTGCCATCTGGGGCTTTCTGAGGAGTTTTTCCAAATCTGAGAAGGTGTGTGTGTGTGTGTGTGTGTGTGTGTGTATGTGTATTGGGGGTTGAAGGGAAGTGGCTAGAGTGCTGTCTTAGCTGGCACTCCTTGATAAATGCTAAGGAAAAACTCCAGCCTTTTTGCAAAGGTGATAAGGCATTTGTTTTTTATGCCTCAGAGTCCTGGAATCCCCATCAAATTATTTTAATAGGCAGACACCCAAAGTGTGCAAGCTGTATGTGCCCACCTGTTGCTGGTTTATTCCCCAAGTATCATCCCAGCTCCCAGCCACTGCACTGCCTTTTCCAAAACTAATCCAAGGAGCCACTTTTGGCTTTTAATGGTTTCTCTCCCAACTCCCATCCCCAGTCGCCTCCAGTCCAAATTGTCTTCAAGGAGTCAAAAGCCAGGGTGATTTGTTTTCTTTGTAATGAGCCAATGACTTGGCTTTTAAAAGGTACTTTGGTGCTATCCTCAAATTATTTTGGTTCTCCTTAAAAAAGGAAAGAGAATCACACTGGCTACGGCTGAGTGGGAGGGGATTGTATACGGTCTGCCTTTTCTTCTGGATGTGGGGAAAATCCAATATAATTTTCTAGTTGCCACAGGGCAAAACCCAAAGGAGGGTTCTGGTAAACTGAAGACTTCCAGACAACCGCTTCTCCTCCTGCCATGCCAGCCGCCTTTGCAACCTCTCTAAGAATCTCTGGAAACTCTTTTTATTGGGAAAAAAAGAGTCAGTCTCTAAAATTATCCATATTTGCTATCCTCTCTAATTTTTAAAAAACCTGGATACTCACCTTTTGCGTCTCATTTTGGTCTTCACCTTAGCTAAAATCTTGTGCTCCTTTGGAAAGGCCCAAGTCGCAGATCTAACTTGAGCTTTCTGCTACTCTTTCAAGCATTCCTTTTTTAGTTTCGTTTTCATGTTGATTCAGTGTAAGGGGTTGCCTTTCTTTATTTCCATGGATCAGAAAGTACACCCCTTCCAATATGTCATACCTCTTCTTATTTTAAGCCGATTGAGGGGCTGATCTGGGGAGAAGAGTACACAGGCTGCTTCCGGGTGGGATGGTTTCCTCTCTGCCCCTTTCTAAAGTACACAGCCTCAGAGAGCAAGGGTTCTTTTGCTAAGCAGAGGGACCTTCCCAGGGGTCGCAAGAAGGAGCGTCCCTCCAGGCCCGAGGCGGTGCGGCCGCCACATCTGGCCCAGAGGACTGGGTACCAACGCCTGCCTGCCTGTTCTCTTAAAGCAGGTGACAACGCCTGACGTGGAGAAGAAAATTGAGGAATACAAAAGAGAGAACCCAGGCATGTTCAGCTGGGAAATTCGAGACAAATTACTCAAGGACGCGGTCTGTGACCGAAACACCGTACCCTCAGGTACCAGGCTCATTAACGTCTTCCTGGGGCGAGGCGTCAGTCGCTATTATCCGGGCAGGCCATCTGAACCATCATCACCCCAATGATCGATCTGGGCGATCGGAAGACGGCCCCTCCCAGGGCTCTGAAATATTTACGAGCTAGACGTTTTTGGCGTTTTATGGAGGGAGTAATGAGCTGCTTGTCCTGGGGTTGAGAGACCGCCGCTGAGGGCTCCCCAAAGAGGATTTCTGTCGAAGAGGCAGGGCAGGAAACGCGAGGCGGAGGCCAAGCGTTTATTAATATTGATGTTCCCTTTTAAAGAGAAACAAATGTTTTGGTAATCCTAACCGAAGGGAGATGGGGCCGCGCCAACCGAGACTTCACCGTGCGCGCCAAGGAGGGAAGGCTTCGGCAACGGCCGGGATTTTTTCCCGAGAGTCCCAGGGCCCATCCGGCGCCCCCGGCGGCCAGGGGGAGGCGGAGGGAGAAGAGGGGCGAGCGCAGGCGAGGGCGAGGGCGCGCGCGTTTGTTTTTAATTAAAAGGAAACTCCCTTTTCCCCCCTGCGAGAACGAGATATTTCGGAGCATGGATTTGTTTACCAGACTGGAATCTGGAAAAAATAAATGGGAGAGAGTGCATTTTCTTTTGACTTTTACAATAGGAAACGATCCTGCAGTTGAAATTTAAACCCTTTATGGCCTCAAAAAAAAAAAAAGAAAAGAAAAGAAAAAAGAAAAAAGTTGAATTGCAGGGGACGGGTCCGCTCTGGTTCTTCCTGCCTTTACCGCGAACCGCGGGGCGCAATGCCTTCAGGTTGAGGCGGTGCAGTGTGGCTGGCGGGAGAAATCTCTTAGATTGGAGATCTAGAGACCCGTCTGTGGAGTCTAGGGAGGGAAACTTCCTACTGGGGAGAGCGGACCGAGACCGCGGTTCCCGGCCCTAACCTGGAGGTGTGAGCTTTCCAGGCTCCCGGCTCGCTGTTCCTAGAGGCCGATTATGCGATGGGGGGTATGAGTGGGAGGGTGAGAGGGGGTGTAGAAGGACGAGGATGCCCAAAGACGCTGGAGGAGGCAGAAGCAAGCTGTTTAGGGCAGGCCTTCTAGGCCCCCCCACCCGTACCCCGACTGGGGGCCGGGGGGCCCCTTGCAGCGCGGCCCTGCACGTCTCAGTCGTAAGCGCCCCCTTCCTCCTTCCGCCCCCAGTGAGTTCCATCAGCCGCATCCTGAGGAGTAAATTCGGGAAAGCCGAGGAGGAGGAGGCCGACCTGGAAAGGAAGGAGGCGGAGGAGAGTGAGAAGAAGGCGAAACACAGCATCGACGGCATCCTGAGCGAACGAGGTAAGCGGCGGCGCGCTGGGCGTTGGGGTCCTGAGGGCGGCGCGGCCCCGCTCGTGTCAAGGCCCCTTCTTGCTCCTATCCCCTGCACCCGGGTAAGAGCGTTCAAGTGAAAGACCAGAGACGCACTTACAGTGAACACAAAAATCTTTTCTTTTCCTTTTTTTTTCTTCTATTTTTAAACCTTTCCTCCACACCACTCGCAGCCCCACGGAAGGCAGAACTGCAAATTGCAGTCTGGGTGCGGGGCCACCCTGCTGCCCTCTGGGGTACGGGACTGGGCGTCTCTGAGCTGTTGTGAGGCAGGGGGCAGTCCGTGAGCCTCCGGAGGTTAAAGGAACTTTTTCCGCCCTTAGGAAAGGCCCGGGTCTCCAAAGGGGTTTCCACATCAGAGGAGGGGGGCGCAGAGAGGGAGAGAGGGAGAGGGACGGGAACGAGGACAAGAGAGAGAGAGACTCAAAACTCTTTAAGGCAGTGGGGTCCCACCACACTGATTGCCTTATAAATGTATATCTGTAAGTTGGCTGTTTTTTTGTTTGTTTTAAATCGATTTTCAAATGCGGTAGGGTTTGAGCTGTGCGTGTCTGGGAAGTAAAACAAGCCTAAGCTCTGGGTTACAAACCGAGGGGGTCTGAGTTCTTGGGCTCGTAGTGCCGGCACCCTTTCTCCGCCCAGGGGTGCGGACCATCGTCTTCTTGTTGGCTGCGATCTGTCAGCCTCAAGAGGAAATCTCCCCCGCGGAGTCATAAGTGCAGCCGGCGGGTTGTCTTCAGACGCTAAAGGTACGCCCACTCCCACAAAAGAAAGCCAACCCCGTGGGAGTTGAACCTGGAAGGGTTCACGGCAGCAGGAGAGTCTCAGCCGTTTTGCGTCTCAGCACTTTTGGCCTTGGGGATGGTTGCACCTCCTCCAAAGCGCAAAGGGACGGGAGTTGCCAGGTGCCCCCCTCCCCCATGCGTGGCCTTCCCTCGCCCGGGGCCGGGACTTCGTTGGGCTGAGTTGACTTTTGAGTTGCCCTAGAAGGGCAGGCGGCTCTCCAGGTGGGCTTGGAGCGGTCACCCACTTCGACCGGCTGGACCTGAGCCCTCAGCCGGTGGCATCCAGGGTAGGACTGTGGGTCAGGAAAGTGGTCGCTTCTTTTACCTTCATTGCTCAACTCCGGGGCGGACCGCTGGCCCTCCGGAGCGGCAGCTTTACAAATCAATGCAAACTCTGTACACAACCTCGAAGGGACCCAGATTTCAATGTTATATATCCGAACCACAGATTTCAGCGATAAACAGGTGCCTAGATGCCCCGGCACACACAGGCAATCAAGAAAAG
Organism: Monodon monoceros; assembly: GCF_005190385.1. Lineage (NCBI taxonomy): Eukaryota > Metazoa > Chordata > Mammalia > Artiodactyla > Monodontidae > Monodon > Monodon monoceros. Next base: position 15,839,670 of record NW_021703772.1, read on the forward strand.
ACACCAAAACCCACGGCAGGTTGGGCAGGGGAGATACCTGTGCTGTTGCTTCCCTCCTTCTAAAGCAGGGGCCTCACATGGACTCGGTTTAAGCCCTTCCTTTTGGAGGGGTGCGTTTCTGCCCTGGTCTCTGAGAAGAGACCCCAGCTTTTATTCTCGGTCTAGACGCATCACGGAGGTGCTGGGGAGGGAGGAAGGCGAGAAACCAGCCAACCCCAAACCTAACGGGCCCCTGCAGGCAGCGGGGCAATAAGCCCAGAGGGTAGGAGAGGCTTGGGAAGGGGGGGGTGGTGAAGGGTGGCAAGGCTTTGCTACTTGTTGCTGGAGGCGCCTGCTCCGCAGCTCGACAGCTCCCTCGCAGCACCGGCAACCGAGGCCCAGGAGACAAAACGCCCCAAATGAGCTGGTCAAACATTTGTACAACTTTTCCAGCTTTTACAAAGAAGGCCTTCTCTACACAATCTACACTTGGAGATGAACTTGGGAGACAAAGCCTGGAGAGTCCATTGAAACTCACACTTTAGCTCGGCCCAGACAAAGCTCCGGCTCGCAGCAGCTTGATGTGAACAAAGGAAGGCAACCTTTTTATAATTCAAGGAGAAAAGAAGAGAAAACAGCCCCACAAAGGCCCGAGAATAGACATTATGGGCTTGCAATGAGGGATGAATTATTCAATGAGCCCCAATAGCTGCTGTGCCAGGAAGTTTTACGGACTTTCCAGCGTGGAAAAAGTGGCCACTTCACCTACAAAATGTTTCGAGTCTTTTGGGCCGTCTAGCTGGGCCCGCTGCCATTCAAGGGCAATTGCTAAGGGGCATTTTCAAAATCAGAGTATTCTCCCCAGAGGGGGCTGAACCGTTGAAAACACACACATACACACAACTCGGGAGGCTGAAGTCTAATTTAATTTGGGATCGTCGGGGAAGATGCAGTGTCAGTCTCTTCAGTGCCTCTAGCTCCCTCTGCAGATGAGCCCTGGAGGACAAGAGGGGCCCAGAGAAAGGACAGAGTGGAGTGTAGTTTGAAGGGAAGTTTAGAAACCTCAAAAAAAAATAAAATAAAATTCCCTCTATCCTTTGGGCCGCAAAAGTCCCAGGCTGCCCCGCTTGGAAAATAGACTGAATGTTGATAAACGGCTCTGAGCTCCCAGGCCGGGCAGGAGGAGCCCGGCTGAGGAGGGACGTTTAGGTGTCATGATCAGGGCGGCTCGCTCTCTCTGGAGGTTCCAGCTTCCTTTCCGGCCTGCCGGATGTTTCTGAGACTGGCTTTCCCGAGTACGTCTCTCTACTTGTCAGAGACTGGGACACAGGGAAGGAGGTACCCTGAAAGAGGTCAGAACGGCCCTCGTTTTTCTCTCCAGGGTCTTGTCCTTTCTTCTGGATGGCCTCTTTCACCTTCCCAACTTTGCCGTGTCCCTCGCCCAATGCAAGAGCAGCGCTTCGGGCCGACGCGGGGCGCTCAGGCCCGTGCGCCCTAGGCGCGCAATAGACGCTGTGCGCCACTTCTGGACCTTTGCTTCCAGCTCTTTTGCCAGGGTGGAAGGAGAGGGTAGGGCAGCCAGGAACATCCCCCAGCACCCTCCTCATCTCCCCACCCCCCACCCCCCTCCCCACACACCATTCCTCTCCCCAAGAGCCGAGCAGGCGCAGCGGTAGGAACCTAGCCCCGGTCGCAGCAACTGGGGCTGTGGGCACTGCCCGCGCTGCGGCCACTCAATAGGCGTCTCTGTTCCTCCCCCGGCGCTGCGGAGCTGGCCCGCGGGCGCCGCCACAATGGGCCGGCCCCCACTCCTGCGCCCTGCGCCAAAGCGCCGCGCCGCCCCCTCCCCTGAGCTCCGGCCGGCTCGAAGCTTAGCTCGCCGGGCTGCAGCCGACTCAATTGCCTCCTTTATGTCCTTCTCACTTTCATCTAGACACAGCCCGCCTCCCCCGCCCTCTTCTTCTCCTCTTTTTTCCCCCTTCCTTGCCTGAGGCTCACATTAGTGAAATTTCTGCAACCTCCCCCATTTTTTTCTTATTTTAAAGAAAGCCCTTAACACAAAAGCAGTGACTAATCAATGGAAACTGCTCCTTCATCAACTCCTCCTCCAGCGGCAGCAGCAGCAGGGTGACGCTTTTCCTGTTTGTGAGTTTTGGGAAACATTTTTGCTTTGTGCCGTAATGGAATTAGAGCACAGATGAGGACTGTAAATGGACACGCGACTGCAAGACTCTCGCTTAAATATTTAGATGCAAAGTTACAATTACTGACTTGTTGCTGCGGCTTTGAAGTGGCAGCTCGGGAGTGCAGGGGGAGAGAGGCCAGATTGCCAAATTGATGTTTTGATTGGGGCTGGAGATACACTTTCATAGGACTTTACCCCTTTTAAGAATCACCAGTGAGCGTGGGAGCTTTGCAACAATTTCAAAGATTGAGCCAAGAGACCCCAAGCATAGGTAGGTTGGAGCTTACCCTCCGTTTTTTTTTTTTTAACGCTCCCTTTCAATTTGATGTTTTTGAAAAACAGTGCTTTTTTTCTTTTTTTAATTTGAGAAAGTAAAGGTGACAAAAGTTTTGCTTGAGTTTGTAAACTTAGGAGCTTTTCTAAAGTTAACGAGGACATCAACTTTTCAGCGGGACATAAGATAAAGCAATTAAAAACGTACAGAAGTTTTAAAAGTCCTGGAACTATTTCGTTTCCAGTGGAATCATGAAAAGAACATTTTATCATTAACTGGAGTGCTACTGACATCGAGGGGAGCGGAAGGCCGTTTCTTCCCTCACCCGCCCCCCCGAGCCCCCCCCCCCAGCCTTCAAGTTAGCAGGGAAGGACATTTTGGCGCGAGGCAAAGGGCGGGGGGGGGGGGGCGGTCGGGGAACAGGCGGGGGCGGGGGAGGGAGGAACTTTCCCACAGATTAAAGTCACGGGCTATAAGATCTTAGGTTTGTGGCATCGGAACCTTTATTAAAGTGGACGGCCCACTCTCCGAGTCCATTTGTCAGAATCACGAATTTGACCCCAATGTCGTCTCTGGTCTTGGGGGTAAATTTCATGTTTTCTGAAGCCCTTACAATACTCAACAAGGGAATATCACCCGTTTAGAAATGTATTGGAAATATCAAAACTTGAATTAAATTAAAATACCTCGCTGTGTTCTTTTCAAGGAGATAACGGTAACGACTTTCCTGTTGGCCCGATTTGAAAGGAAAGACCCGAGTTCGGATCGTGGTTTTATTTTTCGAGGGTTTGTTCTGTTTGGTTGACTGCTATAGGCTCACTTTCTAGCCTTATTGAAAACATGCAAATTTTCTAACTAATGCTTGAAATTGTATGTTTATTTTGAAGTCTGATTTGCTTGTTGATAGCACCGGAGCGGGGACGTAGGGGCTTCACGTGGGTAATAATTACTGAAGGGTCATTTAAGAGTCCCCAGGGCTGTGCAGTAAAAGCCATCGGCGCGGTGAGGTGGAACCAGCAAGTGCGCGTCAGTTCAGGGAGTGGAATATGCAGAAATTAATCAGGTGAATACGAGCGTTGCCACCGAACTCAGGTTCGACATTCCTGAATACATATATTTTAAGGGGAAAAAATTCCTTCCTAACTATGAGGTTATATGCTCACATTGTACGTAAATAAGTAGCCAATGAATATTAAAAGCCTCAACAGCAGCAATAAACGGTGAGAGAGTTTGGCCAGGGCTGGGGCAGAGAAGGTTGGTTCAGGTCGGTGGAGTCCTATGGCAGGTAACTTATTTATGTGGGTAAATAAAGATTAAAGAACCATTAAGAATGTACATATATAACTAACAAGCCAGTAAAAGGCAATTAAGCAGTCAGTTTAATGCCTTATCTCACTGGCTGCTCTGGGGTTGTTTTACAACTAGGAATTAAAATCTGAAAAGGAAGTTTTCAGCAGCTCTGGCCAAATATTGATTAAGTAGCTGTTTGTTGATACCATTGTTACGCATTAAAAGGCCGGGATCCCGGCCTCTCAGTGGCCATCTTCCATTGTGAGGGATTCTTAACCACTGAGATCAAAGCGGGATCATTTCAACTTATCTGTCTTGGAAAATCCTTCTTTTCCTCTGAAACCTCTAAGGAGGATTGACTGAATTCTCTTTAAGAAATAGGAACCGAAACCAGTTACGTGTCCTAAGTTTGCAGAGAAGAGATTCATGGGGTGTTTTTAATTATCCTATGGTGATTTCTTGTTTAGAACTTAGGCTAAGATGGTGAATTTATCATCAAATAAGTTCTCGTTTGGGGGAGGTGACGAGAGGCATGGAAGCTAAGATCCTGAATGTCACTAAATTTCTAAATATGGAAGTTTTACTGAAGTTACCTGCCAAGCTGGAATGACGTAAAGGCAAGATGTCAGAGTTTTGTGTAAAACTAGCTGGAGAACAATTAAATACACAGGAAACTGGGAGTTAGATTGACTGCATTTCTCTACATATGTTTTCACAATTTTTGTGTTTATGGGTGGTTAGATGAGTCCCATGTATATTTTTAAACCTCCTACAATGTAGGAGCAGATATGTGTTTGTTTGTGTGTATAGTTAAAGTTTATTTATAAGTCGGTCACTATGAGTTATGTTGGCAGTAAACTATACCCAGTTGCACACACACACACACACACACACACACACACACACACACAAGGATTTATTTCTCCTGTAGGTTACACTTTCTAGAGTCATGAGAATTTGAGGTAACAGCACAGCTTACCAATTCATATTCAGCACTGCTGTTGAATGCTAAGAAAAATATTTCTTTGAATAATTTTATGACTTTTTTGGCTGTTGATTTTTCGATGAACTGTTAGGCTTTTTTTGTTTTGTTTAAGAGTTCAATATATTTGGATAGATTTTTCTTTTATTATGAGAGCTAAAATGCATGCAAAGACTCTTTTGGAAATACCATCTCTGTGCTTAATTTGCAAATTCCAACAAGTCACTCTGAGGTTGTGAAATTTATGCCAGATTCAGTTTTGAATATTCAACTGAGCACCATAGATCTGCCTGTGTGCGGGATTTTCTGAATCCCGTTCTCTGTGTTCATTTCACTACTAAATAACTGTGCTTAGGGTTTTATTTTCATTTATTTTATTTTACTCTTATTCACTCTTTTTTAATATTAATTAATTTATTTTATGTATTTATTTTTGGCTGCATTGGGTCTTCTCTGCTGTGCACGGGCTTTCTCTAGTTGCGGCGAGCGGGGGCTACTCTTCATCGCGGTGCGCGGGCTTCTCACTGCCGTGGCTTCTCTTGTTGCAGAGCACGGGCTCTAGGCACGTGGACTTCAGTAGTTGCGGCACGTGGGCTCAGTAGTTGTGGCTCGCGGGCTCTAGAGCGCAGGCTCAGTAGTTGTGGCGCACGGGTTTAGTTGCTCCGCGGCATGTGGGATCTTCCCGGACCAGGGTTTGAACCCGTGTCCCCTGCATTGGCAGGCGGATTCTTAACCCCTGCGCCACCAGGCAAGTCCCCTTATTCACTCTTGAACAAGATGAATCTTGACATACAGAGTCAGAATCATTAATGGGTATTTTCTAACATTTTGTATTATAATCTCCCAATTAGTTAATAATCTATCTGCGCTCAAATGTCCTTTGAAATAGTCCTAGTCATTGCAGTGTGGGACAACTGCCTGAAACAAATTAAGCTGGAAGTGTGAGTCAGTGCAGATCTATTATGACTACCTTGCCCTGGGTCCAGATGCAGTGCTAGAGAGTTCTTTGCTGCATTTTACATGTATATGTGTATTTCATGTTTCATTTACATGTGGAGTTAAAGTGACTCTCCCCCCTTAGATATCAGGCTATGTGTTCATATACTGCCAGGGGGACAGCAGAGTCATACTCTGAGTGGGGTCTGATGTCAGTACCAAGGCAGAATTACTGACTCAGTAACGGGCTATGTCAATTATATCTCAATAAGGCTAGAAAAAATAAATATTTGATATTATTGTTAAAAAAAAAAAAGCACTGGCTGCCTCAGTGGGGAACTGTGATCAGAGAAAGTGAAAAGGAGTTTCAGAAGTTGCCACTCTCTTGGAAGATGCACACCAAAGTGAGAACAGAGGACCATCCTCTGCTCCGTTGGGAAAGGTTTTCTCGCCCCGTTCATGCCAGTCTTGGGTAGAGAGTGGCACAGCTCAGCTTTCAGCTCTATCTTGCAGTGTTGGGACAAATGCTGAGCTCCAACAGTGTTGAACTTTTGCTGGAATCGGGACGTCTCTCCTTTTAGAAAGCTTCCCCCACATTTCTGTGATGGTCTCAAAGGAATAGAATATATGTACTTTCCAGTTTGTAACTGGAAAATGAGCAGTTATCGAAATGGCCGTTATAAAACGTTTATTTAAGAGAGATGAGTTAGAAGCTTCACCATTGTCAAAGGGAGCTATGAAAACCATGGAAAATAGTTGTTGAAGACACTTGAGCAGTAAAAGGCCTTATGAATTCATATCTTCAATGTCTGTTTTCCTTCCTTCCTGATAAAAACTGAGAAGAGACTAACAGATAATTTCTGCCCTGGAAATGTCCACTTTTCTTTAAAGAAGTAGTTGTATTTTAATAAAGAACAATGGTGTAACATTTCAAATTTGATTTGGTGCACATTTCTCCTGGAAAAAAAAATCCTGAGAAAGAGTTTTACCTTGCACATTGCATATAACAAAGTTCGTAGCATTTAAATTTTAGCTGCAGGATTTTAAGTTGAAAAAATCCCAAACAACAAAGAACCCCTTCTCTTTGCGGTGAAGCAACTCAATCAAAGTAAGTAGTCTGAGTTTTTATGTCCGCCTTCTTACTGCAGTGATTGGGAAATGAATCTTCCCCAGTAATACAAACTAGAACTCATGACAGGCAGTAACAAACTAGCCATATATTTGTTTCCTTAAACCCATTTAGTGATTTGATTTTTATGTATTTTTATTTGGCCAGCTTTACTGTATCTACAATAGCATATTAATATAAACTCTTGATTCGAGGAGGAATTTCCCACTCATCCTGGATCCGATTCCATTGGATTCTATTTTAAAATAGCTGATCAAAATGCTTTGTGACAAGGATGGGAGACTCTTCTTGGCTGACTAACATAGGATTGAGGGAGAGGAAATACCACTGATTTTTCAGCATTAAAAATTTCCAGGATCATATTGAGAATTCAAATAGTATAGTTTTAAGGAGGCTTAAATGTAAATTAAAAAAAAATTTATAATCAGATGGTAGGCATATTTCTGGAAACAACTACAGAATTAAATGTACTTGGCTTTATGTCATTACATGCAAACAATAAGTAAGTTAGGGTAGAATAGCTAAGAAAGGAAAGTTAATGGCTGTGTGCAATTTATCTAGCAACATGGAATTGGTTTTTGTACACTTTCATAGTCAATACTTGTATGGTCACATACAAATTTACATTTTTAACAGAAAGCCTACATTTGTAGGCTTGTGAGTTTTATAGGTACACAGATAAACTAAGAGTACAGCCACCATACCCCTCATATCTTTTATCTTTTTATTTTTTTTGGCAAACCCTAATATAGGCATTAACTTACTTCGGCATTGTCTGGGGGTATTAACATCATTTTTGTTTCCTTTATAGGGTCTATCTTCTTTTTGAAAAAAATCTTGTTTTTAAACAATTATAGACCCATAGAGTCTGTCTTCAAACACATATTTTAAAATTCTTCCAGTATTCAAACATATTATCATGATTAAGAAAACCTTGGCCACAGGGTGTGTGTGTGTGTGTGTGTGTGTGTGTGTGTGTGTGTGTGTGTGTG
>NW_021703772.1:15847446-15863351 GCF_005190385.1 Monodon monoceros
GTGTGTGTGTGTGTGTGTGTGTGTGTGTGTGTGTGTGTGTGTGTGTGTGTGTCTCCCAATTACCATGGTTGAGCTTAACCTGAACTAAAGAAAATTAATTGGTCCAATTCATTTTATTATAAGAAAAGCAACAGGTTCCTTCTTTATGAATCCCCACTTGGCTGGTTTCCTGACTGAAGTTCACTAATACAAATGAATGTTTCTTGTCTGACTTAAACACACCCCAAAGTCCTTTTTCATGTCTTTGCTTGCCTTATAAGAGCATAGCACCCAAGGTAAAAGTAGTCTGTCTTGCATCACTGATTTTGCTCTAAAATTGAGAACAGCACATTTTGGGTGTGAGCCCCTTGAGTTCTGATGTCTGGTAAGATGGGGGCACATTATACCAATTTCCCAGGGTGATATGAGAATAAAATGAGAAGATGCAAGTTATGTGCAAGTTACACCTATCTCACAGGAAAACTCAAAATCTTGTGCGGGGGCGGGGGGGGGAAAAAGCCCTCTGAACATGCAGAAAGTGACTAGCCTACTGGCAGATGGGCTCTGCCCAAGGGCAAATAAAAGCTTAATTCGGGTTTAGGAGCAACAATGAAGACCAGCACACATACATGCACACAAGCATGCACACACTCACCAAAAAATTCACTTTCACTGATTCCAGAAAACTGAGTTTATAAGAAACTCTTTAATGTAATAGACTATATTGATTTAATAGTTTGAAAAATAATAAAATTTGAAAACCATTTGCCGAGATGTCAAAAGGTATTTCTTAATTACTTTTTCTCCCGTTCTGTAGTTTACTTTTCTCTCTTAGACTAACTTGGCTATTTAAAAACTCTTCCAAATCAAACTTTGTTTTGTTTGTGTATTTGCACAAGTTTTTTTTCCTCCACTGGCCTGACAAATAAGTTGCTTTTTGAAAATGGATCTCACACATGCGTTCTTATTCCTGAAATCCTGGTGCAATCCTTCATTTTGCGGAATTGTGTTTGTGTAATTTCTCATTGCGTCCCTTCTCCAGCCTGCTTCCTTGTCCTTAAATGTCTTTATGGCTCCACACGTGAGATAGTGTGCATTCTTCTTTCTTTCTGCATGATTCTTCTTAATCCCTCTCCTTTAAAATTGGAGTTCAGAAATATTAAGGAAACTTTCCAAAATAGCATTTGTTAAGCTGGAGGATACATTTCAGTGACTTCTCTATTCAGTTTCCCTCTCTATCCAGCCCCCAAAGCTTGGGACTTCTCTACGAGTAGGGTGCAATGCGAGGGTAAAAAGAAAGTAGCCTGGCTTGTAAGACTTGCGGGGGGCTGGAGAGCTCCTGCCCTGTGGTTCTCCTGCTGGAGCAGCTTGCCAGTGCAGCCACTGGAGAGAAGGAAGGTTGTTTTCTTATCCCTGCATGCACTGGGCTGACCTGTCTCTGAAATAGGTCAGGCTGGGGCACCGCCAGTTTACGCAGCTGTCACGGCTTAGGCGTCTCAGTGGGCAGCCCGGCTCCTTGGCCGGTCGACCCCCAGTGAATTGATAAAAATTCGCTGGTGAGCCCTGGGCCTTCCTTCTGGACTGTGCTAGCCCCCTGAAGGCTTTTAGAGGCAAGGGGACTCCTGGATTATGGGGGCCAACTCTCAGCCTAAAAACCGAAAGCGTTCTTTTATTCCGAGGATTGCCCTCATGTCCACCCCCTCAAGTGAAAAATACATGTGTTGTCAGATTGTATTTTTAAATCATATTTATTTTTGACCAGGTAAAACCTACACTCTGTACATAATTCAAAATATAGAAAAGGGCGTACAGTGACAAGTCTTCTTCCCACTCAGGACCCTCAGAATCTTGGCTGTCTTTCTAGAGAGTCTGCATAAACAAGCAATTGTATTTCTCTCTTAAAAATATTCTCTCCTCTTTGTTTGCACAAATGGTAGCCCAGTGTAGAAACTGTTCTGCACTTTGCTTTTTTTTTTCCACCTTAGAATATATCTCTGCAATCACTCCTCATCAGACTGAGGGTCTCCTCAGCCTGTTTATGTAGCTGCATAGTATTCCATCCTATTGGCAAGTGGTGATTTACTTAACAGCACTTAGAGTGTTTCCAATCCAACAGCACCATTTGGCACATGTGTGACTTTATTTGTAAAATAATTCCTCTGTGGTAGAGACAAAGGGAACGGCATTTGTGATTTTGATAGCTTTGGTGGAATTTGGGTTCTGCATTGAGAACAAATGGTGAAGGAATGCTCACTAAACATGGAGTGTGTGTGTGTTTGCCTGTGGCCACTTGTACAAGAAAAAAGAGACACTTCCTTCTACCACTGTACGTAGGTAGGAGCATAGGTTTTGAAATTTCTGCTTAGGAAATTCCTCCAATATTTTGATATTTCTCCAAATGTAACATTCTCTAAATCCAAGGAAAGCTTTTTGCTTTGACTTATTGGTTCCCCTTTTTATTCTTTTTTTCTTATCTACTATTTATTTCACTTCGCCTCCATCAAAAATGGTACACTTATGTTAAGCATTCTTATTTTTCTTTCTGCGCTGGAAAAATCATGGATAGTTTTTAGAACAATTCAGAGACAACTTATTCTGATTGTTTAGTTACAAAAGACAAATTGTCTTTCAGGGTTACCAAATTAGGTTTGAACTAGTAAGAAAGCAGATTATGTCTAATAAAACATGGTCTTGTATTTCTAATATTTGAAAAGTGCTGGCCTGATTCTCTAGGGCTTTCTTGAGTTTGGTAAAGGTTAGTTTTTGATTTTATGAACTTTTAAGGGGTATGTATCCATTCTCTTCTAGGCACAGAAGACATTTTATGTTTTTGCACATAGCTTGCCTCCCTCAAATCATTTCAGCGCATTTTCCCTTAAATCTGATGCTCAGGAATTCAGTTGTTGATGCTGCTGAGTACCTGGCTTACCTAAGCTGGAAGTTCAAGTCTGTGGAATGAACCAGAAAGAACTGGGCTCCAACTATATGAGAAAACAACACTCTCCAAAACCTCCTGAGAAAACTGGATATGTGAACACCAATACACACACACACACACACACACACATATATATATATATTTTTTTTTTTTTTTTTTTTTGCGGTACGCAGGCCTCTCACTGTTGTGGCCTCTCCTGTTGTGGAGCAAGGCTCCAGACGCGCAGGCCCGGCGGCCATGGCTCACAGGCCCAGCCGCTCCGCGGCATGTGGGATCTTCCCGGACCGGGGCACGAACCCGTGTCCCCTGCATCGGCAGGTGGACTCTCAACCACTGCGCCACCGGGGCAGCCCACCAATACATATTTTAAAGTCAATATTTCAAGTCATTCCTTCTTAGGACTGGGCCTTTTGGAAACAGGAGAACAAGTTAGGGGCTAAGGATTTAGTTTTGAAAATCAAAATCTTGATTCTTTTTTTTCAAAATAACAGGAAAACAAAAACAAGTCTTCTTTCTTGACTGTTCCTGCAGCCAGCCCCACAGCATGTAGCACTATTCAGCCAGACACAAGGCAGGAAGGTGTGTTTTCCTAATGCTAGAACTTTTGTCTGTGCTTCGATAGAAACAGCCGGCTGGGAACTCTGGTTCTCTTTCTGTTTCCCCTCTGACTGCCTTACCGAACTCCAGAGGAGTCAGTGGGGATGGAAGCAGGCCTGGCATTTAGAGCATCTGCAAAGAGCTGAGAAGAATGAAAAGCAGCTTTTTTTTCCCCCTCTCCTGGCTCTGTGCATAATTTGGATTGAATCGGGCCCGTAATTTGTGACATCTGATTACTACCTGCAAAAGTATGCAGCTCTCCATGTAGGAAGGAGGGTCTTGGGAGGATTAATCCCAATGAGGAAAATTGTGATTTGTCAGGTTGCTATGAGGTTCTCAACAGAAATTTCGACCGCATAAAATCAGTGGTTTTCAGGTCCACATCAGCAGAACAACCACTCTTTAGATTCTCAACACATCCTCACATTGTTCTCATCACACAGGTGAAGGAGGAAGCAGGCTGAGACGTTCTCTGGGGAACTGGCTCAGCGTCAGGGAGCAGGGGTTCCGGTGGGAGAGCTGCCCCTTCGCTTCTGATTTTTAGATTTGTAACTTTTTAAAATAAAAAGAGACCCATGAATTCATCTGGGGAAACACTTCAACTTTCCGTTGTATGATTCCCAAGTGAATGGGATCTCAGTGTCTGGAATTATTGGTTATATGTTGGAAATTTTTAAGACATAAAATCCTCTCAGACCATTTCTAACGGGGGCTGGGAGTCCATTTCAGGGGGTCGAGCGAATAAATTGGCTCTCCTCACAGAGCATCCAGGGAACCTGCAATATGCCAGGGCAGAATATGATTTGGGAAGCTCTCCAGGGTGGAAACTTTCCAGGTGGTCGATTTGCTTGACTTTTACGCAGATGGGACACATCCGGCACTTGTACGCATGCAAGACACATTTATCAGAGGGCAGTAGAAAGGCAACTTCTATAGCTTCTTACCAGAAGCCAATGTCTGCTTGTGGTCACTGGCCCTGCCAAGCTCTGACTACTGCTGAATTTTTGTCTGAAAGAAGAAGGCAAACGGAGCACTAAATTCCCATTTAGCAACAGGTTAGAAACTACAAGGAGCCTGGCTTAAGAGTGCAGGGGCAAGAGGGGTGCCTGGGTAGTGGAATGTCCCCCATTCTACAGGGAATCAGCTCCAGGTAGAAGGCCAGGGTGCAAACTCAAGGCCTGGCTCGTTTTGAATTAGCTTCCGGCTTTTGTCAGTGAACTTTTTGGGCCTCAACTTCTGTCTTCTTCCTGCCTGTGGAAAGTGTCAGCTAGGGTTTCTCGGGGCGTCCTGAGTACAAAGCCAGCTGGGGGCTGGGAAGGCCACCTCATCTCGTTTTCATCAGAGGCTCAAGAAGTGGGTGTGGAGACAAACAGATCTTGTGTAGGTCAAGTACTCATTCCCTGGCCCAGCTTTGTGTCATGTGGTTTGTCCTTTTTAGACAAATTGAAACCAACGGCCACTATACAGGCTTGCCTTCCCGGTGGAGTACTAGCACATACCTGGGGCAGATAAGGAGAGCAACACTCTCCTTACTACAAAATACAAATGACATAGAGAGCCGAATTTGGTCTGAATCTTTGCTGGCTGGCGAACTTTCATCGTTTTATTGAATTACTATAATTTAATGTTACTTGTTTAAAGTAATGATTTTTCCCCTGAAATGAATCCTTTTTACTTATTTATTTTTAAAATTGAAAGCTCAAATTAAATTCATTAGGGAAGACAATGATTATCTTTCACATTGATATTTCTGGTACTTGGAAAATCCTTTTGGAAAAACTTTAGGAGACGGTCACTCAGACTGTAGTTTATAGGAAATGATGTTACCGGAACAAGTTTGGGTTTTGTACAGGGATGTTTGATAATCTCCCTGCCCCCAATCTTCCGTTCCCAAACCCTGTGAAAATGTTTCTCTCACTTTCTTTTCACAAAGGACTCTATGGGCTGACCTTGGGTGAAAAGAGGGCTGCTGTTCTCTCTTCTTTCCTGTCTCCCCAACCCCTGTCCTGCTTCTACCTGGCTTACCCTCCCCTTGTGCACTCCAGCTCCACACACACATACCATTGCTTCCACCGAGCTCTACCTCATTCACATTGACTCGACCGATTGCCCTTCCTAAGGATGCAGTTTCCAAAAGGGCCCTGGGAGCAATTGCCTGGCATGGAGGAATGACTCCCCAACGGCAGAATTCCAGGTACCCATGTAGGAAAGCTTTTTGGTTGGGGCAAGGTATAGGTTTCTGTTGCCCCGCAAATCGTACTCCAGCAGATCCCAACTTCGCTGTGAATGGGCAGGACTAGTTCTGCTATGAGGAAGCTCTTTGTTGGTGAGCACGGCCTTCCAGGGCATGGTACCCCATTGAGCTATCTGGGGGAGGCAGAGGCAGGTGGGCACCAAGATCATTTCTCCTGTAGGTGGATTTTCCACACTTCCTGAATGCCAGGGAAGGGACTTGGCTTGTGTCCTTTGGGTTTCTTGGCAAAAAGCAGGGCCAGAGGAAGGACATACAGCGTCTGTTCTGGCTTAGAGCCATAGACAGGGAGGGCACTTTGGGGCCCATCTTGCCTCTGATTCTAAGGAGCAGATATCTGATCTGAATATTCATGCTTCTAATGGTGCCTGGACCATTGTCAGAAGCCAGAAGAAGTGAGGCTCTCCTCTTCAGCAAGAGTAGGGCCCAAGGGGCATCCATGATGGATCTACTGGCTAGGAGAGCTTCTGGAAGGCCAGAGGCTCCTGGACTCTCAGCGCTAGGGTCCTGGAGAGCCTCAGAAACACATTGCTTTGGAGAATGTAAGCCACGAGGGTCCCAGAGGGACAGCTGGCATTTATCCCACCTGTGATATATGGGGTTCAGAAACAGCCCGCTGTGTTTGTGGACTCTCATGATCTTGGATTCCTGCTGAGCCCCCATAGCTGGCATTTAGACTTGATTGATGTTTTGTAAGTATTAGGTAATGACAGTAGATACAAGCATCTAGAAACAGCCCACATCTCCCCCAGGCCCTCTCAAGTGGAGGTTGAAAGAGCAGTCCTGGGCAGAGGTGGGTTTACCATAGAGCTGAGGAACCTTCAGTTCCAGGGCCCCTCACCTGTGTGTATCCCTTCCAGGGGACCCCTAAATGATAAAAGCTTCAGGTCCCACAAAAATGCATCTACCCTTGTCCTCATTCAGTTTAGGGTGGGGAAGGTAGAGGCTAAGACACATGGGCTCCCTGTGCATGGAGTATGGGCCTGGCACGGCTGTGTGTGACAGCATAAAGATAATAATAATAATACTGATACTCAGTTACCCTCCACTTGTATCTTGGACTTTAGAGCTTCCAGGATACCTCCTCATTTCTTATGCCTTATCTTGTTTACTTATGGAGCCAAAGTCTGGGTCTGGCAATCCAGAGCTGCTGAGAATTTACCCACGTGACCCTTAGGCGACACAGCATCCTCAGTCCTTGCAAGGAGCCCCTTAGATGGATCATGGACCAACTCCTCACAAGAAGCTGAGGAACCTCCATCCGCTCACTGGTTACAGGCAGGCGGGTAAGACCCTAATTCTGGGGGGCCTTGGTCCCCTCAGCTGTAAAGGTTGTATTAGGCAATTTTTAGATGTTTCTTGTAGGTCTCTGAAACTATCATTGTGACCAGGTTGCTTTCCCTCTCTGGACCTCATTCTCTCTTCCTTTGAAAAGTGGAAACATTGGCCAGGTGAAGGCAACAGTCTCTCCCAGCTCTGGCAGGTTGTGGCAGCTGCGGCCAAGTCCAGCTCTTGGTAGACATTGGGAAGCCCCAGGCAGCTGTTTGAGGAAACAGTGGGGCCTCCAGGCAGTTGGGGAATCGGGGCAAGAATGGAGAGGCCCCTGGTGGCCCCTCGATGTGTCAGGAGGTGAGCAACTCCTCCTTGTCTTATCTCTGGGGGGAAGGATGCCCTTAGGTGCCGGAAGAGTGAGGGTGGGGTCTTGCTGCGCCATTGAACAGGTAGACACCCTGGCTTTTCCCCATCCACACAGGGAAATGCATGCTTTTTTGTACCCCTTGTCATAGCTGTGGCTTCCAGATGAAGCTGGAAAGGCCCGGGGGTATTGGTTAGAGAACTTCTCCTTAAGTTAGAGTTGCTTAAGCAGGACGGTAACATTCCTTCTTTCAAATCATCTGTGCCTAGACATTTTTTCCTGTGCCTAGAGAGGAACACACGAGATTTCTGGCAACTGATGAAGTCAAAGCTAGGAACTGTCTGGGCTTGAGGAGAGAGAGAATCAGACAATGGTGCATTCACTTAATCGGATTCTGCTGTCATATCTTAAACTTAAATTAGCTCCCTCACTAGTAGTTCTCAGAAACCCAATTCGATAAACAAGATTTGCTTTTTTTTTTTGCCTTTGAGTTAAAATACATGCAATATACACTTACAAATAAAAAAAAATCATATTTGAATCAATCAAAAATTTCCACTCGAAACAGTTTGTGAGAAAACTTGTAAAGATTAAATGGGAGATAATTTCAAATCTGAAAACTTTTATTGTTTTTTCAAGGACTTTTTTATGAAGCATTTTAGAAACTCGAGGAGAATGTAAGAAATATTTTTCGTTACATTGAAAACAACTCAAAGCAAGATGTCGTAGCCTAACAAGGGAAGATTTTAATAAAGTTTTCCCCTCGCTTATTTAGTTTTGTGGTGGAAAATTATTTCAGAAGTCAACATCTACTACATATCAAGTTTTTAATATATATTCTGAGAATAGAGAATGGTTCAAATGCTACAGTCCTTAATTACAAAGACTAAATGATAAAATTAACAATGTACAATGTATTGTGAAAAGTCATTTTTTGTTTGAGGAATTTTTAGAGCATCTAAAATACCCAATCTAATATATGCATGCATAATTTTTCTTATGTATCTGATATCTGTGGCTTAAATTTTGTTGTAGTTTTCTTTATCTTAAACAAACAGATTTTGTAAGCAAATTCTGAAAAAATATCTACCAATCTTTAAAAATAGAAGCAGAACATTATAAAATGACAACATCAGGAAGAGAAACTATACCCCTTTATACATTCAGAATAATAAGTACTACTGTTTACCATATGAAAGAGTTTGTTTCTATTTTTGTTAGCGATTATCCTGTACTCAGATCAAATGTATTGCAATTTTGAACTTTGAATGGCAAATTAAAATTTTTATTTGATAAGATTGAGAAAGTCACTACCTGACCTATAGATTAAAGAAGAAATCTGATCTCGGCTACTTTTGGTCAACATTAGAATTTTTGTTGAGTAACTCCACACAAATCAAAACAATTTAAGTTATTGACTCCCTTTCCATATCCATAAGCAGACATCTGACTTATACTCCACATGAATTGGGTTCCAACAGGTATGAAGAAGTCGAATTTGTGAGAGTTATGGCATTCATTTGTTTAATATAGTTTGAATAGCAAGATAACAGTATAACTTTTAAAATGGCAGGCATTTATAACGCTTTGCCAAGTTTGGGGTGGTGAGCAGTAGTCGATCTGAGTATTTGATTTCCTTTGCTTATTTTTTTTTCATGTTTTCTTAGGGAAGTGCTAGTTGAGATTTGAAGAAGAGTTGTTATTCTGTTTAACTATATAAAAACATTAAAATATTTTAGGGAATGCAAAAATACATATGCTTCAGGTTAAAATAGTGAGACATCTTGGATATTTTAATAACATTTCCACTATAGAGTAGCAAAAGTAGACTTTTTAAAACTTTATTCATGAGGTTACATTTGCTCATTAAAGTAATTTGAACACTTTGGAAGGGCACTAACTTTCTAGTGGTAAGACATTTACTGTTTTCCATGCTACTATTAAAAGAAGTGTTTTTTTATTTATAGGTAGAGTACCATTATGATTATTTTTGTAATTGTTCAATTACAAAACAGTTTTGGAATTGTTTCTAAAAAATCAGTGTTAATGTAAATTTATACAAATTAAAGAAAATGAAATCAACAAATGCTAAAACTAAACTGTAGAATGACATTCTATAATATAAAGTAAATATACATTCCACTAAAAGTATTTATATTAATAATACTTAAAGACTTTGTTGTACAATTCAGTTTGGATGTTTGAGATTAAAAATATCCCTTTAGAATCTGGAGAAATTGAAACTGTTGCTCTTTGCCAGGAGAGGGACCAGCAGAGCAGAACATGTTCTAGAGAGTACTTATTCCAAACATTCTTCAAACGCTAAGGATTCTGTATATTTTATTTCATAAGTCCTTTGTGACGTCTCTTTCTCACATTAAGATTACAAAGGTAATTTCCCTGGAAACCAAACCAAAGCAAACCCCACCAAACTCCAAATTCACTTGCAGAGCACATTGCAATTTAGACGTGCTTTTGTTAGAATGATGGGAATTTTCTAATGAAGGAAGTTGAACTGAGGAACAAATTCAAGAAATTACAGCACCTACTTTGTTACACTGTGGTTGAATTTTTATTCTATTATAGTCCCAAGAGCTGTCAAATTACCTAAAGGGAACAATGAGTTTCTGAACAGAAAAAAAAAAAAAAAAGAAGGAAAAAGAAATTACCCAGAGATGCTGCAACTTACAAAACAATCTTTCCTGGTACGCTTCGTGCAGTTTTAAATACAATTGAATGTTAATTCTATCAGACCTAGTTGATTTAAAAGCTAGGATGGATCAGTAGCTGATTTTTGGCATTCATTCATTTTTCCACTCTTTTGTTCACTTGACACACAGCTTTTATACACTGGCTTTGCAGGAACCACTGGCGTGATCTCTGAACAATCTGTTGGAGGAGGAAAGGGCTCCTCCGACCAGCAGCCAGGGATTTAATTAAATACTGTGCATCCTGTCTATCTCAAACAGCTGAAGAAATAGCTGTTGGCGTAAAGGTACCAATGAACTTACGTTCTCTGGTGTTAATAGGGCAAGGAACCCTCTTGGTGGTTAAAAAAAAAAAACCCTCCAAAATACCCCCAATCACGTGATTATTATTTTTTAAGTTAAGAAGAATCACATCGAAGCAACAGTCCCGTTCTGTGGAGCTAGACTCAGTATCATGTTGAAAGGGACATGCAGGTTGAAGAAATTATTTTGTTTATTAATTCAGGTTACATGTACTGCCAGGCTGGCTGGAAGAGAAAGGAAAGAGAGGTGTAACTTTTAAGCACACACTGATTTGTTCTTATTACATAACAAAAGTCTATTTCTTTATCATGTTATCATTCAGTTAATAAAAATTAGCTACAATAACAGCATCAACTTAAAAACCCCTCAAAGTCCAGGGGATTTTCTTTCACAATGAACATGAATACTGTTCAGAAATACAAACAGTCAAAGGATAACTTTAGGTCTGAAAGAGAAACCTGGCAAGGGTAATTGAATAAGCCTGGGTCCCTTGACTGTGTCATGGTGAGGGCAGTCAACATGTCATAATTAGGTTTATTGAGGGCCATTCCAACAATCTGCTTCTATTCTTCCTGCCTTATTGTCCACAGCTAGGCAAATAGCCAAGGGACAAAAGGAATCAAGTGCTGACAAAACATGAAAGAGGAAAAAGATTTAGCTGCTTTTATCAAAGAAACTGAGAGGGACTTTGTGTAAATAAAATAAGTGACTGGCCATCCTGCATTTAGGCAATGCCGTTTTCATTAGAATTAATTCTTGACATATTGGAAGAGTTCCAAGGGAAGGATTTCTACTTCTGACAAGTTTAATTTGTAAATTAAAAACAGTTGGTTAAACATGAGCCTCCATCAACAAAACTTAACCAAAGCCATACACGGCAAAGGGCTAAGCAGGTGAAAAATAGAATTACTTTGAAAACAAAGTCTTCCCCAAAATTATGCAAATTCTTATTACTTCATAACAAATGTTTCCCATTGAAGCCTACAGCAGGATGTCTGCTCAGGGAGGTTTGTTTAGATCACATTTTCTTCCCCTTTAAGCCTCTTTAGTTGACATAACACTTACGCCGTGCTTGGGCACCGTGCTGGTTCTTGGGAGAAGTGGCAGCAAGAACAGAAGAGGTAGACTGACATTTTTAAAGAAGTCAAGCTATTACCGCTTTTGTAAGTCTACGAATTTCAGGACGGCTTGTTCTGCTTTTTTCTTCATGGAAGGTGAGAGATTCTTGCAAGTGTGCTTTCGATTCCTAACGGGGATAAACAGTGGAGGCTACTAGGCAGTGTTTCCTAAACTAAATAATCATCAGATCCCAGGTCAATGTTGTCTGCTTGAAGGGTTGCATGCAACGCCGACTGCGTTGCTGGTTATGACTAGGTGACACAGAGAAAGTGAAAACCTACAGGAGAGAGATTTAGCCAGCATCTGGACAAAGCTTTCTTTTAAGTCTAGAAAGCCCCTTAATAAAACAGCTATTTGTAAAGTTGCAATACCTTTCCTGTTGCATTTTTTCAGCTTGCAAATTAAGCTTCAGATAGGGGTTTTTCACAGGGGCCTGAATTTCAGAAGGTGTCTAGAAAAGAGAATGCTATCATGAAAGATTTGTCCCTTGGGAATACAAATTTTACTTGGGTATCAAGTGCCCCTTAGTTTCATTGAGAGTTACACAGGCAGTAAGAAACCTATTACTTGGGTAGCTTCAGTGACTAGCTGTTTCGATTTTAAAAATTCACATTGCTTTACTTCACCTGGCATCAAGGCATGTTAGAGACTTACATTGCTGTATTCCTTGGCACTTGGAATTAAAGTGAAAAAAATTCTTTTCTCATCTGAAGGAATCATTTAATTCCATCAGTCAGTGGCTATGAAAAACACTCTGAGTAACGCCCTAGAGAAATGCAAGACATAATCATCAGTCATCAGCAGTACCATTACCATCGGTACCAACACGATTGCTATCTTTGAATGGAGCTTATCAATGGTTGTATTTATATGACTGTAGCATCCTGGGGAAGCATTGAAATATATATGGTCCGAACAATTCTCTTGTGGCTCATTAAGCTGGATCTGCAGCATCTTGAAGTTTATTTCACTTGAGTATTTTGGTTAAAAACACCCAAAGAAACAAAACCAACCCCACAGCACACTGGACGGCTGATCTAGCTCTGCACCAGATGTAACTGTGGACTTAGGAAGGGTGTTTTGGTGAAAAGATTTTGCTTTTGGTCCCAGTTCAATGTCTAGCTAGCTGTGTGATGAAGGGAAACTCACTAGCCGTTCTGAGCTGGATTCCTCCAAAGCGGGGGTGACAATAACGTGTTCCACTATCTCAAAGGATTGTTGTGATACGTTAGTGGCCCTGAACACATCTGAAGTTCTGAACGAGTATAAAGTATTATTTACTTATAATCTGCCCATTGCTTTTGTACTCAGTGAAATAAGATTTGGTAGCTGATTTGCCTTAATGCTTTCCTAGAGTACAGCTTAACAAGAATTAAGTGCGTCTTCCTGTGGTCAGCTCAGAATACCCTGAAATAACTCTGTATCCAGGACATATGGGACTTGGTTGCGGGAATAACACTGCTTTATTGCAGAGCAGCACACTGGTGCACATCTAGTGGAAAAGTGGTTTGGGAGAAACTGCTTTTAAGGGTTTGGATTTGTGCAAAATAGGTCTTTTGATTTCCACATTGTTCCAATGCCTGTTGGCTCATGTCACAAAATTGGAAGGCCCAGCAGGCCAGGAAGGAGTTTCTCTGGAAGGAGTTGGAGATTTATGCAGATTGGCTGCCTCTCTGACATTTATTTGCTGCCCTTTTCTCACTCTGTTTTGGCAACTCTGAACCAGATGGACAAGCTCATGGAAAATAAGGCCAGTGAAGAGAAGATGCTTTTGATTTCTTCAAAGATAAGGGAGAACGCTTTCTTTCCCTCTTTCTTTTAACACAGCAGTGGCAATTTTTTTGTGCACGAATTCAAAACTGGCAAGTCACTTTTGGTGACTGATTAAAACATTTGAACAAGGACTTTCCTTGTTACGTCACTGAGAGTAACATAAACTCTGTTTACCAAGGCATCCACTGAAGAGAAATGTCCAGGCGCTGGTCCAAATATTATGTCTACCAGAAGCCAACCGTCTACTTTGTAGCTGTGCACCAAGAATGTTGTCTGAGCTTTAGCTAAGATGATAATTCACCAGGACTGAAATCCTTCCCTAATCACCAACCTCTCGGAAAGGAGAATGATGCAGAGGGGAAGCATGGCTTACTGTCTCACTCTGCAATCATTTATGATTTGAGCTGTATTTTACCTTACAATGACCTCTGGTGCTGTGAGTGTATCATTCTATACTTGCAGCTACCACGAAGACATTGGGCACTAAATAGTGACTTCTCTGGGAGAAATGGAAAATATGGCTTTGGTGAATAAAAAGATACACAGACATGTTTTACTATTTTAGATTCAAACGACATTCTCTGTACTGAGGGAGTTAGTGAAGACAATAATTTAAGCACAAATGTTCATATCAAAAGTAATTATGTCCTGAGCACTGGGACATTTATTTTGAAAGTTCCATTTCTTTCCTGCATTTTAAAGTCATAATATTGTCCCTCGGTGTTACCCACGGTACAGAATTTCAGACTGAAAATACTTTATCTCAGGCGTGTTGCTGAACCCCATCCTTGGAATTTCAGTGTTGAAATATGGGATTAAAAATGGTGAATGAATTTGCTAATTAGGTGCAGCTTTTCTTTCTTTCCTTTTTTTTTTTTAAAGGGAAGTATGTGGGGATGGGGATGTGCAGCTCCCGATTTTCGTCTTATTATTTATTGTACGTTGTCGCTGTCTGTAGACTTTTTCTTTTATTTGTTTACTCTTGTTTGTTTGAACTAATCACTACTTAAGGAAAAGTCCTCTCCGGGACGGCCCCCCTCTTCCCGAAGCCTGTAGCCGAGGTGACCGTTCAGGCATAAAAACGTGCTTATCTGCAAATGAATGGTAGCTCTTTGCTTCATTAAAGCCCCTTTCTCTTTTGGCACTCGCATTGTGACCCTTTGATATTAATTCAAAGGGCAATTAAAGAATGCGGCCCATCTTTGAAGTAAGGCATTCAGGGCAAGGGTAGGGATGAACCTGGGCCTCTGATGGACTGTGTGTATTCAACAGGCCTTTTCAAGACAGTTTGAAGTGAGTCAAAGAAAATGGGCAGGAGAAGGTCAAAGAGAAAAAAAAGGGCTAAAGAAACAGTCTGTATTTGTTCGGAGTATTAGCCAAGCAAACTGCAAATAGCAACAAAATGAAACAGTTAATAGAGCAGCCAGACAGAGCCATGTCAATCACTTAACTTGAACAGCATTAGGCTTGCGAAGCTCCCTCCACTGTGTTACCTAATTATCTTGGGAAAGGCAGTAACTGGAAGTAATGGTATTGTATTTCTTTCTGCTTACTGCCCAGAAAAAGGTGATAAATACTCACTGCTCCATAATTATGCAACATATATACATAAAGGAGTAGGAAGGGGTGGGAGGGAGCTGGATGGGGGCGGAGGCTGACTGAAGTTGCTGTTCCTGGTAAAAGGCCCAAATAGGGCACAAATATAGCATTTTCAAACATTACATGCTGGAGAATCACTTAACACGTTTCATCTAGAGCTGGCTGAAAGGTGCACGATTTCTCCTTTAACAACCCTTAAAGACAAACACGTTTAGCCATCCAAGAAAGTTCTTTTTCAGGAAAAAAAAAAAATTAACCTGCAAAAGCTGTGCTCAAATAATATGACGGATTGGGCTAAGAGTCCTTTGAACGCTGAGCAAACTGATTTTAAAAAGATTTCTAACTCTCTCAGGGGTGTATGGGTAAGAGAGGAGGAAACCCCAAGCACCCGTTGGAATGTCTGCAGATAGGTCGAACTTGTCTCTGAATTGCAAAACGTGGCCGCCTTTTAAAGGGCCCCTGAGGACTCTGTATAGATCATTTGCAACATGGGCTGTTGCAGATCCGTTGTTTGATGTTGGGTTTGTGCATAATGGGTTTTGTTTGGAGGGACAGTAATGGATGTGAAGGATCTGTTATGCAGCTTTTGGACATACTGTTAGAATAGAATGTATCTATTAATTTAAAAGTTTTTGCCTTTGTAAAAAGTCCATTATTGAACTAAGTACTCAATTGCTCTGCATTTTAACACACCAATCATTCACTGGCACTTGAAAACTTACTTCTTTAAAAAAAAAAAACCAAACCTGATTTGAGGGTCACCCAGGGTGAATTGTATATGAAGCTAGGAAAACAAATTATATGGTTAATTTTTTTTTTTTTTTTTGGTACGCGGGCCTCTCACTGTTGTGGCCTCTCCCGTTGCGGAGCACAGGCTCCGGACGCGCAGGCTCAGCGGCCATGGCTCACGGGCCCAGCCGCTCCGCGGCATGTGGGATCTTCCCCGGACCGGGGCACGAACCCGTGTCCCCTGCATCGGCAGGCGGACTCTCAACCACTGCT
>NW_021703772.1:15863451-15940743 GCF_005190385.1 Monodon monoceros
CCTCTCCCGTTGCGGAGCACAGGCTCCGGACGCGCAGGCTCAGCGGCCATGGCTCACGGGCCCAGCCGCTCCGCGGCATGTGGGATCTTCCCCGGACCGGGGCACGAACCCGTGTCCCCTGCATCGGCAGGCGGACTCTCAACCACTGCGCCACCAGGGAAGCCCTATGGTTAATTTTTGAACATATAAATCGCTTCAGCTATTTAGTAGAGCCAACGCGTAAATTCTCTCCTGTCCTGTTCAATGCTACATATGACAGAACAACGTTTGAGGGACTAGGAGGCATTTCCACTTGGAGACAAAGTTAGGAGAGAGTAGTAGCTGCTTAAGGAACTGGAATTCAGTGAAATTTACAAATTTCCTTAGGTGTCCTGGGAGAAAAGTACCATGAAATACCCTAAATAATAATAAAAACATAGTTAAATAGTAATTGTCAAATAAGGGGAAACTCAGGGAATAGAAATAGAATAATCTAGGACATTTTCATCAATAATAACTATGGAAACTTTACCACTTTTAGAAAGAGGACTTTTTTTCTGACTATTTTTGAAAACTTGTTTTATTTTAGTTTTAAAATTACAGAGCTCATTTTTATGTTCTTTTTCAGGATGACTAAAAATCATAGTATCTGGAAATATTAGGAAATGTCCATGGTCTTAGAATACGGAAACACTGACATAACTTTCCGATCAAAATCAGCTCGAAGTCGAAAGAAAGACTGGGAGCGTTTTCGTTATTCTTTGTGTTTTTCCTAATCCTGGGTGATTTTGCAAATTTTCACCAACTTTTACCTTTTTAGCCTCTTTTTCCCCACACAAACCCCTGATTTTTGCTGCCAGAAATGAAGGCTGTGGAACAGTGGAGGGGAAGAACAATTTGGGTTCCCCTCTTGTCTCCCTCTTGTATCTTCTGAAGTCAAGATACATTTTATCATTTGCTCTGCCTGTACCTTGGAGAATTTGAATCCAAATGGCTGAATCTAGAGCAGTGTTGCAGTTATTACACTTGTAGCTCCTGCTATATTCAGGTTCAATGCCATATCCTTTCATAGGCTTACAATGCAAAGGACCCCATTCTATCATCCCCTCAGCTGCTTCTTAGAAGTACACAAAGAATTCCTGGAATCTGTATGATCTTTGGGATCTTACGGTTTTAGTGATTCCCCCAAATCAGAATGTATCCTTGGATCAACAATCAGTCCTTCAAGGGCCAGACAGATTACAACAAAGCAACAATATAATGTACTTCCTATTTTCTATCTAAGGACGCAGGAGTAACACAGCTTGTAAAGGCAGAGCTGGGCTTGGAATCCAGGTTTGTTGGATTCCAGAACATGCACTTGTAACTGCCACACTATGTAACTGGCTTGTGGCTTCTGGGAAGGCAAGTGACATTAAGAAATTATTGAGAAGGGGGTCTGTTCTCAGGGACTGTGCCAGGCAACTCTGCAGCTAGTAGGTCTATGAAATGGGGCCAAAAATAGTATTTGCCTTATAAAATTGTAATAAAAATTATATGAGAGAATACACAGGGGCACAAGTGACCCTCAATAAACATCAAGTATTGTCTTTGTTAATCTTATTTTTGGGGCGTGACTCAGTGGTGGATTTCCCAGGAAGGTGATAAAGCTTCAACTTTAGGACTTTTTCATGCATGAACCCTTGGGAGTTTGCTGGGTGCTGTAGAGTGTTCTGGGTGGGCAGAGGAAATCAGGATGTGTTTCCGCGTACGAATTCCTACTAAATTGCCTTGAGAGATAAACACAAAAGGCAGCTCCAGTAACTTACTGTACTTTTTCCCCATTCTAAACAAATATTCACTTTGTACCTGGCTTCTGTAATTGTAAATTTATATTCTTCTTAAGAAGGTCCCCCCAAACCTGGACCAGCTACTGACTGCTGCCACACTATTGGGTTAGCTCTGCTTTAAAGCCCTTGGAGAGATACCCTCTCCAGGCACTGGTGAGCCGGGTTCTGGGGCGAGGTAGGAGATGGTTGCTTTACTGATTGGTTAGTTGAGAGTCTGATTCATTCATAGGCATTAACTGAGAATTCTATCTGATCCTTCAGATTCTATGTGCATGAACTAGAGAAGTCAAAACCACCGTCCTATTCTGGTATTGTTTGAAATCTGGTTTGCTTAACGTTGTAATTGCCAGTAGCCTGAGAGGGTTGGAGGAAAAATCTTGCTCCAAGTATGAAGAATCCACAGGAGGCTAACTTAGAACAACTGGGAAAGTATACAATGTAGGGAATTATAATTCATTTTAAAACAAGGATGACAGAACCTGTATGAATAAGGAGAGACCAGCACTTGCTCAGAAACCAATTCAGACTATTTGGTGAGAAACAGACAACAACCAACAAATCAGCTACACTCATCAAATGCTTACTATATGCTAAGTTAGTGGAGAGAATAATGATTAACAAGATGCCGCTCGCCTCTCCACGAGCCTATAGCCTGGAAGGGAAGACAGTCGCATGAGCAGATCATGCCAATCTAAGATGTCGAAGTGCTTTTAAAGTCCAGGGCACCGAAGGAATGCAGGGAAATTCGTCTGGCCATCTCCAGGTTCAGAGGTGCTTCCTGGAGGAGAAGATCTCAGAGCTAAGCGTTAGAGGGTGACTAGGAGTTGATCAGCACAAGAAGGGCTAGAGGAAAGGCATTACAGGTAGAGGGAACAGCACGGGCAGCAAAGGCATGGAACAATCAAACACATGTTGTATGTGGGGATTGCCAAGCAGCTGAGGACAACCAGGGGTCCTGTCACCTCAGTCTTTAAAGGAAAAATAAGCACTCCCTTTTCATCTTTCTTCTGTTGTAAATGAACGAGCGATATACTCTACAACATAATCATATTTTCAAAAGGCTAGGTAGACTGCTTTCCCCCGCCCCCAGCTTTACTGAGATATAATTCCCATATAACATGATGTGAGTTTAAGGTGTTCAATGTGTTGATTTGATACACTTGTATATGGCAAAATGATTACCACCAAAGCGTTAGCTAACACCTGCATCACATCACATAATGAATATTTCTTTTTTGTGGTGAGAACATTGAAGATCTACTCTCTTAGCAACTTTCAAGTATATAATACAATATTATTAACTATAATCACTGTGCTGTACATTAGATCTCCAGAACTTATTCTGATAAATGGAAGTTTGTACCCTTTGACCAAGATCTCCCCTTTCCCCCGCCCCCCTCCCCTACAGCTCCTGGTAACTACCATTTGGGTCTCTGTTTGTATGAGTTTGGCTTTTTTTAGATTCCACATATAAGGGAGATCATACAGTATTTGCTTTCTCCATCTCACTCAGCATAACCCTTTCAAGCCTCCATCCATGTCAAAATAGGTCTCTTTAATATTTGTTATTAAGTAATTGTTGTTTGAAAAGAAATCGGATTCCATACACTTGAGTTCTTTTTTTAAATGGGACAAAAATTCTCCCACTAAGAGTGACCATTTTGCAGGAGCATTTTGGGGAAGAACAGAGCCTGATACACGGAAGTGGGAAGCTCTTGGGAATTCTAACTCTAACTCTTCCTTTATGCTGTGTTCAAGGAGATGATCTGAGCATGCAGTTACAGACTCTTACTATTTTTTTCTAGATTCCTTCATTTTGTGACTTAAATTTGTATCTTGAAATTATCATATAGTAAAATAGACTTAATTTTTGTTTTGTGTATTGAGGTGCAGTTCATACGAACCACTTTAAAGTGAACTATTCAGCGGCATTTAGTACATTCTCAAGGTGATGCAACCACCAGCTCTACCTAGTTCTAAGGTATTTAGAACTATTTCATTACCCTGAAAGGAAACCCTGTACCGATTAAGCAACCACCAATCTGTGTTCTCTCTCTATAGATTTAAATATTCTGGTCATTTCATATAAATAGAATCATACAATATGTGACCTTTTCTGTTTGTCTCTGTCACTTAGCATAATGTTTTAGAGGTTCATTCGCGTTGTAACATGTATCAGAACTTCATTCCTTTTTACGACTGTATAATACTCCATTGTATACCCACTGTTTGTTTATCTGTTCATCCACTGGTGGACCTTTGGGCAGTTTCCACCTTTTGGCTATTACGAATAGTGCTGCTATGAACATGTGTGTACATATATTTGTTCTTTCTTGAAATTTTAACGTGAGTATGGGTTCATGTAACGACCATCACAATCAGGATACAGTATAGTTCCATCACCCCCCTGCCCCCCAGATCTCTTCATGCTGCTCCTTTGAACTGACACCCTCCTCCCACTCCCAGCTCCTGGCAGCCACTGATATGTTCTCCAGTTTTGTTCTTTTAAGAATATCGTATAGGGCTTCCCTGGTGGCGCAGTGGTTGAGAGTCCGCCTGCCGATGCAGGGGACGTGGGTTCGTGTCCTGGTCCGGGAAGATCCCATATGCCGCGGAGCGGCTGGGCCCGTGAGCCATGGCTGCTGAGCCTGCGCGTCTGGAGCCTGTGCTCCGCAAAGGGAGAGGCCACAACAGTGAGAGGCCCGTGTACCGCATACCGCAAAAAAAAAAAAAAAAAAGAATATCGTATAAATTGAATCATACGGTATGTAACGCTTTGAGACTGGCTTCATTTACCCCGTATAGTTACTCTGAGATTCGTCCAAGCCATTGAACGTGTCAATATTTCATTCCTTTTTAAAAAATGGATGTATTTATTTATTTTAATTTAAATTTTATATTGGAGCATAGTTGATTAACAATGTTGTGTTAGTTTCAGGTGTACAGCAAAGTGATACAGTGATACCTATGCCTGTATCTATTTTTTCAAATTATTTTCCCGTTTAGGTTATTACAGAATACTGAGCAGAGTTCCCTGTGCTATACAGTGGGTCCTTGCTGGTTATCTTTTTTTTTTTTTTTTTTTTTTTTGTGGTACGTGGGCCTCTCACTGTTGTGGCCTCTCCTGTTGTGGAGCACAGGCTCCGGACACGCAGGCTCAGCGGCCATGGCTCACGGGCCCAGCCGCTCCGCAGCATGTGGAATCTTCCCGGACCGGGGCACGAACCCATGTCCCCTTTATCGGCAGGCGGACTCTCAACCACTGCGCCACCAGGGAAGCCCCGGTTATCTATTTTAAATATAGTAGTGTGTACACGTCAATCCCAAATTCCCAATCTATCCCTCCCCTCACCTTCTCCCCTGGTAACTATAAGTTCGTCTGTTTATGTTTTATAAATAAGTTCATTTGTGTCATTTTTTTAAGGTTCTGTGTATAAGCAATATCATATAGTATTTGTCTTTCTCTGTGTGGCTTACTTCACTTAGTGTGATAATCTCCAGGTTCATCCATGTTGCTGCAAATGGCATTATTTCATTCTTTTTTTATGGCTGAGTAATATCCTACTGTATAGATGTACCACATCTTCTTTATTCGTTCATCTGTCAGTGGACATTTAGGTTGCTTCCATGTGTTGGCTATCATAAACAGCGCTGCAGTGAACATTGGGGTGCGTGTATCATTTCAAGCCATATTGATGAATACTGTTCTATCGAATGGATGTGCTACAGTTTGTATATTCATTCACCTGCTGAGGAACATTTAGGTTATATCTAGTTTTTGTTCATTGTGAATAGAGCTGGCATAGACATTTGTGTAAAATTTTTGTTCCAACACAAAATTTCATTTCTCTAGAGTAAATGCCTGGGAGTGGGATTGCTAGGTCATATGTTAAATGTATGTTTAACTTTATAAGAGACTGCCAAACTATTTTCCGTAATGGCTATACCATTCTGCATTCCACCAGCGATGGATGAGAGCTCTGGTTGCTCCGCATTGGTGCTAGCCTTGATATTGTCAGTATTTAAAAATTTTTCCTATTCTTAATAGATGTGTAGAGATATCTAATCATGGTTTAATTCACCTTTCCCTAATGACTAATGATATTGAACATCTTCTTATGTGTTTATTTATCATCCATATATCCTCCACATATCCATATATAACTGAAATATCTGTTCAGTTGTTTTGCTCATTTTAAAATTATTTATATTGTTTTCTTATTGTTGAATTTTGAGAGTTCTTTTTATATTCTGGATTCCACTCCTTTGTCAAATATGTGATTTGCAAATATTTGCTCTCAATCATTAGCTTGTCTTTTCATTCTTCTAACAGTGTCTCTTGAAGAACAAAAGATTTTGATTTCAATGAAGTCCAATTTATTGATTTGTTATTTTATGGTTGTGCTTTTTAGTATCATGTCTAAGAACTTTGTGCATAGCCCCCGTCATGAGGATTTTCTCCTATAAAAGATAGATTTTACGTTTAGGTCTGTGGTCCGTTTTCAGTTAATTTTTGTACCTGGGTTTACGTTTAGGGCAAGGTTTATTTATTTTTGCGTATGGATGTCCAATTGTTTCAGCACCATTTGTTGAAAAGGTTATCCTTTCTCTGTTGAAAAACATTTGCACTTTTGTCAAAATCAACTGGTGGTGTTTGTGTGGGTCTGTTTCTGAACTCCCTATTCTGTTCCATTGATTTATAAGCCAATTCCTTTGCCAATACCACATCTCCATCACCATAGTTTTGTGGTAATTCTTAAAACCCAGTAATGTGATTCCTCCGAACTTCTTTTTCAAAATTGTTTTTGGCTATTCTAATGGTTTTCCACATACATTTTAGAATCAGCCTATATCTACAAAAATTCCTGCTGGGAACAGTTTATTTTCAAAGATGTTTTGTTTTGGTTTTGAAGAGTTTTGGAAATCAGAGAGTGATAATAAGATGAATCTATTTCTATTACATGCAAAATTAATGAAATCATCTACCAAACTGGGGATGCCATTCTATTACAGATTCTTCCTCTATATAAGTACTCCGTTTTAGTGAAATGGTTGGCAATAAGTCAGAGAGATTGAGCAAAGTCATGTCTACACCAGAGATAAACTTTGAATCACCACACATGTTTAACCTGCTTTCTGAATTGGTCACACAGCACTCAAAATCAGTCTCAGAGAACAAGGAAGGCATACATAAAATATTTAATGTATATTCATGAAAAACAGGTCAACCTGTCCTTGACTTGTGTATAATGTATTTAATTTATACAGATTTAGGCCTTTGGGTCCTTTCAGAAACATTTGCAAATGTGCAGTATTATAGGGTTTCCAGACCAATGTTCTGTCCCATGAATTAAAAACTAGAACATCAGGAACTCAGGGAGGAAAACAGAAAGTAGGAAGCTTTGCTTTCTTTTTCTGCTTTGTGGGAAGAAAGAAATTCATCCCCTGCTCTGCTTTAGAAGAGGATCTTAGAAAGATGTTACAATCTTCTTGGTACCTTCTCCTCTGAGCCTAAAATTTCATTGCAAAGTTCCAATGAACTTTGACTGCCATGTTCTAATGTTTTATACAAATTGACACGTATACCAGGTATTTAGCATGTTTTTCCTACCCATTTTCTAACATTTAGAATAGAATAAACATTTAACACTTACAAAGTCAATGTGAGCATTATGAAAATGAGCTTAAACTATAATTAAGGATGCAACAAGTAAATCTCAAATTTGGCAGAGGTTGCCTATGAAACTCTTGGTTTTTTGAAGGATGCTGTTAAAATTGGTCATCTTGGACCTCTTGGCACCTTGTTATGTGCATACCAGGTCTGCCAGAATAGTTCAGTTTGTTGATCTAAATTTTGGAAACTTTGGGTTAGATAAAGTCAGCTTATCTCAGGTTACTCTTTAAAAACTGTATATTGAGATGAATATCCAAGGTTAAAGTTTGTCAGTTAAGTAATTTTAGGAATTTTGCATTGAGACTGCACTGCATTGAAGGATGTGATGCTGAACGGTTGTGGCTACTTGAATTCATTTTAATTATACGAAGTCTAGGTGGCCCTAGGTTCTATGGTTACAAGGAGAGCATTATTTTTTAAATTTTGTGTTTTCAGAAATACTTTTTTCATTCCTCAGCCAAGACCTTATGGTGTTGAAACATAGCCACATGTAAATGAAAGTAAGTTCTCTGATTTCTTAGTTCAAGAACAGATACAAATATAGTCCAGTAAAACTAACGCAATTCGGTAAATGATAATTATAATGCTTTATTTTTCCGTGGTTCTTTTATATGTAGTTTTTATTTGCTACTTCATGTTGTGATGTGCTGCAGATTGGCACGGCTTTCCTCACCTCAGAGATGAAAGCAAGCCTCAGAGAAGTTAAGTGGCCGACCCAAGGCCACTGAGCTGGTGATAAACAGCAGAATCAGCATGAGAACCTCATTCTCCTGAGAGCGTTTTACTTTTAGATAAAATAAATTCCTACCGTATATCTGTGAAAAAAGGTAAGGGATGACTCCAAAGTACTGAACCGCGGATTCTATGGCAAAAGTTATTTGATTTTTTTTTATTTTTTCCACTAAAACAAAAAGAAAAAAGACAAAAATGCTGAATTCTGTAGCACCAGCTCTGGCTTTGAAATATTTCAAAAAACATAGGCGTTTGTATTTTTCTTTCTCTAAACACAATCAGTGTCATTTCCCAGAGTAATTTCTCTGTTTGGACTAGTGTTATAAACCCTTGTATTCTGATGTTCTTAATAGATGCTGATTGGTATAATGCTATGCCTAGTCTTTATATTTGATATATCATAGAGTACTTGCAAAGTGCTTATTTGCTTTGTACAATCTTTTGGTCTTACCTTTTGATCTAGATATAAAACAGGCAGAAGCAATGTGATTCCTGCCTTTAATGTAATATGGTTTCAGGAATTAGGAATTTCCATTTCAGAATGTATCAGGAAGCGGGGAGTGGGCTTATTCAGCAGTGATGTTCTGTTGGATACATTGTGTTCGGTTGCTTCAGTGTGTGTGTGTGTGTGTGTGTGTGTGTGTGTGCACACGTGTGCATGTTCATTGAAAAGCAGTAACAGTAGGTTTTTCCTCTCCCAACAAACCACTCTTGGAAGGTAGATCTCAGCAGCTGTAGATGAGGTAAAAGATAAAATAAATTCGGTTTAGGAAAATTTAAATTTTAAGATGATGATGATGATTATTATTTTTTAAAGGAAGCCACAGAGGTGGAAATCTGCAGGAAGAAGTTTTCTTATTCTAGTTCCCCGGTCAAGGCCATTTTAGCGGCTCACTTCACAGTATGCCTCAGGGTTTGAGATTTTTATAGTGTGTATAAAATCAGTGCCATGCAGTCAATCCCAGATGTGACCCAAGAGAATAAAACTCAGAGAAAAATAATCTCAGCATTACCAATAAGAATTCCTCTCTCTCTCTTTTTTTTTAAGAACTAAATTTCAGATCCATATTTTAGAAAGATATAGTCAGCATCCAATAAAACTCAGATTAAAAAGAATCCTCCATCTGCCCCAAATATTCACTAACTGCAAACAATATGCAAGGGTTAGGAATCAAGTCCAAAGGTTAAAGGTTCTTGCTGGCAAGTGAAAGAGGGAGGAAAGAGGTATATTGATGCATGTCAGTTTCCAGATTCTGGGGTCAAGCTGTTGTGCCTGAAAGGAACAAGGCATCTTCAGAAAAAGTGTGATTATCAAACAACAGGTCAAAGTTTATCTCTAGGTCAATGAAAAGGGTGGGGGGAGGGTCATCATTCAGGTTCTGAATATAAGCTTTGTATTTAAATAAAGTTGTGGCAAGGTATTCAGTTTTTTTTTTAAATTACCCTATTAGGTTTATTAAATATTATTTAATAATGAAATCAGAAAATTGTTCTCACTTATAATTAATATGAAATAATAATGATAATAATAAAGCCTCACATACAGTATATAATTTAATCCTTAAAACAATGCTGTGAGATATATATTATTATTATATTATATATTATTATTCCCACTTTGCAGATGAAATAATTGAAGCTTAGATACACAGACGCCTTTTCTAAGTTCAGAGTAAGGGGCAGATAAATATACTGTTCTTTCCACCACTATAGTTCTCCCCTCGCCCTCCCCCGCCCCCAGCCCCACCAACCGGCCCCCGTCCCCCCGCAAATTGGATGGTGTGATATGAATTAGTCCTAATTTGATTCAGCATGAAATAGAAATGTTCTTGAGAGCACTCCAGAAAATCACGTTGGTTTTAGGATGGAAGGTTGTCTCTCGAATATTCCTCTTCCTTGAAGCGGTTCTTTTTTTCTTCCCTTTTTCCCAGAAGGGTTTGACGTCCATACCGTTACAAAGCCCCTTCTGTCCCCCGCCTGGACGTTGCCCGGCCGGCCGTGGTGGTGGTGGTGCGGGGACTCCGAGCCAGGACCGGACGGGGACGCGGTCAGCAGCGGCGGTCGGGCGACGCGGGGAGACCCCGTGGACACAAAAGCGTCAGCAGGCCCCGAAGTCTGCGCTGCTCTCAGATGCAAACGGCCCTCCACTCTCCAGCATCCCTTGTTGTTTGTTTTAGGAAAATATTGCGGGAGGGCATTTGGACCAGTGACTGCAGGCATTCTGATCAGCATTCAAAAAGATGAACCGAGACCCGTAGTTAATATGATTATTTTTTCTACACAAATGGAAGGATGTTTTTGAAACAATGTCTGGAAAATAGGCAGTTTCCCAGGGGAAGTCGTTGAGAAGTCTCTATAATTAGGGTGATAAAACCTCCAATAATAATTTTAAAAAATTCACAAGCTGTGCTGGTTTTAATTTTTCCGGTACCTGCGGGAAAATACTTGTTCGAGCATATTGCTAATGCTTAAAACGTGAAAGTCTATTATTAATCGGCTGTTTAGCTGTATAAGTTAAAAGCAAAGGAAAACAATATACACCTTGAATTACCATGACGTCATAACTTCAATAGTCAGGCAAAGAGTGTGAGGAATTAGATATTATCTGAGGCCTAAAAGTGCTGAGCCCTTCAGACAGCAAATATTTTTTGTGTCCTTGTTAATGGACGGCACGCGGAGACATTGAAGCAAAATGTAGACAGTTTGGGTTTTTTTTTTTTTCCCCATTTACTAGTTTTTCCTCACAAAAAAAGAGCCTATGGCATGGTGTGTCTGTATGTGCCCATTCTGTGAATATTTTCCTGATTTTACCAGCAGGCTCTACAGCATATTATAACTATTAATAGTTATATTTACTGTCTCCAATTTGCCTTATTAAGCAAAACTGTCTCAGAATTGCAGGGTCCACTTCCCTGATGCAGGCTGAGCTGAAGTTTAATACCTTTAGAAGTAGTGTCGGTCTAGGGACAGCGTAAAATTTCAAAATGGAGAGGAGAACCAATACATCAAATTCGACGCCTGCTTTCCGAGATGGAGTCAGGTTACCGTTCCCTGAAACAAGTTGCGTAGTTGAGGCATAACATTAAGGATACCGTATTGGTATTCACTTTCTGAATTTTTGGAAAAGAAAATTTAAAAGATGATTCGTTTAAACATCGCCGTTACATACAATATTTAATTTTGTATTCATGAGAAAATGAGACTTCCAGGCTACTGGTAAAGAAAAGCTAATTCCTTGCAGTAGAGAAATCAAAGCGCAGTTTCCGAGTCTCCCGGGCCGAGGGCCTGGAGGAGGTTAGGGGGTCTTTGTACCTGGGGGATTGTCTCGGTGGGAGTGGAGAGGGGGAGGTAAAGATCAGGAAGTGCCTGCCTCGGTGTGAGCCCGAGGGATCAAGGAGGGACCGCAGGGGGCTCTGAGAGGGAGGGATGGTATTAGCGGCCGAGAGGAGGTCCTGCTCGGATCAAGGCATCTTCCAGGCGATGGTGAGCACAGTCCTCGGGTCCTCGGGGCTGGTCGGAGGGAAAGAATGGTTTTCTGTGAGCAGAGAAAGTCCTTCGTGGAAACTCTGAAAACGCTTAAGAGCTCTGTCTCCACTCTGTTTGCCCCCCTGGAATGTGATTGATTACCGCACACTCCCGATCCCGGAAGAAAGAAAAGAGTCCAGGGGCTCTGAGGCTTCCAAGGACAGGGTCCGGCACAAGCCATAGGGAAGGAGCTCCTCATTCTCAAGGGAGGATCTCACAACTGCGAGTCAAGAATGCTACCGGGTTTGTCATTAGTGCTCAAGGGTGGACTTTTCCTTAAGGGCACTTGAGCGCCGCCTCGAAGATAGTGCGCCCTGCGTCAGCTCTCGGCGGAGGGTTCTAGTGCGCTTCTGTGGGGTACTTTATGTGTATAAGAAATGCCATCGTCACAACAGCATGCAAAATAGGAATTATTATCCCTGTTTTGAACATGAGTTCCCTGGGGTTGGGGGAGGTTTAATAACCTGCCGGCAGCCACACTGCTGGAAAAATGGCAGATCTAGGATTTGACTCCACGTGCATCTTACTCCGAAATCTAGCCCAGTGGTCCAACTTCACAGAACCTAAGAGTCATACATAGAGAACCTGAATTAGTATGCAAAAAATTCTCAGAACTTTGACTGATATGGTAAGTGCTAGGTAAGTGTAGGTATTACTACCATTAATTTCTGGGCTTCTTGCATAAGAGAATGTTTCTGGGATCATCTTCAAGTGATTTCGACTTTGCAGATCTGGAGTGGAGCTCAGCAATCATCATTTTTAACAAACACCGCAGGTGATTCTGATGTGGATGCTGGTAGATGATTTGCATGATATCCCCGTGTAATAGTGGCGCTAACTTCACCACCTGATGAGGCCTCTCCAGCTAGGAGGTCCTGCTGCTCCTCCCCCCATCTCCTCGAGACTGTGACCACATTTAGGCAGGGCAGACATTTCCTATCACAAAACCTCAAGAGTGGGACTGCCTCACTCATTTTCAGTATTAAAATCAGATCCCGTGACTCATGTTTTTGAAGACTACACATTCCCTCTTTCCCCAGTGAAATCTGTAAATGAGTTAGGCTACTGAACAAAACAAAATCTCTATTTCTC
This sequence comes from Monodon monoceros, assembly GCF_005190385.1. NCBI lineage: Eukaryota > Metazoa > Chordata > Mammalia > Artiodactyla > Monodontidae > Monodon > Monodon monoceros. The sequence continues at coordinate 15,876,283 of NW_021703772.1, forward strand.
TTCAGTTGGATGAGTTGCAACTTGTCCAACTGAGTTGAGAATAGAAAGTTTAATAGTAAATCTTAAGTACATGAGGGTTTATGATAAATGCATCTTGATATTAACTGAGATGTTTGACATGCTTGCACTGTAAAGTGATATGAAAATAATATGAAAAAAAATCTCAGAGATCTTCAAGTTGTCTCAGGCAGCGATGATACTTTCTTGCATCCTAAATAATCATGGCCTTGATGGAGACATCAGTTTAGGGGCAGACCCTGAGATGGGTCTCAGAGATGACTCTGTGATAAAATAATACTCAGAGACTCTGGGAAACCCAGATTTACAAAGGTTTTTCTGGGTATCTAAGAGACCCTGACTTTCAGACCTTCAGAGCAACCATATGTGTCTGAAGCATTGGACAATGCTTATGGCAGGAGGAAGCATGTCAGAGCAGACAAACATATTTCAGTACAACAAAGACAATCTAAATGTAAGGTGAGAAAACACTGACAACATGTAAAGTGAAAAAAGACTGTGACAGCTCCCCACCACTACCCGCCCCGCAGGCAAATAATATATCCACTGAACACAAAATGGGATTAGAAGTCCAACTATTATCTGGTAAACCATCTAATATGTCTGACTGAAAACTTAAAGTGAAACTATGCATTAAGAAAAAAAACCTTTGCAATTGGCATTTCCTGGAGACTGGATGTCAGATGTTTTTTTAATTTGATATTTGTTAAAGTGTGAGCTCTGTTCTGCTCACCCTTTTGCGTGTACTGCTTTGCACAGACCTGGACGTAGAGTAGGCACGAAATAAACATTTGGTGAATAAATAAATGAGGAATTAGAGGAAAATTTTGTGATGAGGTTATTAAAAACTTTGATCCATTTTTTTTTCCTGGAAAAGAAAACGTATGTCTAAACATATGTATGGTATAGGTTATGTCCTGTTATCTGGACTCTGGTTATATCTTTGACAACTTGTTTTATTGCTGTTTCTGGTGGTGCATCATCTAGGGTTACTCGTATAAATAGGGCCTTGGCTGGCATGAAGTTTTGGATTCTGAGTCACACCCTAAAATGTCTTCAGTGTTTGAGAAAGTTAGCATACTAATGTCAAATGAGGATACATATTTTACACTTCAAAACTATAACTTACTTTTATTTTACCTTTCTGCAGTTCTCCACATTCTTCAAAGTCTATTCGTGCTCCTGTAAATCTGTTCCTTACCATCACCTATGGATACTTTTTTTTTTTTTTGCGGTACTCGGGCCTCTCGCTGCCGTGGCCTCTCCCGTCGCAGAGCACAGGCTCCGGACGCGCAGGCTCAGCGGCCATGGCTCACGGGCCCAGCCTCTCTGCGGCATGTGGGATCTTCCCGGACCAGGGCACGAACCCGCATCCCCTGCTTCGGCAGGCGGACTCTCAACCACTGCGCCACCAGGGAAGCCCCGCCTATGGATTCTTATTACCCCTTAACAGATGGTGAATACAATTTAGGCAACTGTTTGCCCAGCTGAAGGGCTGGGTTGAGAATAGAATCCTGGGAGTAAAATACCAGTTCTTTTTTTGTGTGTGTGTGTGCTGCCTCTAGCTTCCTTGTTTACCAAATAGGTAAATTTGCTGCCCCGGTGGTGGCCACTTAGATAAAAAGGATGCCAGTTGTGTATGGGGCATCGGGACATAGGAGTGGGGAGTCAGGTGACAACTATGGTTCTAGCATTTCTGTGGGTGTAGCTAGTGGCTTGTGTCAGAGGTCACTGAGTTCATGTGGAGATCCAAGACAATCCAATAGTCTGAAGTCAAAGCCAAGGTCAACATTAAAGTAACCATAGGTGCAAGACTTCAAACCATCTGCGAAAGTTGATCAATTAAAAGAGTTTCCTGGTTCTCTATCTGCTTGTGAACTGAGTAATAACTTTGGTTCTTGGGTGTGATTAATTCATGAATGAAGTTTGGCACTTGTTCTGTAAAGCTGAGTAACATTACAGGGACATGGGTCCTCACGGGAAAAAATCCCCCACAACTCTGGCTTCATTCATCCCTGGAGATAGGATAAGGCATCCCTCCATGCATACTGCAGAGGGATTGGGACTTGCATCACGCTAGGGAAAAATGAGAGTTTGTGTTTTATATTTTGCCTACCCCTGGGTGATGCAAGTGGTGGTGGGCTTTGGGGGTGACAGGGAATGTGAGGATGAAATTTGGCACAGAATTCATAAACACAAGCATCTACCTGAGAAAGTTATTATGTCAAATCTACTTCCACTTCGTACTAGTTAAGTAACTCTTTCTGTGCCTCAGTTTTTTCATCCATAAAATGGGGAATAGTGTTAATTTGCAGATTAGATGAACAGAAGCAAGTAAAAATGTTTGACATGGTACCTGGTGTGTAATAAGTACCCATAAGATGTTGGTTATTGTATAGACCAGGTACTGTCGTATAGACCTTTTTCTATAAAGGACTGTATAGGGAATATTTTTGGTTTTGTGGACCACTGGTCTCTGTCACAACTACTCCTTTGTAGCATGTGGCCATAGATAAATGAATAGGCATGGCTATGTTCCAATAAACTTTATTTATGGACACTAATATTTCATTTAGTTTTCATGCATTGATGTTTTTCTTCTTTTAATTTTTTTCAACTCTCTAAGGATGTAAAAACCATCCTTAGATCACAGGGCATGCAAAGACAGGTAAGGTAGTAGGTCGTGTTTGGCTGACCCCTGCTATAGACCATTACATCTCCAATTTGGAAGTATTATTTTATCTCCTATTGCCACATCTATGTTTGTGGAGATTCCCATTATTAGAGTTCTGTTGGCAACATCTGGTTCTGTTGCAAAGCATGTGATGGGGTGTTGACAGTCCTTCCTCATTCATCCGAGACTGGTTATACCCTCAAAGTGGAACACTTCTAGTAGACAACTGAAGTGATGGGATAGATGGTCCTTTAAATGCAAAGTGCATTTTCAATTTCGTGGAGTCTTGGCAAAATTTCATCTTTAAGAAATCTTTCTCAGATGGTAATGTATTAGAACTACTGAGGTCAGTGAAAATTAGTGCTTGATCTAAAGTGAAGAAATATAAAGAAACTTAGTCTTGAATGAGTTATTTGGGGTAAAACTGTGTGAGGTCCTATAACATATTCAGAATTCAGAAACCTCAGGTGAGAATGAAGCCATATCTTCAGATGCAATTAAAGAAGAAATGCAAGGTAATATTTAAGTGAAATTATAAGGCACTTGTGCCTGAAACAGCCAACCAGTTTTTTTCCTTGTAACTTTGTAATAGCCCCATTTCTTCCACTTCAATTTCTAGAGTATTATATCTGGCCTAAATCTGGTGCAAGTACCTCTTTCTTTTTTAAAAAAAAATTTTAATTTTTTCTATTTTTGGACCGCACCGTGCAGCATGTGGGATCTTAGTTCCCCAAGCAGGGATCAGACCCACACCCCCTGCAGTGGAAGCGTGTAGTCTTAACCACTGAACCAGCAGGGAAGTCCTCCCTCTTTCTTTTCATAATAATTTTTTCCAGTTTCTGTGGTGCCAGCATTTCCCATGCAAGATGTGACAATATTAATTAACATGCATAGAATTTTTAGTTGTGTTTATGATTATTTTTCTGAGTTTTTTCAAGTTTAAGAGGGTGCTAGTAGTGTCACCTTTTAGGTACCAAAAGATTTCACGTGCTGGTTAAAACATTGAATTGACTCAAGGTTGTTTGCAAATTCTCATAAAAATACCCAAGTTTTTTTGGGTTACCTCTCAATACTGGAACTATTTCCATTACTATAAAAGTAACACATATTCATTGCAGAAAAAATATTTAAATAATAATTCACAAGTCATTTGAATTGTATTCCCTTTGAGGCTAATGAGTGTAAGGAATAAGCACATGGAAGAACCACACTCATGGTGGTGATTTCATGAGGGTATCAGCAGCCTCACGAGATCCCTACCCAGGACATGCCCCAGATTCCCAAGACGTTTCTTTAAGGTTTGAAAACAAAGCAAGATGGCTTTCTGTACTTATCATGAGGTTCTCTGTAATATCCATGACCGTATGGCTCTGTTATAGTTTATAGAATGGGCTTTGCTCACAGGCTGATGAAGTGGCTGCCCCTGAAGGCTGATTTCACTGGAATTGAGGAAGAAACCCCATGTCCCCATGAAAGAACTTTACAATCATGAGTATTGATTGACTTGTCTGTTCCTGCTATTTGGGGGGTAAACTGGGCTTCATTGCTGTTGTTTAGGGATGTTTACCCTATGTTCATGGCAAGAAGTGTGGATGTAGAAAAAGTGTCCTTCTCTTGTGCACTGCACTTAGGGCCTCTCTGCTTTTACCAGAGGTTTATGAGCAAAAGTGGATTTACAGTGAAGCTAACTTCAGATCCCTTAGTGGCGAGGAGTCCTTCCAAATCCTTGCAAAGGGCCCTCAAAATGTGTCACATGGTCATGTGATTTTGTAAAATAGGCAAAAATAAGCTAGTTTTGTGGGTTATTTTTAAAGAACTCTGTCCCCCCAAATTGTAAAAGCTTCACACCCCACAAAGCCTAGATCTGTTTCTGGCTCTGTATTTGCAGGCTGGGACTTACTTAAACCTTTTCGGAAGGGGAAAAGAAAAACACCTTTGTTGGGAGATATGTCAAATTCTGGGATTTGAGAGTAAATCTTCCCTAAGGCCTAAGACTGAAGAAGACATTGTGAAAGGAAAGATTTTTCTCAGGGAAAGGGGCATGAAGCTGAGACAGGAATGACATTGCTGTTGTCTTCCTGTATTAAAAAAAATAAGGATATTTGAGAAAAAGAAGGGCAGATATCGTAAGCTATCAGAAAAGAACCTCATACACTCATATTTTTTATTTTCTGTAGAAAGTGAAAGGCTTAATATAATGCCTCTTTAGTTTAATGTTGGCTAATAAAGTTTGGTGCTGTGTTATCTATTACAATAATAACGATGATATGGTGGTAATGACGAAGACAAAAATACATATGTTACATGAATGTTACAGTTTACAAAACACTTTCATATACTTTCTCTCACTGGTAACCACTGAAGCCAAGAAAGAGTCTCTTTATTTCTGGCCTTTGGATGCCTCCAAAATTAACTGGAATTCTGTGAGAAATTGAGATAGAGTGGTCTCCATGCTTCTCTTAATTATTCTTTCCTTATTTTGTGATAAAGCCATGACACCATCTGTCAATTTCTCTTCTTTTGTGAATTCCTCAGCATCAGAGCAGTCTAAATAACCATTGAACTTTGACACACAAAGCAGTTTCCCTTCAAATGGCCTCTCATTTGTCGCTTGCACAACTACTCAACTGGCAAGCAAAGAACCAAGTTCCCTCAAAACCTGCTCTTCGTAAGGCGGTGTTTGCATTTGTTAGATTTGTCTGTATAAACTTATTAGTTGGTTTGCTGACCTCTGACTGCTTTACCCTTTAAATGAAAAGGCACCACTGGGACATACAACTAAATTTATACACATTCGAGGAAGTGGTCAGAGAAATGTGTGGTTGCAAAAGAGTTGACCTGAAAGTTTAGTCAATAGTTCAATTAGGAAGGAAAAGTGTCGATGGAATGGAAAAGATGAAGTGCTCCTGCAGTACAGAGAAAGGAGGGGTATTTAGGATTGGGAGGTTCAGGGAAGGTTTTGTGGAACTGGGTTTTGAGACCTGACATTGTGTAAAGATGGGCAGAAAGGTGGTAGAACAGACAGTGGTTAAGGTGGCAAAGTCAAGATATGACCAATCCTTGGTCCATTTTGGTAAGCACAAGGGATTCTGGGAAGTGGATTTGTTTCAGTCCAATGAAAACTTTAAACTCCACTTGGTGAGCTCTTTGTAGATATTCGTGTACATGTTCATTAATAGTTTTCTACATTTTGAAGCTGATTTATTCAGGAATATATTCGTCATTATTTCTTGTAAAAATTGGTTGTTAGTGCTTGGTATTTGAATATACATGTTACTTGAGCAAAGAAATTTGTGAATGATACTAAGAAATAGATGATCTAGAAATCATTCCAATGCATTTTAGAGTGAAGATTGGTGATTATCTCCTTAATTCTGGAAGCTTATTGGCTTGCTGAGACTTTGGGCAAGTCCTTTTAAACCCTCTGAGTATCAACTTCATTTGAAAAACAAGGATACTAATTTCTAACTCACAGAATTGTTACAAAGATATAATGAGGTAAAGAACTTTAATAATCAGAAAAAAGCAGAATCATATAATGGTTAAATGTACATATAATGGTTGAGATGCTAGATATTTTTTTCCATCTGAGCCCAATTTGAGCCCAAAGTGCTTCATCTCATTTCATTAATTTTTGGATTCACTGCATCTGGGAGAAGTTTTCTACCTACCGTAGTTGATCAGAAAATAGAAGTCACTTCACCCACAGATCCACAAAAAATTATGAGTTGATAGTGTGATACAGAGAAAAGAACCATAATTTAGAATTTGAAGACTTAGGTTTGAGATTTAACTCTGTCACTAACAAGCCACATGATGATACAGGTACCATTTCATTCATTTGAGACTCAGTTATTATTTTTTTATCAGTAAGGTAAATCATGATGATTTTTAAAGTAATTTCCAGCTTTAAAAATTCTGTGCTAAGCAGTGCATTTAATACAAAACATGAACATCTCTAGCAAATAGTGGAAAAAATATTATAAACAATATTCCTAATTTTCCCCCTGCAATTTACATTGTTAGTTACCTGGAACGTCATCTTCTGTTTCAGTTGGTTTTCTCCTGTTGGTTTTCTTTTCTAGCCACTGTCTCTCTTTATGCCCATCTTATGCTCAGACATTCACACACTGATCCTGCTCTGGCTTCTTCTACCAGGAAGAAGACAGCATTTTAAGGGCCCCCTCTTACTCAATTGCATCATGGTTGGAAATGGGGATGAGGATTTGGGAGGAGTGGTCAGTAAGGACAACCACCTCTGATGACTCAGGCCTTTGACAAGCTTTCTTAAAACTTTGGCTTATTTACTGTGAGAGTGGAGAGAGAGATGTATGACAGTGGCTTCAGTGCTTGTTTGAATGAATTGCATAACTGCATTCACATGTGAACGCAGTGTGAATACACGTCATTTATCTCGGTCCTCATGGGCAAATGCTTATATTTGTACATTCAAATGTATCTACAAGTTTCGATGAGCAAATTGGAAGCACCCTACATAACCTCAGAACTCAAGTGAAATTTTTACATATCAACAATACTACCAACCAAACAATTTTGTTGTTATTCTAAAACAACAAATTCATTTGAATACTTGCTGGAGGAAAAAATTTATTTACTTTTTAATTGTGTAGCTAATCAAGAGAGGGGTTTTTTTTGTTTTGTTTTTTTTTTGCGGTACGCGGGCCTCTCACTGTTGTGGCCTCTCCCGTTGCGGAGTACAGGCTCCGGACACGCAGGTTCAGCGGCCATGGCTCACGGGCCCAGCTGCTCCGCGGCATGTGGGATCTTCCCGGACTGGGGCACGAACCCGTGTCCCCTGCATCGGCAGGCAGACTCTCAACCACTGCACCACCACGGAAGCCCAAGAGAGGGTTTTTATTAAAAACTTATATTTCGTTAATAATATACATGGAACAAAAGAATGGAAAGAAATACGGTAAAGGAGATTGGCCAATCTATATCTCTCTCTTGATCCATCTACACATTCATGCATCCATCTATCCATCCATCTATGCATCCGTCCACCCATCCATTTATACAATCTGATCTCTAATTTTAGACACTGCTCAAATTTTATTTTATAATGTAATTTACCTTTATAATGTAAAGTCAAAAATCCACAACAAAATAAGAAATGTATTTTGTCCAAGAAACTCTTCTTAGGAATAAACTTACAATTGGGTGACGAAGAGTAGGGCTTCACTTTGAACTAAATTGGCAACATAGTCTTTAAATGCTGGCATTATCCTTACATATTGATGGGGTGATTTCCAGTTAAAATTACTGGCTGGTGTGGGTGGGAAGGATGAGTAGGACTACATTTGGTCAGCATCCAGGAGGGTCCTTAATTTATTCAAAGCTGCCGAAGATCAGGACACATTTTCAGACCCTTACCCTCTGCCCTCCCCATTCTGTCCGAACAGGCATTCCTAACTCAACAAGACTTGTCATCAGAGCCTTTTGGAGAAAGGAGTGCCTGGGGTCAACCCACTAACTCTGAAATCACTTATTGTGTTATTACTCTTCTTCATGAGGAAGGAAAGTTGACCCTCTTCTCTTCTGTTCTTTCCTCTTCTGTCCTCCCCTCCCTTACTCTCTCCTACCTAAAACTTCCTTATTCATTTCCTTCCAGCTCTGCAAGATAGTTCCTGGAAAGCTAATGTGGAGAGGAAAGGCAATTGCCCAACAATTCACATAGAAGCCTGCTTTTGAAGGAGTTCTTGAATTTTTTTTTTTCTTTTCTAGAGTTGGGTACCTGACCTATTCACATTGGTTGTGGCCACTAATCAAAATGAGAAGATAGTGAATTGGTCAAAACTATGCTTCATTTTGCCTATATAGATTCATATCAGTAGACAAAATTGAAGATGAGAATTTGCCTCCAAGCAAACGTACTCAAAGTTCTTCCCCATGGAAATCGAAATGAATGTTGGCATAAAGGAGAGGTCAAGTATACTTAATTTCTTTTAGGCTGTTTGCCTGACTTTTGTTAAGCTCAGCCTTCTCGTTTAAGTCTTGAGGTATTTGGGAGCACAGGATTTATTTACTTTCATAGCTACCATAACCATTGATCCCACAGCACAGACACGTGCCCTGGGCCAGGAGGAGTAGAGTATCCTGGGCTACGTTTTAGATTTTTAAGGGAATTGGAAATGGAGCAAGAACTGAATATCCTTTGTAAGTGGATATGTATATACTGGCTGATTATGGGCAGGATCTTCAGAAGAGGAAGCAGATGAGAGACAGGATAATGCTCTTATTTCGCAAAATCCGGAAATTCTACATACATCTTCAAAGTTTTGGTGATTGTTTTTCTCTCTGAGTCTTAGAACTTAGAGGGCATTTTTATCATGGTATTTTTTTTTTTCATGCCCGGTGGGGTTGGATAATATGAAGGTGAAGGGATGCAGAGGGCTACATTTTCGGAGGATATATTGTACATCAGGAGCTGTTCTGTACTTCACAAACACTTCTTTCCTTAAAACCAGTCTTTGAAGCATGTGTTTTAAACCACATTTTACTAATGAAAGAACTGACTCAGAGGGTTAAGCAGCTTGCCCCAAATCAGAGAGGAAGTGGCCAGGTGGGCGTTTGAAGTAGATGGCTTGTCTCTAGAGCCGGGGGTCTTCTACCATGGCTTACTGCTTTGTTTGTCCAAACCTTTGGTATCATCTCTTCCGAATCCAACGGTGACCGTTGCTTAGATGCAAAGAGAAGAAAACAAAATTTCAAAACTCAGCCATCCCTATCTAACTAAGGACAGTGATGTATCATTTACCATTATCTGCTTAGTCATCTCGACTGGTTTGCCAGTTCCTCCTGGGGTGCTCTGGTGGGATATGACACTAATTTGGAAGCCAACCTTCCAAGTCTGAGCATCATACCTCTGCAGGATGAAGGAGAGAAATCCCAGTCTCTTCTTCATTATCCCTTTCCTCCCGGCCTCTAGCAAAGTACTACTTGCACAGTAGGTCTCCCATGAGTGATTTCTGATGATGACCTTGATGTTGCTACTAATGCGTTTGCCAGGGAGAATTAAGCTCAGCCTTCTCTTTTGCCTCCAGGAAAAGTTTCCTCTTTCATTTATGTTCAGTTATTACCTCTTTCTATCTTCCAACAAGCAATAATTGACCCAGATAAGATTTGGATTTTCAAAACAAGCTTCCCGTACTGCCTCTTTTCTTCCTTTTGGAACCCAATAGAAAACGAAAAGCAAAGAAACAATCTTGAAATACCATATGGGAGGTGTCAGTTAAAGCATTTATGTATTAATTTGATCTCTGTATTAAAGATCACAGGCGCACAGAATCTATGGCTCTGTTACTTAGTAAATAATGTATCTAGGTTTTTCAGCCTTGAGAGACCACTTAATCTTCCTGTTGCTGCAGGGCATGGCTGGATTATCTTCCGTATATAGTGATACTTTACTTTGATTCACTGGAAACAGCACTGGAGAGGGAAGTTAGGTGATTTGAGTTTTACTTTCTTAGTTTAAGCGCCATACGTTATTCATATTTGCATGCCTGGTGCCAAGGACAATACCAGCCAAATCGTAGGCACTCAGTAAATGTTTACTGAAAGATGTGTGGTTTGGGGCAACCCTACTTGCTCTTTCTGACCTTCAACTGCAAAATGAAGGGACTGGCCAAAAGTTGCTTCCTTTGATTCTGAAATTCTGTAAATGTTTTGCTTTGGTATTTCAGGTCTCTTAGTCATTTATCTTCTTAACTCCTTTGGTTGGTTTCTGGCACAAAAAGTGTAGTATTTAACTTTCTTCTTTAATCTGCCTTTCTTCTCCTTTCCAAACATCTCCAAGTCATGCTAATCCTGACAAAGTTTAGTTGTTTAGGTTTTGTGTGTCTTGGGTTATCTTGTCTTCATAAGGGTGGCAAAAGCATTCTTTTGTTTTCTACCTGCTGAAAGGCTCTGTGTGTAACTGGTCACCTCTTTGATATATTCAGCCTTAGTTTATTTGTTGACTTTTCAATGACTGATGCACACAATAGCAAAAATATTCGATAGTGGAAAATAAAGGCAGGGTGGTTCTTTGTCAACTGTGTCTTATTTAAAGCTCTGTAAATATAGTTAAGGTTTGAGTTTCATAGCCAGAATTCTTTCTTAGTAACTGTATGTAACATAATTTCACATACACCAACCACCATGGAAAATATCACTCACCTTTTATGGTCATGTTTTCGCAACGGATTTATAGGGTTGACTGTGACTTGGAAGAAAAATGTGACGATACTGACCTTTTTTTTTCAACCCACATCAGTGGTTTAACCGACCTGTTCCTCAAACAACAATGTTACTCATTGATCTTATATTTGGGTAGCCTCTCTTAGTTTTCATTGATCAGGTAGGTTACATTACTCTTGAGACCTCATTTTTTCTCATCTGTAAAATGGGGATGACAATACTCCAATAGGGTTTTGGTAACGATGAAAGAAAATGCACCTAAAGAACGCTGGAAGCAGTGGTTGGCTATAGTAAGCTGTCAGTAAATCAGTGAAGAGCAGCTTTTCTTATATCATTATTACTATTATGGAGGTGATTTTGCCAGAATGTTGAAGGAACTATCACAAGAAGGGCTTTGAGAGATCCATGTTCTGCCTCTAGTTAACCAGTTTACATAAAAATGATTTCAAAATTAAGTTGTTCTACATGGCAGTGGATGAACAACACTTGGACCAAAAAATATGGTATCAATTCAGATGCAGTAACAAAAACATAAGCTAAATCTCCTCATAAAGTGGGTGCTTTGCAACATGGTTTTTCTTTCCCTATTAGAGAAATATTTTCCCAAAGGAGGAAAAGAAGGTATGTTTGGGAAAGTAAAATGGCTAGCCACAATTATTTCTTAGACTGATATCATTGGTGATATTAGTGGTAAGCAACCCAGAGCGAGAGCATTTCCAATATTCTACAGTTGTGCATAAATAAGGTGTAAATGGAAGAAAGATATATAATTACTATATGGAACATGATCTTATGTTCTATTTCATGGATTTATTCTTTTCATTCATAACATCTTAGAAATGCATATTTAATCCTGAGAGATTAAAAATGCCTGTTGTTCTTTCAAATTGTTTGCTGTGTCCTGATTTTCTTTCCTAACTCAATTCCATTGAATATCTATGAGTTGTCACATTTTTAGTAAGTAATAACTGTGTCAAGCTGTGCTGACAAAATATCCCAGCATAACTGTTAATAAGCATTGTCATTTTCATTGTCATGAAACAGTTTAGCTGATGATTTATCTCTTATAATGCAGCACTTGGGGCAGATGTATGACTTGTCTCTTTAGCAAGTCAAGTAATTTCTCTAACAAAATGTTAAGCACAGATGGGCCATAAGCTGTCAGTTAACTATTATTGTGTCTGCATCTGCTTGCTTTCAATGCACTGTTTTATGTATTCAGTCAGTTACTTAGCTGCAGCTCCCTGAAAAGCTGAACCTACTCTGATTGGCAAATAAAATGTTCATTTGTCTCTTCTTCCTATTGTTTTGTTTTGGTAACACATGTCAGCAGCTCAATTACCCAGTTCATTAACAGCTCCCAAAGGACATGATGGCCAGCCCGTGATAAGAGGGCAATTGTAGCACATATGGTCAATAAATGGCCTCTCTCTTGGCAATTGTAAATAAAAGTCACTTGGCCCTTTTCCTTTCACAAGAACTACTGTTTTCCTGTTCCCCTTCAGTGTGCAAATTACCTTTCTTTGCTCCCTGCAATCCAATCCCAGTAAACCAAAACGTAGCTTACTGCTTTTAGAGACACGGAGACTTTAGCACAGAGAGAGCTCTGGCTCTTAATTTTAATTATGACTGACTTTTAAGCTCTTGAGGGAGGAAAGTTCTTATCAGGGGAGACTATTCTTAGAATGCTGTTAGCTGACTAATTAGTTAACTGATCAGTTTTCCTAATTGAATAGCAACACATTTTCTTGGGGTTTTCCTCTTTTTTTCTCTTTGAAACACGCCGGTGGTGGTTACCACGAAGTTTCAAAAAGCCATTTAAAACAAATATTTGCGAGTAGAAATCATTTGCAGGGGTCAGGTAGGGAAGTGTGGCTTCATCTTTGCTTGATGAGAGAGATTCATTTCGTTAAAAGGATTCTTGTTACACACATGTAAATCTCAAAATAAAGGGTTTAAGAAGCCACTGGGTTAATCTGGGTCACTGTCAGGGTCCCCCAAAGTAGTAATGATTCCTTCTTCACTTTATGCCTTTGGAAGGAGGTGCTGAAACAGCAGTTTGGTTGGGATTTTGTGGCTCCTTTATGCAACATGTTGCTTGTGTCGGGGAAAAGAAAGGGCACAAACATGTTTTTACTTAAACACGTCAATGAATACAGCTACTAAAAATAATCACTAGCGGGGCTGCAATAAGTGAAGGAGAAATAGCCTTTCTTTCTAGCTGTGTTGTTACAAAGGAGGCCTTTTAAGTGACTAATGGTCAGGTAGTGGCTGTTAGGAGGGAACTCCACCGGATTACATTTCCTCAGTGTAACGTGGATAGAGATCCAACACGCACCTGAAATTCAATGTTATTAGAACCGCAGGATCCGAGGTCTTTAGGGCCACGCAGCTCATTGCCTCGGAGGCAGCTTGGCCGTTCAGCCAGCCTCTGCTTGTCAGCCCTTATCTTAAATAAACACCCAATGGTCCATGTTGTGCATTTCAAGTCACTCTAGGGCCCTGGAGCACACGCGGCCCTCCTGGACTGCCCCCGCGGCCGGCCATATTCATAACCAATCTGTACTCTCCTCCCAGGGCAGCAGGGACTCAGGGAGTTGTTGAGTGTCAGGGTTTATTTGCGCTATTTTGATTAGCACCAACCTGGCAGGAGCTTATTTTCCTTCTAATGACCCCGTGCTGTGAGAAGGCGGCTTCCGAGGGAAGGGCTTGGGTCAGAGGGGAGGGGACCGGCGTTACATTTCTGCAGCCCCCAGATGGGGACTGCTGGGCGGGAACGAGAGTAGGTGAATGGCTGGAGGGTCTTAATTAGATTTAGAGTTCTTAAAAGAACCCTTCCGAGAGAGAGCCCAGAATATTCTTGCCATACACTGTCCTGCTTTTTTTTTTTTTTTTTTGCACTTGCTAAAGATTTTTGGGCTGGCAAATTGGGGGAAAAGTTGTAGAGGCAATAAAAGCAAAACAACCCCCCCCTGCCCCCCCCCCCCCCGCCACCCGCCAAGAGGCCACTGATCAGGTTATAAACTATCTCTCCTAGTTTATCAACGATCATGGTCACAATTACTCAAAACCTAGTTCTGAGTTAGGAATTCTGGAAAGTTCATTAGATAGCTTGAGTTTGTTAGGTCACACACGCTTTCTAGATCTACTTTAGGATTTTGTTGTAAATCTTTGGTTTGTTCCTTTCAGCGGGGTCTCTTCTTTTTTCCTTCTCTTGACGTATATACAATTTAAAAACATTAAAAAAAATAATGTGGCTGATTACTTCTTAGCTTGTGAATTAATGTGGCAGAGAAGCTTCCAGGTGCTGAAGTCTCTCAACTGGCTTGGATTAACCCCTACTGTGCTTCCATTTCAACCTCCCCCCTCCTCCCTCCTCTGGAAAAAAAAAACACCCAACCTCCCCTTTCTCATCCACTCCGGCTTTCTTTGTGTCTGCTGCTCCCTGCCAGGCAGGTGTCAGAGCCCTGAATGAGGGTAAACGCTCCATTGATGGATTCCACAGATGGAGCGTGGAAATCGGTAGAATAGGCCTCGGCCACAGGCCATTTCTTGGGATCCAACAAAAGCCTCCAAATAAGTCAACAAAAATCCCAAAGATCACAAAGAGAAAGTGTCATTTGTCATTTACTCTGGGTCTGTGAGGGAATATCAGACTCTTCCTGATTTTCACCCGAGTAAACACGAGAGAGGTCATTCACATCTCTCTCAGTGTAAAAGGGCTATTTCAGATCAGAAAACAGTTAGTTGTCCCATTGTCCCCTTCGTGTTGAATGGTAAAACTCACAAACACAGGAGACATTCTACAATTAGCCAAGTAAGTACATCCAACTTCAAGTTGACCCGTTAAAGACCTCATGGGATATACTTCTGAAATACCTTCATGCTGTCTGACACAGGGTGAAACCACCTTGTGGGGCTCTTAGGCACGATTTTTATTTTTATCTTGTTCTTTCATCGGTGAAACATAGCTTTGAGTGCCGACGCTGACAGGTTTTGCTCGGAAAGGTTAGTACAGATGGGATGACCATCTGATTTGGTCTGAGGCTGTCTTAGAATAAATGACAGTTGACCAAGGAAGTTCAGCCTCAAAACCTGCAGAGAGAGATTCCCCCCACCTCCTCCCGTGTCTGTAAATTGCATTGTGTTATATCTGGGGAAAACATAGAGTTTAAATGGTTGTCATGTTTTGATTCTTTAATTATTCAAATGAAAAGTCTTGCTGAGAAGAAAGACAGTGTGCCAAATGCATGCTTGTGAATGATTTTGGTTCTCCATTTTTTGCCCGTCTCCCATCTCTGAATTATACTTGTCTGGAAACCAATAATTATAGAATTCCACGTGACTAAATCCCTATAAAATTGAGGTAAGATCTCATGTATAATAGCATTAACTAGGATGAAATATTTCCTGAGGCTATAGAAGAGGTCACAAGGGGTTAACGGACAAAGACATACTCTCTAATTCTGTAATTCCTTCTTTAATTAAACTTCATGGTTGGTCCGCTGGTGGTAATACTTCTGCCTTCTCCTCCCAGTTTGATTTGTTTCCGAAAGAAGAATTTGTAATCCTATGGGGTATGATTGTTGCCTATGCTTGATCTTTTTTTTTTTTTTTTCTTTAAGCAGAAAATGTCCATTTTCCCAAGGTTGATTTAGGGAGTTAATGTGAGATGATTGGGATAACTAAAAATTTTGCTCCTAAGACCTAGAATTAGCTTAACGTAGAAAAAGAAGGAATGAGCTTCTTTGAAAATTAAGAATAAAGCACTGAGTTGAGACACTCAGGCACCTGGGTGAGAGGTGACATTTTCCCGGTGGTCACGCCGAGGTTTCTGCTGAACAACTTGTGAGTATCCCAACAGATTTCAAGTTTTTATTCCTATGCTTTTGCCTAAAAAGAATTTGACGTTACTTTACAGCTCTTGATATCCTTTCACTAAGGTGCCTTTAATATCAAAAAAGAAGACTTTAATAAAGATAGAAACAGAGTGATCAGTTCAGCTGCTTGCGAACAGTAGTATTTTCCCTATTGACCCTGGATCTTAGAACTGAGCGTCTGTGATGATTATTAATGGAGACTGCACATGGTCAGACTGACTGCTTTAATTTCTTAAATTCATTCAATATCTAGGAAAATTGATCCATTTCTTAGTGCTTTATTGTTGTTGAACATCTATACTTTGAATATATAAAGAATTCGATAAATATTTGTTGAATTAAATTCAATTGGGAAATTGATTTGGCATATAATATTGATTAAACTGTTGTATTTCTGTCAATTTCATTTGGTTCTAAGAAGTTGTGAAAATTTGGGGCAAATAAGAATTGTAGTGGCAATCAGCTAAATGATTTACATTGGGATTCCTGTTTTGGTGTGTTTCCGGTATTCCTCTTCAAAAGGGGACTGTTTGTGTGTGTGTGTGTGTATGTGTGTGTGTGATAAAGAAACTCAACACCTATTTAGAACACTCCAGGCTAGATGAGAGAGAGTTCTCTGAAGTCCCATAAACCTGGGTCAAATCCCAGTTTCCAAGTTGTGTGACCTGAATAACCTCTCTGAATCTTTCCTTTTTCTGGGGTGAGTATTTACTTCACGGGTTTTTGTGTGGTTACGTAAGGAAAGGAGAGAAATTCTCCACCTCTTGGGAAGGTTTGCTCCAGGTTCATTGGTGACATTGAGTTAAACAAATGTATAAGTCAGAGAATGGATTGTGAAGGGGTTTTGGTAATAGAGTCAAAACTTTCAAAGTCTGATAAGAATATGGATTAGGATAAAATCTGAGAATTTTTATGCAATTAAAACAACAAAATCTCCACTTAAAGGACCATGTATTATGTATTGATATGGATTTTCTTATGAGAACTATTCTGGAATTTCAAATTAGGGGACAATATCTCTAAAGAACAGTAAAGCAAACTTTGTGAAGGCAGGTGTAGAATGTGACTGAGCAACTTAAATGTATGAAAGTCTCCCTCTAATATTAAGGCCAGGGCTTCCCTCATGGCGCAGTGGTTGAGAGTCCGCCTGCCGATGCAGGGGACACGGGTTCGTGCCCCGGTCCGGGAAGATCCCACATGCCGTGGAGCGGCTGGGCCCGTGAGCCCTGGCCACTGAGCCTGTGCGTCCGGGGACTGTGCTCCACAGCGGGAGAGGCCACAACAGTGAGAGGCCCGCGTACCGAAAAAAGAAAAAAAAAAAAAATTAAGGCCAGACAGTATAAATAGACTGAAGAAATTATATTTAATCTAGTTGCTATATCCTGGCAATTTATTAACATTTAGATAACTGTCTTGCTAACACTGCTTGTAGTTTTCAAGTCATAGCTTAAATATTATTCACAGAAAAAAAAATAATTTCTTTCTGTCAAGCTGTCTGAAAGAAAGGCCTTGTTTTTACTTTGCTGAAATATTTAGCAAGATTAGATACTTGGTATCTAGTATCGAATTTGTTCCAGTATCTTGAGTAAAGTTAAATATGTAAAATAGAACTTCAACGGATTGATTTAATTTGTGCTATTAAAATGGGATTTAAGTTTTAGACTTGTTTTTGGTAAAAACTGAATGATTCAAATTTAGGACATTATTGTGAACCATGTTCTGTGTAAATAATACATTTTAGGGCTTCCCTGGTGGTGCAGTGGTTAAGAATCCGCCTGCCAATGCAGGGAACACGGGTTCGAGCCCTGGTCCAGGAAGATCCCACATGCCGTGGAGCAACTAAGCCCGTGCGCCACAACTACTGAGCCTGCGCTCTAGAGCCTGTGAGCCACAACTGCTGAAGCCCACCTGCCTAGAGCACGTGCTCCGCAACAAAAGAAGCCACCGCAATGAGAAGCCTGTGCACTGCAACGAAGAGTAGACCCTGCTCACTGCAACTAGAGAAAGCCTGCACGCGGCAATGAAGACCCAACGCAGCCAAAATTAAAATAAATTAAAAAAAAAACACAAAAAACATTTTAATTCTATTGAGTAGTATAAAAAATGGTAGTGTTTCCATCTTTAGAAAGAGCTAGTATTTCCTAGCTGGTAGATTAATCTAGGGTTGCTGACTGAACATTTTTTAAAGCCCACATCCTTTTGGAGTTTACAGATGGGGAAAAGTTAGAATTGACTTGTAAGGTTGTGGCTTCATCGTGTCAAAAATGATCAGTTGGTTCAGATAATTTTCTAGCAGAAAAATCAGGCAAATCGTTTCCTCAGTGTCTTTAAAATGATGCTATTTGGAGTTTTTCCTAGTTAGATGGAACCTTTGGATTGCTTTTGAATAAACAGTCTAGGAATAAAAGTAGTAATTTGCTAGCTTGTTAAAGAAAAATTTATTTTTGGTGGTAAAGGCTGTGCTATTGAACTCAGATAGTCTTGAGTCTTGTTTATCACTGACTGTTGGTGGTTCTTCATCTTTTTTTAAAAATCACAATCCTCTTTGAAAAAATTGGTAATTATTTCCTAGAAAAATTCAGGCATGCAAGTACTTGCAAGAATTTCCAAGTAACTTTCAAGGACTCACAACCCCCGCCCCAAACCCCGTCTATAAATGGTAGTTGGGTGACTCAAAAGAGCAGAATTTCCATTTTAAAGATGTAAAATGGTGACAGAAAAGTGAGTTTTGGTTCAAAACTTAATTCTTCTTCTGTACTTCTATTCATTCAGCATGTATTTATTGAGCACCTATTATGTTCCAGCAGTAATTCTAGCAATGAAGAAGGCAAAGGAAGGGTCTTGAGCTCATAGAGCTTCTATTCTGGGGGATGTTAATTGTTAAGGTGAAACAGTCATCTTCACCCTCAGAATTAACTCTGGTTGGTACTTGTACATCTAAGCAGCCCTCTTTCTCCAGAAACCAGTGATGATTTTGATTAATTGACCTGACAGTGCATGGCACATCATATTTACTTGGGAGGATTTACTAGCCCCAGAGACTCCCAAAGGAAACATGAAAATTTCCACATACTATTATCCTAATGGGATCATAGTAAGAGAAAGTGCAAGCAAAGATTTAAGGTTCTCACAGGCAGAGGAGAGATTTTGGTCAGTTCTTAAATGCTGTTGAGTTTTTCACCTGAATTCACTTTAGACAGAAAAGTCGGGGCAACAGAAACTGGAAGCATGGAAGGAAAACATTTTATAAAAATTTATTTTCTTCTTAGGGGAATGAGTATTCTGTTTCTTGGGGAGTATATTATTTATAACTGAAAAAAATACAGGTGGGAGCAATTTTTTGGATAAATTGTGACAGAAAATATTTTATATACTTGGGAATTTTGAGGGGGAAGTGAATAATTAATCTGAAATGTTCTGCAGAGAAGGTTCTCAAAGTGTCTGTCCAGGATCAGTAACATCAGCGTCAATCCCCAGGGAATGTGTTAAAAATGTGTATTCTCAGAGCCCACCCCAGACGTATGGAATAAGAAGAGGGGACAGCCATCTGGTTTTTCATAGGTTTTTCCAGGGATTCTGATGCTCCAGAGGTTTGAGAACCGCTGCCCTACAATTAGGCACAAATTATTGTTCTTTTAATTTGGTTCACGTTTATTAAAGGTATACACATGTAAGTTGTACTGGCTGCTTTTGAAGTTTATAATGCAATGAATGACATATTTCTTAGCATGTTAATACTCCTGTAAAGTGTTAGCATACTTAAAGTCTATTTTTCTTTCTTTCAGTTAATACTAAAATTTCCTAAAATAAGATTTATATTAAATTAGACCATTTTACATTAAATTAGATAACAATTGAAAAGCCAAGCATAATGGCTAACATACAGTAGAGCATTACATATTATAATTCCCTTTTGCTTTTATGTGCCAGTATTGGTTTTCTTTGATTTGTCATATATATTATTAATTCACTCTCTTAATTTCACAGTATTTGAATGTGAATAAAATGTAGAAGTACTAAAATATTAGAAAACTTAAAATTATATTTGTGGGTTATTTTGGACGTGTACCTTTTGGGGCAGCTTATAATTTATACTGAAGTAAAATGAAATTTTAAATTTCTATAGGGCAGAATTAAGTTTGAGCTTAAGAGAAAAGAGAATTAGTAGTATAGGAGATACTTCATTTTAGGATTGCTTCTAGCACTTCCGGCATTTCCCCAGGTTCTACCAGCCTGAGGGTGCAAATGAGTGACCTTGACGTTGACATTAGTCATCTACAATTTTCTGGCTTTCTCTCCTCATTTGCTGACAGCACACCTCAGCCTCTTCCCCAGAGGATCCTCCAGTTATTTGGGAAGTTTTGAGAGCATTTGCATGTGTTCAGGGGCAAGGGTGCTCTGGCTCCCACGCTACACTCAAGAGTCTGTGGCCTGGTAGCCCTCTGACAACCTCTGCCACTGTCCTGAGGTCCAGGCCTCTGGGAGGGGGCTGCCCTCCTACCGAGAGCCCTATGTCTGGTGCATCCTCAAGCTGAAGAACCTGCTGTTGGCCAACAGGTACTCTACTGTCACAACTCACGGATGCTAAATTGCATTTTTAATGCAAATTTCTACTTAATTTCCCAACTGCTCCTCCGGTTTCTTGGGCGCCTGCATACTAAAACTGGAAGGTCTCCTTCCTTGATGCGTGCTCATACAGGCAAATTCAAGCTTTGGTGAGGAGGGGGCCTGTAGCAAGGCTGGCTTCAGGGACGTGTGGCCTATGCAGTCGCTCAGGGCCCCATGTGCAGAAGGCCCTGTGCTTAGTTTTATGCTCTGTAGTTGCCATCTTGAAATTCGTAATAACTTGTGAACACGGGGGTCCTGCATTTTTATTTTGCACTGCGCTTCTCAAACTAGGCAGCGGTCCTAAGCAGCAGCCTATCAGACCCAGACTCTGAACTTCTGTTGAGAAACAGTTTAGTAGACTATGCCTGCTTCTTCCTGAGTCTGTTCTTGAGATTTGCATTAACAATATCTAAACTCTCCTTAAAGCATTTCCTAATATCTGGCCATGAGAGAGTAAATTTAACACGGTGTTTCTTATAGGAGCGGTACAGTCTACAAATTAATAGGAGTCCTGCACCAGTTTACGATTATTGCCTTTTTAGATACGAAGTCAGTTTTGGAATATTAATTTTAAAAAATCACTTTTTAACAAATTTTTTCCTGGTCTAAAGGCTGGTGAAGATTGATCAGGAACCAAATTAAATGTGATTCATTTATTAGACAAGAACGGAGTACCCATTAAAGGCTAAGGACATGGGCCAGAAAAATGGAGTAAGGCCTGTCTCTGCTTTCTAAGAGTTCATAATGGGCTTAGAATGACAGGCGCAGAGAGCAATTATTTCTGCCTGGGGGCCTTGGAGATGGGATAGGGGAAGAGATTAAATACCATTTAATAATGTAATACTGCAAGGAGGGGCTTTGTGTCAGTGGGAGGACATTGGGAATGTACTTCAGACTAGGATTTGAATCATTATAGCTTGGTCAGACTGGTTTTTTTTTCTTTCATATTTTGGTGCTCCAAGAAGCTTGTGGGATCTCAGTTCCTTGACCAGGTATCGAACCCGGGCCATGGCAGTGACAGTGCTGAATCCTCACCGCTCAGCCACCAGTGAACTCCCCAGACTTGTTTTTTGATTCACATTTGATCACTTTTTTTCTCCTGTGCTTTTAGCCTCGGCACCCCAATCAGATGAAGGCTCTGACATCGACTCTGAGCCAGATTTACCGCTCAAGAGGAAACAGCGCAGGAGCCGAACCACTTTCACAGCAGAGCAGCTTGAAGAACTGGAACGGGCTTTTGAAAGAACTCACTATCCTGATATTTACACTAGGGAGGAACTGGCCCAGAGGGCAAAGCTCACCGAGGCCCGAGTACAGGTACTGACGTCCAAACATCCCCGTCCTGCTTAAACCCACACAGGAAACAAGAGTGTCTTCTTCTCTAAAGCATATTTCAGACCAAGAAAATAAATATATCAGGAATGGTCCTTCATTGTGAATGGCAGCCTCTCACATTATAAAGTTCTTCCTTTCTCTCTCATTTCTTTCCTTCATATTTCGCCGTGTCGTGATAACGACAACATGACCTCCGCTTCCATTTTATTGCATGTGCTTGGTCCAAGCACCTCCTGCCAACAACCCCCCTTGCCCCCTGCCCCGCCATCTCCCCCAAGGTATGTCTGTGGTATACAGCAACATATTACTTTGCTAACCAGTCAGAAAGTTTTCCTTTTCCTCTTTATAGGTTGATAAGTCCAATTAAAGTTATTGATGTGATGGCTATATTTGGCTTCTTTTCTATCACATTAGTTGATACAAGTGTTTTATATGTATAGATTTAAAACTGTGATCCATTTAATTAGCTTTCTTTATATTCTTAGTTTTTTTTTTTGTATTTATGAAAGTATACATTCTTATTTTAGACTTTGGTTGTCATTATGAGGAGAATGTAATTATATCAGATATATCACAGAGAAGGGTGTCAATTCACATTATTTATGCATCATTTCAGGAATCCTTGTTATGTACCAAGCACTGTATAGACTTTGGGGGTGGTACATAGATAATAGCAAAATTTTGAGTGGTTACTCTGTGCCAGGCACTGTTCTAAATGCTTTATAAGAATCAATTCATTTACTCACCATTAAAACCCTAGGTTGGTGCTATTAATATCCCCAATTTATAGATGAGGAAACTGAGACTCAGACTATTTAAGTAGCTACCCAAAGTCATGTAGCTAGTAAGTGATCGAGGTAATTGGATTCCATACACTTCCTCCCTATGGCCTTTCAATTATGAAGATGTGCAAAGTTATATAAGGTAAAATCCCTTCCTTTAAGTCTAGAAGCATTTCAAGTAACTATATTATTTAAAGAACATTTTAAATTATCTTTTCAACTCAGAAGTGTTCTGAACCCTCTGGAAAGGCTACTTTGGTGTAATATGTTTCTATTGAGTGATAGAATAATGTTTCATTATGAATAATGAACTTTCTTCTCAAGGTAGTAAAGCATGGTTGGAAAGATTACAAATGCCTCAGGGTATCCTGGAACCCCTTACTGCCCCAGGAGTGAAGTTACCTTATCTGGAAACGTCATGTTATTGCCAGATACTTGACGTTCATAGTTAGAGTGAGGCTGGGGACTCAGCAGCGAACTAGGCAGTTGATGTGGTCTCCAGATTGATCGACACTTTCCCATAAGCATCTAACTACCTCTCCTATCACAGACTATTTTGGAATAGCCTCTCGTAGCCTGCAGAGCCAAGTCAGAGGGATTGTTTTCTTCAACTTGACTTTCTTTCTGATCATCACAGTGCTAGGAAGGCCAAGGAACACTAAGATGAATTAAGACAAATTTCTCAAGGAACTAGTATTTAATGGGTAATAAAGTAAACGCATGAATAATTTAAAAACAAAGGCGAGATGATAAGTGCGTTAGAGAGAGCTGAAGTGCAGTGAGAGTCGAGAAGAGGAAAGGGTGAGATTTTATTGGAGTAAACAAGAGGGGATCATGAAGAAGGGAGGGTTCAGATGGCCTTTTGAGTTTAGATAGATATTCATTGGACAGGGAGGTTGGGAGAGTATTTTGGTAATACAGAATAATGAGCAAAAGCACAGAGTCGGAAGCACATGAGTTGCATATCAGATGACCTTTCATTTTTCACTCTAGTCGTGTTGAGAACACAGTGAATAGTTCAAGTTAAGGGTAGGGAGTGCTAGGGTGGCAGGAAGGAATATGATTGCTTGAAAATCTATTTGCTCTCTTTGTATTCTTAGTGTTTATTTTTTGGTACTTATGAAAATGTTCATTCTTAACTTTGGTTATCATTATGGGGAGAATATGATTATGTTAGATATAACATACAGAAGTGTGTCAACTCAGGTTATTCACTCATCATTTCAGGGATCCTTGTTATGTACCAGGCACTCTGTGGAGTTTAGGGGTGGTACATGGACAGCGGCAAACTTTTCAGTGGTTTGTGAAGTAGGTCAGTGGCAGTGAGGATGGAAAGGAGAGAACTGCCTTGAAAGGTGGAATGTAGGCAACTGATTGCGTGAGCTGGAGGTGGGTGCAAAGGTGAGTGTAGGGAAGAGTCACAGATACACAGGGGTTTGCAACACAAATGTTTTACAGCTGGAGCTATTCGATCCCTCTGCCTATTACATTGTGATATAGCGCTCCTTCCCAGAAATGACCACCGCTGACCACAAATCATGATGATATTTATATATGTATATATAAATATCACATTATTTTATGGTAATATATACAGTGTATGTATTATAATATATATAATAATGCTACAAATATTACATATATCAAATCTATTTGCTTTTATTATAGTTATGTGATCACCTGGCTTAAATGTAAAGTGAGGTCCATTCATTCTTCCATTCTTTGGGCAAACCTTTACTGAGTGCCCACTATATTCCAGGATCTGGTCCTTATCCTCTCTGGCTGGCCAAGCCCACATACTGGGTCTGTCCTTAAGATAGATTGAAGATCAGTTCTGAACTCAGAGTCAAAAAATAAACATTGGCTGTAAAGAAATCAAACAAAGAGAGTGATGGAAAGTTGAAAAGAGCGTGCTGTGTTGCTCTACCTCGTTCATTGTTGCTTTTGCCAAAGACAAGGATGGGGGAACAGAGTTAATCTCAACCGCATGCAGCTTGTACAGTGCCCGGCACTCGCATCTGGCTCAGTGAACGTCAAAGGAGAATAAGAATGGCCCATTAACTTCCAGAGGACATGGGATCAAACCAATAAAGAGTGGTTCATATTTTTCTATACAGTGACCTCCTCTCCAAAGCGGGGCCCTCATTAACCTAACAGCTGTCCTAATGTGGCTTTAACCCGGTGACTCTTTACATTCCTTATGGCTTCATTAGTTCCCTTGAGACACATCACGTCTCGCACCACAGCTATGATCTACAGCCTAACAAATTCCCTACAACACCCGGCATATGGATCTTTTACTTAACCCAGCAGGAAAAAGAAGGGGGTAGTTAATCACTGATTAAAATGCCAGAACAAAATCCTTTAGTTTTTAGAAGGATCTGGGAAAGCAGTAGCAAAGTCAACTCAGTTTGAGTGATAGCCAGAGAGTGTGAGTTATTTTAATTTGGGGCACCTGGGAAAACCCAACACCGCCCCCCCCCCACAAAACCCAAATGTGTCTACATTCCTTTTTTTTTCCTCCCAGAGTGGGGAAAAAAAAAACACCTTCTAAACCCTTCTGGATAAAAATGAGACTAAAGCTTTAATAAATTAGACCTATGTCAGTATTCCATAAAAATTTGTTTAGACAGTAGCTATGTTATATTTATCAGAGTCAAATCTGAGTACACAATCTAAGAATTATTGTACAGCAAAGACTAATTTGCCTAATTCACCTCCTGGGTAGCTGTCACTATGCAAATAATGGCGAGCACTAAAGTTTTGTAAGGAAGGGTGACTTGCAGACATTTATGATGTGTAAAAGTTTTAGTAAATATTCCATCTAAAACTCCGAGAAGTAGGCAAGCATTGTTCTCTTACCACCCAGGTAATGGAAGACAGGAGAGGAAGCTGCTCGTGGAAAAGCATTTAACTAGGAGTCAGAAGATGTGGGTTTTGGTTTCAGCTTTGCCAAAAATGTTTTGTTGGGCAAGTCACAATTTTGCTGTAATCCTGCTGGACTTCAGGTGCTTAAAAATTTAAATACAAATTTGAAAATATGGGGTTTAGATCAGATGATCTTAGTCTGGGTCCATGGATGACCAGGATAATCATGGATGGACTTCAGGAGATCTGGGAAACTTGAGATTTGTGCACAAATGTTGTGCCTTTGCCTGTGTGTGTGTGTGTGTGTGTGTGTGTGTGTGTGTGTGTGCGCGCGCGCGCACAAGTGTTAAATAGGGAGAGGTCCCCTAGCTCTCATCATATTCCCAAAAATCGCCACCTCCTGTTCTTTCTTTCTTTCTTTCTTTTTTGGCAGCACCACACAGCTTATGGGATTTTAGTTCCCTGACCAGGGATTGAACCTAGGCCCTCAGCAGTGAGAGCACGAAGTCCTAACCACTGGACTGCCAGGGAAATCCCCCCCTGTTCTTTCCTTTAATTAAAACCCCCTAGGATGCATGATCTCTCAGGACCCTTATAGCATCAGTAATTTGTGATCCTCAGGGAAGCCCAATGGTGGTTTAAAGCCATCTAACAGATCTGTATAGTTTATTTTTATTTTATTTTTTGCGGTACACGGGCCTCTCACTGTCGTGGCCTCTCCCGTTGCGGAGCACAGGCTCCGGACGCGTAGGCTCAGTGGCCATGGCTTATGGACGCAGCCGCTCCGCGGCATGTGGGATCTTCCCGGACCGGGACACGAACCCGTGTCCCCTGCATCGGCAGGCGGACTCTCAACCACTGCGCCACCAGGGAAGCCCCAGATCTGTATAGTTTAAAGATAGGTACAGAATATTGGCCCTGAACTCCATAATAAAGAAAAAATGTGGTCATCCTACAATTCTCTGCAGGAGTTTGCCCTTGGGATACATAAAGATGCAGTTAAGTACGCTTTCATGTGTGTCGTGATCCTCTGACATTCACAGGAGCGTGGCATTTCTCCTCATCAGCCTTGCTCATCCTTTCCCCAACCTGCTCTCCATACAGTGGTCAAGGCTGGGTAGCAGCAATGGGAAGAGGGCTGGGCATGTGCGATATGGGAGAGAGGGAGTGGAGTGAGTGGGAAGGTCCAGGGAACAAGCAGCTTGTCCTGAATTTACCTACTTGGAAAGTACTGTAATTGGCACTTTAGTATCAGCTCTAGTATTTTTTTTAAATCATTTTTTTTTTTAGATGTTGGGGGTAGGAGTTAATTAATTAATTAATTAATTTTTGCTGTGTTGGGTCTTCGTTTCTACGCGAGGGATTTCTCTAGTTGTGGCAAGCGGGGGCCACTCTTCATCGCGGTGCGTGGGCCTTTCACTATCGCAGCCTCTCTTGTTGCGGAGCACAGGCTCCAGACGCGCAGGCTCAGTAGCTGTGGCTCACGGGCGTAGTTGCTCCGCGGCATGTGGGATCCTCCCAGACCAGGGCTCGAACCCGTGTCCCCTGCATTAGCAGGCAGATTCTCAACCACTGCACCACCAGGGAAGCCCCTCAGCTCTAGTATTTAATGAAACATTTTATAATCTTGTTGTGAATTCTCTTTCTAAGGATTAATGATTACATTCTCTTCCCATTTTTTAAATGGCATTTGAAATAACCCATCTGGAACAATGTAGGTTAGATTGCCTTTGAGGACCACGCCAAAAATGTGAACCAGTAATTTATTGACAGGCAAAATTAGGCTTACACCATGGGACAATTAACACTAATCCATGAACCTTGGAAGCAATTTGGACCTAAGTCTCCATTCAAGCCAAACTGGCGTTCAATTATTTGAGGTGTTATTTGGGTACTTTCCTGTTTGCTCAGGGGCACAAAAGGCTTTGGCTGTAGACCAGAGAGCTTAGAAAACAAAGCAAGTCTCTAATTCTTGGATTTCTCAGTGTGACGTTTGTATTTAATAACTAACATTTACTGAACACAGCATCTCTTAGGTGTTTTGCAAGCTTTGATTGTATTGCCTCATTTAACTGATTATATTGTCTCACTTAATCTTGTGAAGGAGCTTTTTTTTTTTTTTTTTCCCGGATGCGCAGGCTCAGCGGCCATGGCTCACAGGCCCAAGCACTCCGCGGCATGTGGGATCTTCCCGGACCGGGGCACGAACCCGTGTCCCCTACATCGGCAGGCGGACTCTCAACCACTGCGCCACCAGGGAAGCCCTGAAGGAGTTTTTTATTTCTCCGATTTAGCAGATGAGAAAACAGAGACCCACAGATATTATGCAAATTGTTCAAGATCACAGAGGTAGTGAGTGGTGGGGAAAGGTGGGATTCAACTATTGCCTGGTCTGCACTGCTTCCATGTGAATGAAAAGTATTACCGTATTTCTTAAAATATTAAGTTTTTTTACAACTTTCATTGTTGAGAACAAATGGGTACTTTTTTTACTCGTGAAGAGAAAAATTTGTAAAGACCTGTTCTTTTGTGATTCATTACCTTTTTTCCCTAGTTATCATGATGTTATATTTTAAATTTTGCTTCAAAAAATCATTTGATATAATATTACTCCAGAATGGATCTAAATATCATGTCCAAAAGCGTGAATATGACTTTGTAGAAGGGCTCTGAAGAGAGACGTACCAGTAGGAAAAGATCCAGGAGCAGATGAAAATGAACCAGGCTGCAGTTCATCAAATGAAATAAAAACTTGGTGCGAGGGAAGGTTCTGATGTAGTGTGATATTATACAGGCAATTGTAAGCAATTAACCACGCCTGGTAGTAGTTATCCACCAATGTATGTCTCCCACCCCACTTTCTTACCATGCTAAGTGTGATGTGTAAGGCCAGGTAATGCTGCTTGGGGAGAGTGAAATCACATTGAATTAGAGATCGTAGAATGACATTTAATAGGTAGATAGTTTAGTAAAACTTGTTCTTCCTGCCCTTCTGGCTAAGAAATTGGTGGAACACTCATATTCTCCTCCAGAACATCAAAGGCCAGTTTGTCTCTGTTGCAATTGCTACTCTTTTCAAAACAAAGTTTCTCGTGATAGTAACAACTGCATCATAGATGCCTTCCACCCATTTTAGATGAACTTATTCAGTATTCTGCACTTACACAAGCCACTCAGTAGATTATTCCTTGATTGTTAGGAATTAGACAGACAATATTGGAAGAGTTGGGTAGGACTTCTGAGGGCAAGGGAATGTCTTTCAGTCAAAGATGGGCTAATAACAGTACCCCAGGATCACTGTACATAGCCAGTTTAGGTACTTAAAATGAAGGTGATGTCAAGGGCATTTTTTTCTTCCTATTAAAAATAGATGTTTATGAGTTTCAAAGCATAAAGAAGGCAAGGGCCGTTTCCCATTTTGCAACTTCAGTATATTTTTCCTTTAGTGCTTCTTTTGGCAGTGTCAGCTTGTTCTAGGAGATGCAGAGGCTGGCAGGGGCAAGATGATAGAAAAATCTGGTTAAGGGCTTCCCTGGTGGTGCAGTGGTTGAGAGTCCGCCTGCCGATGCAGGGGACATGGGTTCGTGCCCCGGTCTGGGAAGATCCCACATGCCGCGGAGCGGCTGGGCCCGTGAGCCATGGCCGCTGAGCCTACGCGTCCGGAGCCTGTGCTCCGCAACGGGAGAGGCCACAACAGTGAGAGGCCCGCGTACCGCAAAAAAAAAAAAAGAAAAAAAAGCAAATTCTGGTTAAATGGCCAGAGACAGGCAGCTCAGTCTTCAGTAAGCCCTGCTTCCCTCAGGAATAGCCCTCTGGATTTATTTAGCCTAAATTTAAACAACATTTAAATTCCTTCCTTTGGGAAACTCTTAAATCTCCTGTTGAAGGTTTGTTTTTCAGTAAAGATTTGCTTCCCAACTATTTCTCTTCATCTTATATTGTAGTTATAATATATGCTGTATTGTAACTATAAGAATTTTTATCCAACTCCTGGTAGGTTTATTCCATGTCATCAATATTTACTTGTATCATTTTGGAAAAATGGAAATAAAACCCCCAAAACTTTACCCCTAGCCTTTTGGATTTAATGTTTTGAAGGGATTTGTAGTTATGATGTTTCTTCTAATTTATTATCTGAGCAAAGACATTTTTGATTTAAAAAATTGGATTATGGAGGCGTTAGCATGAATGTAGATCAAAAGTAGGTTAAGACTGATCGACTAACCAGGCAGAGCCCACCCACTGGAAAAATCACATTTGGTTTACTTATCTAAAAGTTACAGCAGGAAGTTGGCACAGAGAGATTGGCAACATGCTCTGATAATGTCAGAAGTGGCAAGCTTCTGAGTTCTTCATAAGGGATCTCACCAGTAGATTTGAAGACAGTAAGTCTGAATGAGTGAAGTCACATCAGAACTTTTGGAAATTCAACTCTCCTCCCAGCCTAGTACATAAAGCTGAAGATGCACTGCCCATGGGCTGGTCTAGATAAGTGTGGGGAGGAAAAAAAAAAACAACCCATCACCTGAGCCAGGTGTGCCTCATTAATCTGGAGGTTTTATACTATAAAATATGACACAGTGTGTGGTATGGGACAGTGCATTCAGGCGTGAAAACAACCCTAATTTCTCACCCCCAGCCTCCTCAGGCTAACCAGCTTGTTCCAAGCACTTCCCTGAAAACAGTTTTCTTACCCTGATGTCTTTGGGAGTCCCGGTAACAGACGCTTAGACTTGCACTGAGAAAACACAATTGATGCAGACCTGAAATTGAGCACTGTCAATGGTTCTATTATCCCAGGTGGTAATTTTTCAAGTTAAGTAAAACTCTAATTCAATTATGTATCAACATGGGAAAATATTGACTTCCCTTCTTTTCCTGTTGGAAACTTAAGGAGTATTAAATGTTAGTGTTCTGAGGAAGTTCAAATAGCTTTCCTTACAACTGTCTTGCATCATAGTTAGAGATGACCAAACTCTTTTCCAGATAAATGCTTGGGTGATTGGCAAAAGTTTAAGCAGATACCTTGGCAAAGTATCTGTTAAACTGGGCTTTCTTGCTACAGAAGGGAGACATTCCTCTCTCCACTCTTTTAAAAATTTTAGGGCTTCCCTGGTGGCGCAGTGGTTGAGAGTCCGCCTGCCGATGCAGGGGACACGGGTTCGTGCCCCGGTCTGGGAGGATCCCACATGCCGTGGAGCAGCTGGGCCCGTGAGCCATGGCCACTGAGCCTGCACATCCGGAGCCTGTGTTCCGCAACGGGAGAGGCCACAACAGTGAGAGGCCCGCATACCGCAAAAAATAAAAAAAAAAAAATGTTTTGTGACTTGAAATTTACATTTAAGTTGTATAATTGTTAACTTTGTTCTATAAGGAAATCAAGTCTCAACTTTTCTTAGACATGCTGGTCTATTGTATCTCTTCCAACTGGCGTGACCACTTTTCGAAATCATATCCAAGCTTTCAAAGGAGTTGAAACTTTGTCTCCACTCTAAACTTCTCCTAATTTCTCTGCATTTTCAAACATGGAGTTTCTACCTCCTGTGAGCAGTTATTTTGGTGACCTTGATTACTCTGTGAGTTCCTAGAGGAGGAGACAGTAAGCTTACTTGAGCTCAGGGATCCTATCTTATCCACCCCTTTAGCCCTTTGTTGAAAAGATAGGTGCTTATAGCTGCTGTTGAAAGAAATAATAAATAAACCCACTATTTAAAAGAGCTTCATAGATAAAATGCTTTCATTTCTTGAAATACTTACCTCTTCAGCATCTATTTCCATGAAGACCAGCACAATGCCTCACACTTTGGAAGGGATGGTAGAATAGCTCCATTTATCCTTCTGGTTAATTTATATGACTTTCCAGGAATTGTGCACATAATGTCCATAGAAATACAAACACATTGATAAGACTATAAAAAACAAGGGTTAGTGTGATAGGTAAGACCAAATTAGGACACGTGTCACGCGGGGGCCAAACAGACTCCTGGATCCTCCCCGTTATGCTGCGGTACATGAAGGTGGGAGGGTGCTTATGGTGATGGCAGGGAGTTCCCGTTGTTCCCATCCCTGCTTAGCCGTCCCTTCCCATGGTCACCCCCCGGGCTCGTGGGGGCTCTGCAGGACCATTGAAGGCCCTCGAAGTCCTTCTACTGACCCCTGACATCTAACTCTCCTTTCTTCCCTGACAATACAACCCAGAAGGTGGAGGGCTCTTGTGTCTATTTGCCCTGTCAGTAAGGGGCCTTTAATCTGTTTTAGCATGAAAAATTCATTAAGACTGTACTATTATTTCATCAGTGAAATCCTCAAATTTTAAATTAAATCCATAGGTCTGGTTTAGCAACCGCCGTGCAAGATGGAGGAAGCAGGCTGGGGCCAATCAACTGATGGCTTTCAACCATCTCATTCCGGGGGGATTCCCTCCCACGGCCATGCCGACTCTGCCAACATACCAGCTGTCCGAGACCTCTTACCAGCCCACAGCTATTCCACAAGGTATGGAGGAATGGAGTCGGGGGTTAAGATGCAACTCCCAATCTTGTTCCTTGCTGCTTAATTTATGCAGTGAAATCTTCTGCGGTGTCCTTGTGGCTGTTTGTATGTTCATTACATCAGGTTGTCCTGAAAGTACTGATACCTGTCACATTTCAGAAACATAGTTTGTCCTGTGACCTGTCTGAATCTCTCTAGATAAACTGTGTTGTAATATAATACTGTTTCGGTATTTTAAAACAAAACAAAACAGCATCCCTAAATAAGCATGCAATTTGCTTTTCATTTGTTAAAACTTTACATTTATACTCCAGTCTGCCATTAACTGAAGTTCTGTGATGGCTCCTAAGTGCAGTAGGAATAGAGGGAAGGTAAGCTTTGATAAAAAGTCCCTCTGTCTTAGTGCATAGAGGTGAATGGGATAAATGATAAAACTAAATTAGTTTGCATTACGAAAGATAGCATTGCAGGCATTCGAAACTATACTATGACACTAATGTTCAGGTGCTCTGGAAGCATATTTGATAAGAAGCTTGAGACTTGCAGTTCTTACATGGGTTAATCCTCATGTTGATTAATAACATTCACTACCAAAATAGGTTTGTTCGCACTGTCGATGTGATTTCTGAATTTCTGTTCTGGGTGAGTGTGCATTGAAACTATGTAGATAAATTATGTACTTGCACATATGTGCAGAGATGTGGCTGTATTTGTTATGAGTGGTTCTAGACCTGAGTGTCAAGAAGGACAGTTTGAAATTTACATGTGGCTGACCAGGATATACTGCTGATGGCTTGGTGACTGTGAACTTTTGTACTGAACTTTCTCTGCTGGCCTCCAAAGGAGATTTATGGCTGATGACCTTCTTCCTTGCAGCCGTGTCGGATCCCAGCAGCACGGTCCACAGACCTCAGCCGCTTCCTCCAAGCACTGTACACCAAAGCACTATTCCTTCCACCCCGGACAGCAGCTCTGCCTACTGCCTCTCCAGCACCAGGCATGGATTTTCCAGCTATACAGACAGCTTTGTGCCTCCGTCCGGGCCCTCCAACCCCATGAACCCCGCCATTGGCAATGGCCTTTCACCTCAGGTCAGTCCCGTGTTTCCAGACAGACGATTTGCTGTATACCAGAACCAAATAGTCAATTCCCCGAGGCAGTCATATAATGAATTGCCAAATTTAAACCATAATGTATTCTTTATACAAGCCACATGATTTCAGTTTTCTAGTTTCCTTTCTCTCCACCCTTCCTACGGGCTGTATCAAAAGTTGTAGCTTAGACTTAAAATCCAAGTGACTTTTAATGTAATCACAGAGATTGTATGTTATACTTAGTTGTCAAGGCATTCATCTTCTGCACTCCTTGTTCAGGGTTTTGGGTAAGAGGTTCACACACATTTCTTTTTTTAATGGTATTTGGTCAGCTGATAGGGTTGTGAGCAAAAACACTTAATAAGAAAACACCAAAGCTTTTATACAATATTTGGAGAGGAGGTTCACAAGTTGTGTGGAGAGAGACCCAGCTGATGACTACAGAACTCTAGGATAAATGAGTTATAAACGCACAAATTAGGAGAATTACTGCTCTTTGGGAATATATAGATATTTGAATGTTGTAATTGTTTTTCTAATTTGCATTGAACTATGAGCTTTTCTTGAGAGATTATATTAATAAATTGCCTTGATAATTGCATGTCAGAGGGTTGGTTAAATTTCCTACATGTGGCATCTGTCTGAGGTTGACATTATTAGCAGTTGTTTAAATACAGATCACTTGATTTTATTAGAGAGCACTTGGCCCAGGTGGCGAGGAGAGCTGCCCGCTGAATTTGGAGAAATGTCACGAAGGGGTTGCAGTCTATAATTGCAATCGAGAATCTCTTCAGGGCCGAGAGTGAGAGTTTTAACAGCTTTATCTTTTCTTAACCCCCTTTTTCCTCTTGGTGGTTAGAAAAACAGAGAGAAGCTCAGAATGACACAAATGAAAAGTGAAAAGACAATTATACTCAATTACACACTAATCACTGACTATCACTGCTGCCTAAACACCAAGAGGGCATTCTAATAGGCAGAAAATGAGATTTTAATGGCACAAAGGGTGGCCAAAATAACGACTCATATATCTTCGCCTTCTTCGTTTTCTTCAACTTGTGGTCTGCGTCTTGGGAGTGGAGTTCCTGGGCTCTGCACAACGGTGATAACTCCGAGCAGCTGAAAAGTTCAAAGCCGTTGGAGTTGAAAAGAATGAATAGCAAAGGCAATGAAATAAACATTTCTGCCTAAAGGCAAAAGTTCATAAATCCTTTTTTGTAACAGTGAATGTAATTAAGTTTCATAGATTCCTATAGCACATCCTGGGATAAAAAATAAGAGGTGGCTTTAAGCCTCAGCTGAAAAATAACAACATGAAAACAATGGACATGCTTCCTACAGGACTTTAATACATTTAATTTCCAAGTGCTCGCCTCTGTGAATGTGATTTTGCATGAAAATCATGGATTTATATTAATAGATTCATCTTTAAATGTCTGGATCTATAGCATAGAAGCTTCTTCCACAGTTTAGAAGTAACATCAGAAGTAGTTATCTCTGCAGTTTTATAAGTCATTTGGGGCCATAGAAGAGCTTTTTATGAACATGATTTAGTTGAAAGTTTGCATAAAAGTAAACTTCAACTAGAACCACTTCTGTAAGGTGAGACCCAGGATTCTTTTGGCATTTCTTAGTGTTCGAGCGTAATAAAAATAATGACACGAACATGTATTCTCTAAGTGAAGCTCCTAGTTTCTTGTATTATAGATGTCTGCTCTTGTATGTTATAGGAAGTATAAGTGTATTATACTGTGTTATATAAGTGGAGGTACTAGCACTTGACCTTGAAACTGTTAATCCTTGATTTCAAGAAGCCTGGCTATGATTCCAGAGTTGGCGGTAGGGTGGGAATCATTCCAATATCAAGCCATGGAAAATTCCACAGGCAACTTCTCCTGTATTTCTTTACTATGCTCTTACACATTATGTTAACTCCTCACTTATTAAATTGCAAATATCCAGGACATTTTGCATTTCTACCATATATTTCCTCCTCAACCCACCACTAGGAACCCATGTTGTCTTAGTTCTTGTAGCATCTCCAGTGAGTTAGAAAAGAAATGAATAATATGAAGCTCCTCCTTATTTCCTTAGGCAAAGTTGGAGGAAAAAAGGCTGAGTGAATCAATATCTTGCCAGACATATTTACAGAAAGATGGAATAGGGACATTAGGAGAGTTGGGAATTAAAACTCAGATTTCTATAGCCTTTAAGATTTACCATTTCTCAGGAATGCCTCTATTTAAGCAAGGTGGGGAGGTGTGCACTACCCTGTTTTTGATTGTTTGGCTTTATTAAAAATATTGTAAAGAAAATTTGAAGAAAAGAGTCCACGTCTAACAGCTGGTTTACCTGTTAACTAAAGAAGAGAGTAAAGAAAGGGTGGTCATGGCTTAGTCTTTTTCCTTGCTATAAAGAAGTGCTTATTAATATACTGGATCATATAACATTAAAAACAAAACTAAACCTGCCACTGCCATTTCTCCTCTTCTCCTCCAACTTTTCCACTTCCTCTGTCTCTATCTGGACGTCTAATATACAGACAAATCAACTGAGGCTCAGAGAGCTTGTGGTCACAGCGCTAATAGTGAGAGCTGGGACTGGACAGAGGATTCCCAGCTCCTACTCTCGAATCTCATTCATGATAGCACCCAGTTGGGTGAAGAGGAGACAGGTTTCATAAAAAATAGAGGTGGGGGTCTTATTCATATTTTAAAATCATTTTATAGAAACTAGTTTTCTAAACTTTGGATTTGGATTAATTAATACTCTTTTTGCTAATGCACTCTTTACATGCTTTTTAAAAAATTTTTATAAATTTATTTTATTTATTTATTTTTGGCTACATTGGGTTGCTGCTCGCGGGCTTTCTCTAGTTGCGGCGAGCAGGGGCTACTCTTGATTGTGGTGCGCAGGCTTCTCATTGCGGTGGCTTCTCTTGTTGTGGAGCAAGGGCTCTAGACGCTCGGGCTTCAGTAGTTGTGGTACATGGGCTCTAGAGCACAGGCTCTGTAGTTGTGGCACACGGGCTTAGTTGCTCCACGGCATGTGGGATCTTCCCGGACCAGGGCTCGAACCTGTTTTCCCCTGCGTTGGCAGGCAGTTTCTTAACCACTGCGCCACTAGGGAAGCCCTACATGCTTTTTTGCTTTACACATTTTTTTATCAATCTTTTAACTTCCCCCAATAATAAAAAGTACTTCATGGTTATTGTAGGGAATGGAAAAAAAATTTAAAAAGGTATCTCTAGAGTAGGAAAAAAATTCCCCTGGGGAGTCACTATTAATATTCTTGCATATTGCCTTTCAGCTCTTTTTGGGTCTTATGCTTAAAAAAAAAAAAATATATATATATATATATACACACACACACACACTCACATATATATATAATTGAGATAGTATGCATGTTCTATGTTATATAATATGTAACTTTGCATCTTACCTATTCCCTGCCTTTACTCTTCATCATAGGTCTTTACCTACCTATTAATTTAAATTGAATTGGAGCTAAAGTTTTTTGAGTCATTATGATCAATTCATTGTAACTCTCTTTAGTGGATGCTATTTTATTTGTGCATTTTGTTTGATTCTTTTCTTAGTGTCATCGAAATTGATGTATTGTTTGCCATTCAGACTTGGAAATCATGAGTTAGAATGTATGTGAACCATTGTGAAATCGGCTTTCTAGTTTCTTGTCAAAGAATTAATGGACACCATTATGCTAAGCAAACTGTTTCTGTGTTGGTGTGAGGGATGTAGTTGATTTTCCTTTGGGGTCTCTAACATATCTGCTCCCTTGAGCAAAGATTCTTTTAAAGCTTGGAATCAGGGACTTCCTTGGTGGTCCAGTGGGCAAGGCTCCGTGCTTCACTGCCTGGACCGCGGGTTCAGGAAACTAAGATCTCTCATGACCTGCGGCCTAAAAAAAAAAAAAAAAAAAAAAATGCTTGGAATCAGAGCCATTAGTCAAATGGTGTTTCTTAGATTCCCTCAGTGCTTTTCCCAGAGAAATTCTCAGCTTCGGGAGGGATGGGTGTGAAGCAGTGAATCAGGAAAAGGTTACACTGTCCAGCTGGTGGGATTAGAGTAGTAGTAGACTGACAGGCATCTATGACATTCTAAATCTCAGAATCCTGATGAAAACTTTTAGAAGCTTTGGTCGTATCCTTCCTCAAGTTGCTAAAAGTGTCTGTGTGTTACTGAATCGTTGGAAAAGTGTATCTTGTTCTGAGGGAATCCATAACTGTATCTGGGGAATATTCCCATTTTATTTATGCAAAAGCTGAGGCCAGTGCAACACAGTTAGAGTCACTGGCAGAGTTAAAAGCCAAGTCTACCTCTCTTGCAGTTATTACTAGTTCTTTAATAAACCAAATTACACATTTCATTTGCTGAAGAAGCATAATGTTGTAGAAAGTTTTCCGTGGGCTCTGGCACTGATATTCAACTCGATTTTCCTGCAGGAACCGTCAAAAGCCTTCACAGATGGAGGGCTGGGCTTCACACTCCCTCAAAAGCTGGATTTGTCAGGGAACTTGAGATTCTCAGGGATGGGTGGGTTGGGAATAGGCTAATTCCCTTGAAATTTTCTACTGTCTCTGAATTTCTAAGACCATTTGAACTATATAACCCTTTCAGGAGATGAGGCTTTTATAATGAATGACAAAACACGATCTGAGAAGGAAACCATTCAACTCCCTCTACCCTGCAGTAGCACCCTCTTTTGAAAAGTTGTGTGTTCTTGGTGTGGGAACACCACAGAAAGAGCAAAGGGAAATAGAGACCACGTATTTCCCCTCCAAACCCAGCTGGTGTGTTCCCAGCACCTTCCTGCATGTGCAGGAGAAAAAAAGGAATGCCGACTTGGAATACGGAGTGCCAAGGAAATACTACCATATTCTCATGCTCAAGACGTGAGACTAATTAACGTTTGGCCCATGTTCTTCTAATTAACTTTCCTTTGCAAGAAACATTACCCTTACTGCACCCCCCACCTCCAAAACACGCAGAGCCAAACCCCCAAAACAAGGCCAATTAAATGAACTAACTTATATCGTTTCAGCACCCCCCTACTCCTGCAAACGCCATGGTTTCTGGTGACAGCTTCTAATGATTTCTTGAGTGAAATACAGTATCAGTGGGTTACACTAGGAAGTTATCTAGGAAGCTTTTTTTTATTGTTATGTAGTATACAAAAATGGGCCAAGTTGGCTGCATTTAGGGTTCATCAACCATTGCAAATGATTCTTTGAATGTTTTGGGTTTGGTAAAACCTAAAACACATTTTGCCAAGCACTTTTCCTCCTTAATTTTTCAAACTGTGTATTTTAGGGAAAATTTGATCCATATGGTTTTGATTCATTTACTCTTATATCATTGACATTTTTTTTTCCTACGGAGCCATTTGATATCCAAGAAGCTTTCTGAGCCTTTCCTACGTTCATTTTAAGCATTTTCCTCCTTAAAAAGAGGAAGTCCTCTTTGTAACCTCAGAGGCTATAAATTTTGAGTACTTTCTCAATTCAGCAATACTTAA
This sequence comes from Monodon monoceros, assembly GCF_005190385.1. Classification (NCBI taxonomy): domain Eukaryota; kingdom Metazoa; phylum Chordata; class Mammalia; order Artiodactyla; family Monodontidae; genus Monodon; species Monodon monoceros. The sequence goes on from NW_021703772.1 coordinate 15,914,771, forward strand.
AAATACATTTGGTATAAATCTGGATTATTATGAACACATTTTATGTTTAGAACAGATGGGCAGATTTTCGTTTCTGGTTTATGAGTGAAACCAATGATAAAATAAGAAAATAGGCTTAAATTACAAAAAAAGTTTTGTTATAGACAACTTTTAACTGTTATTAATAAATCCCCACAGTAAGATCTATGCTCAGAGGCCTCATTTTAAATTTTGGCCAGGTCTTGTGTAAGATGTAATTGAATAACCAGTACACCTGTCCTATTTCATGGATAATGTACTGAGGAAAGAAAAAATTCTCATAAAGATTTGTGTACCAGGCTTAAACATGCTTGAATGTTTGCTCACCACTCAGCACCTCAGGAACAAAGAGTAGGTCTGCAGATCTCATCAAGTTTATCGACCATTCATCTGTTAAGTCTGGTTGAATCATCACAGCTCTGTGGGGATGAGATACTGCCTCTGAAACAGACCCAAGAAAGAGCAGATATATCTTTACACTAAGGAGGTTGTGGTTAATGGTGGAAGACGTCAGGATAAACTTTTGTTCTTATTCACATTTTATAAAAGAAAAATTTTAACTCCACCACCCATCCAGTTACTTTTAAAGAATAATATTAAAATTGAGATTATCAGTGTGTAATGTATGTAAATTGCATATTTGGTGTCAGCTACGCTTATTAGGCAGCTTCTCCATTTCATGCATATATGTATTAGACTGTCGTGGTTCCATTTCAAATCAGATTTCAATTGCTCAGCACCGTTTCTTTTGACAAACATTTGTTACTCCTGAAACTTACTAGGGAGAAGCATTTAAGCATTAATATGTGTACACAGAACTCAAGACTGCTTTTGATTTTGCTTGTCATTTCCTGGACCACAGTGTTCACAATTATCTCAAATTCCTTAGCTGCAAGGCAAGATGAAGGATTTTTGTCCATTGAAGGTGTGCGGTTTACTACATATCAGTTTGTTATGCGAATGGGGTATAGTCATTAAGAATGGTTGTGATGGGTACTTTTCCGTTTCGTATAGAGAGAATATCCTTTTCACTGTGGTATAGCAATTCCTTGGTCTTTAGTACTGTTGATACATGTAAAAGCAGTAAGATTTACCCTGATGGCAGGGCCAGCTCCTGTTTCAGGAGAGCTATTTTTCTGGACATTTTGGGCACACATCCAGAAGCTGCTTGATGCCAGGCCATTTGTTTTGTCCATTTCACACACAGGTTGCAGATCCTGTGCCCTCAACCTACCTTTATCATCGTGAAGAACCAGACAAACAGGTGGCCTGCCACCAACTCATTTCCAAACAAAGGCACTACCTTTTTACAATTTCCAGAAATTCATCTGTGGAAGAAAAAGGAGTGCTTTTGATTAAAGAGATTGATTGGGTGTCAAACAAAGCTTGGACAGAGAGACATTCTGTACAAGAGTGGCAGCCTCTCTGAAGCTTCAGCCTCTTTCTGTTTCATTTCTAAAGCAATTCATGAGCTCAAAACCAGGGCTGCAGAAGCCTTTTACATGTTTATGAAGGCTCAAGGATGTTTATGATCATAAATAAGCCCATTTCAGCTACACCAGAGTAACCACTGGCCATTTGCATGTTTCCATTCCGCCATATTAGGTTTTCAAGATATTCTGCTTCGTGGTGAAAACGTTGCTGCTAATCCATTTGTTGAATCAATGCAGGCTGTAATTGACCTGGTGCCTTTGGTTTTTCTCCAAAGGCTGTGGTTGCTACCCTTAAAGAGCGCGAGGAGAGCCCTGGTTTATGTCAGCTCTAGCCACAGCCTCTTGAGTTAGTTGGAGAATTGTGAGAGAAGCAAGTACCTGGCCAAAATCTCTTTTTAAAATCTTACATCATGTCACTGAAATGAGCCACAAGAAAACCTTTCTTGCTGAATTAAAATTTTTGTGAATTAAATTGATTTAAGTAGAAATTCCATCAGCTACTTTCTCTTGTACATTGGACAAAAAATGTAACAACCCCAAGGTATTTAGGCCCATTTGAATTCCTTTAGCCATTGAAGAGAAAAAATTGAGTGTGATTGCTTGGTCCATAACTAAGCTACTGGAATAAAAAGGTTTTCTTTTTCGTCAGTAAAACATAGGAAAGCCGTGCTGAATTCTAGTGTGAGGCCAATGGTCTGAATCAACCCTTTATATGTGGTTGGAATGCAATGTAAAGCTTTTAATTTATTACTGCATTTGCAAAATGGCAATATCTATAGAAATCTCAATACTTGCATATTTATTCAATTAGAGGCTGAATGTGTGCTTTGTACTGCAGACACAGAAGACTGGATTCAGTCATTCGTTGTATACTATTTTTTTTTTTTTTAAAGAATCTGTCTCTGCAAAACAGTCTGGGTTTCATCAGAGGTGTATATTTTTCAATGTATAGTGTCATATTTAAAAATTCCTCTTGACATTTAGCTAGAGTTCAGTAAACTAGAGTTTCTGAGATTAGTGATTGTATTGTCTCCACTGATCAATGGAAAAGATGGTAAATTGGGAGACCCTTTGAGATAGTGCATTTTGTGGAATCAAAGGGTTGTGTTTCTACCTTGCGGGGAATATTTTGGAGCTGTGAGATGACTGGGCAGGCTGTCCTCAGCACTGAACTAATGAAGGATGCAGGCATTATTTAAAGACATAACCATCTTTTCCTTCCACAAAATGCTGATGTCTCATTCTGGGTAGCTTGCATTACAAAATCTAATTAAACAGTTGCCGATTAAAAAAACCCTGTATATCACTTCTCGGCCTTTTGGCTAAGATCAAGTGTAAAAACCCTCTAAAGAGCCGACCCTCTATATATAAGATTCCAAGGGAAAATTTCTAGTTCAGTATGAACCCTTCTATGACACTTGTAGGCAGAATTTCTTGCTTTAGTCTCCGTTGATGCCACATTAGAGTGTTTATACCTTTTTAAAATACATACCACACTGTATCATAACATATCCATCCCCCTTTGGACCATGAGCTTCTAGAGGCATGATACTAGGTCATAATCATCTTTGAACACCCAGAAACCAAACAGTGTCTCGTAATAGAGGCTTGTTCCCCAAAGTGGGCTCTTTGAAATAGTGGTTTGGGGAAAAAGGATTTTGAGTCAACGATTTGGTAAATATTTCAAATTATATCCCTTTACCTTTCAGAGTCCCAGTGCACATTAGCCTACTAAAGGCTCTGACAAGTCTTGCAGTATAGAAACATGTTTGTTTAACTCAGTGTTCTCTAATTTAACTGGGGATCCCTTTTGTTGAGTATCAGACTACCAAGTTTTGAGGAATATTTCCTAGGAAGTGCTGAATGAAAAAAATGGGTAGAGACCCGACTCATGATTTGTCCATTTCTAGAATTGTTCTTTAATTTTTTTCCACTAGTGAATGTTTCTTCTATTTAATGTCTGATGTTATCTCCTGCTTCAATACACTGTCACCCTCTGCAAGTGACCTTAGCAGGAAAAAGAGTAATTTTAAAGAAGAAGCTATTAACTGCTTAATAATGTTAAGATAGGCAGAAAAAGGGAGTAAAAACAGAGAGAATTCCTGTTTAGTGAACCGTCGGCCATGTGGGTATAACTCATTGCTCTAAGCAGGACCCCCAAAGTCAAAAGCACTAGATTCCAGTACTTAACAGCCGCTCACTAGCTGTGTGTCTTCAGGCAAGTTGCTTAAACTATCTCAGCTTCTGTTTCATCCTCCTGTTAAACTTGGGAGATATTGAAAAAGAGTCACCCTATAGAGCTACGCTGAGAAACACAGTACTTAAAAGGATTAAATGCATTTTGATAAAGTGATAATACTGTTTGTTGCAACAGAGCTCTCATTATTGTTTGCTGAAAAATATCACGCAGACCTCTGACAAAAAAACATGCTTTTCTTTGTCCCTGATGAATAAAACAAATGTGGAAGCTCAATACCATCAAAGGAAAAGCAGTTTCTTGGTGGACTGGAGTATTTTAAGGTATTCTACTCAGACATTTTAAAGACCTAAGGACACATATTGGTGTCCATTCAGAATGCAGTCATTGTAATGCTACTGGGATATGATACTCCCCAGAAATACAATGTACAAAAATTGGTTTTGTTTGAGTAATTCAGATCACAATAACATGAGAACCCACTACAATGAAAAGAAGAGGCAACCATCCTTCATTCCATGGGGCTAAGAGTAGGGAGGGGACAGGGTTGTCCTATTGTTTCCTATTCTTATTCTTGTTTTGATTTATTGAAATGTAATTTTTAAAAATTATTCATTTATTTTTGGATGCATTGGGTCTTCGTTGCTGCACTCGGGCTTTCTCTAGTTGTGGTGAGCGGGGGGCTACTCTTCGTTGCAGTGCACGGGCTTCTCACTGCAGTGGCTTCTCTTGTTGCAGAGCATGGGCTCTAGGCACACGGGCTTCAGCAGTGTGGCGCACGGGCTTCAGTAGTGTGGCACACAGGCTTCAGTAGTTGTGGCTCATGGGCTTAGTTGCACCGCGGCATGTGGGATCTTCCCGGACCAGGGCTCGAACCCATGTCCCCTGCATTGACAGGCAGATTCTTAATCAGTGTACCACCAGGGAAGCCCCTTGAAATATAATATTGACATGAACTCATTTTTTAAAAATCTACAGTCTAGCTTTTATGATACTAGATACCTCAAAGGCAGAAGAATCTTATGAACGCTATACTTCTCTCTCACCAGCAAAAGAGAAAGGTAGCTAAAACAACAGGTGCAAGGTTTTAGAAAGTAAGGGGCAATCTAAGTAATTTTGAGTTAACTGATTGGGAAGTATTCTTTTTATCACTAAATTACAAAGACTCTATTTTGTCAAGATCTGTAGGAGCAGATTTAATTTCTGTAGGTCAAAGAACTATGTATATGGCCTCACTGTGGGTCCTGGATGTTGCCAGCGACTTGAAGTTGCCTGGGAATAGGAGACATAGCCACTGCCCAATTTATGATCAAGAACACAAGTAAGTTTTCAGGTAGAAAAGCACGGCAACATCTTTATTGGTCCAGTGTCCCTGGAGTCGGGAAGGTGGGGAATTAAAGTAGGTAGGACTTTAGCTTACCGGAATAGTAGCTTCTGGTCCTTAGAAGGCTGTATTCGCAGATGTTGTCCCATATGTATAGAGTTGTTACACATTTCCATGCATCTTAAATGAAAGCTTATTCTGCCTTAACACAAAACCTGTGAAACAGGGCAGAAAACACTTCCCGAAGGGTAAGTTCATTCTCAGACTTTTGCAAGGCTGTGCACTGATTTCCCATAGTTAATAGAAACAACTTTCCTGATATCTACTCGTTAAATCAATATCACTTGATCTTTTCAGTTGGCTCTTTTCTCTGTCCTAAGGACTTATCTTCCTTCACATGAAGAGAAGTGTAGGGAAGTTTCTCTTCTGTAATCTTCAGGCGTTTAGTAGATGGAGTCTTATGACATGGACTTTAGGCAGCCACAGAAATATTTGCCTGAATCACACATGATCTGGAAGAAAGAAGAAATCTCACTGTTGAGCCGGGCAGATTTTTTCCTCCCTCAGTAGGCTGGAATGTCTGCCCTACACACAGTTGTAGTATTGGGTGGAAGGGGAAGTTTTTGGGGAGTGAAGATACAATGTAGCCCAGCACCCCTATGCTTCAGAGGGGCGGTGTGGAGGTCCTTCTTTCGAAAAGGTAACGTGGACACCTAGGTTATTGTAAAGTTCTGCGTGAATCTCAGACAGAACTGGGCAGTTAACATTCAGCAAGGTGTGCATTTAGGAATGGTTATTAGGTGAATCAGCCCTGCATTTTCTTGAATGCAGGCTTAGCTTATGGGCAATTAGAGGTAAAGTTTTAAACACCATCTCACTGAAGTACCGTGGGATGCCCAAGTGTAGAGCTTTTCCCTTTCTATATTTGGAATCCTAGGTCTCAAGAGGTCAATTAATATTTAGCAAACGTGTCCAGAAGTAGTCATAAAATTAAACCAAGATATATGCTTAATTTTCTACAGTCATGTTTTTGAAATGGTGATAGGTTTGAGTGCTTACTCTTTAGAAGGCTGCTGTTGTTTCCTGAAATGAGAAGAGTTAACAGCAGGTAATGTCATTCCTCTCAGAAAGAGTTTGAGACTCTCTGTGTTAAGTGATGAATGAGGGTATCTGACCCACATCTGTTTTACATTAGAATGGAACATTGCCCTGACATCGTTAGGAGCATTTGTCAAGATTCCCTGGACAGAGCTTCTGTAAATTACATGCTGCAAATGTGTCAGGGTCAGATAAGAGGATATCATTAACTCCCCCAAGTTTACTCAGGGCTCTGTCAGTCCATCTTAATATGCTAACAGCCAACAATTTTCCTTGAGCCGTTTTGCTGTATTTTTCATTCATAGAAGAAAAAATATGTATGCTACACCCTACCCCCCCAATATCACACATGTTCTTTTCTCATAAATCATATTAATTGTAGACATGGTCACAAAGCATATTAAATGCAGGCATGCGTAAATGAATTAAAACATATGAGAATTTTATTACAGACCATGGTGGGTCTAACATAGTCAGATACCAACTGTATGAGCCATACTTTTTCATTTAGGTGAAATGAGCTTTTTCTTAATGGGCTTTATTTTATTGATAATAGATGGACACGATATGATTGTTCATCATTGTCTAGAAGTAAACTCTGTATGTGTATATGTATATGTGTCTCTTGCAAGCCATTTCTATGCTAATTTTTTTGCCTAGGTTTATATTTTAGTCATCAGTCTCTAAAGAATATTGCTACCCATTTGACGGCTTAGGTCTATTGAGAAAGAGGTATTCTAAAGAATCAATAAAGTAAAAGTCATTCTGTAACTTGTCACAGAGCTGGAGATTAAAGCACATATAACAGAGTTTAACTGAGAAGGTACTCACTGTGATCTTTACAAATAAAACTTGGAAATATACGCACCATATGAACCACACTTGTCTGACACGCATACTTTTGCATCATGTGTGAAACATAGCTACTTTAAAATGTTAGCTAAGGATTAAAGTAAAAAATAAGTGTGTATTTAGCTGGACATTTTACATGCACTGGTTTTCTATCTGGTTAGGTAAAGGTCAGCCATGCCCTTCCCGTAACTCTGGGTGGGTGAGAAGGTCACCATCCTTACCTTGCTAGAAACTTCTGCCTTCGGGCAACTTCCCTCTTACAGCTTTCAAACAGACAGGGCTAAAAAATCTAATTATTTAGATGCTAATCAACTGCAGGATAATTCCCAAGGCATTTGAATCTGAAGACAACATTTTCAGGGAAATCTCTGCTGTTCAAGTTTAGGGTTAGTTACAGCCTCAAAGATACAGTCACTGATATTTAAGCATAACATAACTCCAGTAGTACCCGTATCGGCAAAAAAACATGGGCATAAACATTTGAATTTTTTGTTTGGTTGTGGGAATAAATTATATCCAAATTTTAAAAGTTTATCATCATTAGCCTTTTGAGAAAAGTGTAGAAGCTATAAAAAAAACCCTTTATGTCATACAAAGCTGTAATTCCCAGTGGTTTTCTAAAATGCAACTAAATGTGTATTATTAAATGTTAAATCAGAAAACATCTGATTACTTAAGAGCAAAAACGTAAATAAAGACATGAACCAGGATTCCTGCTAAGGAAAAAAAGAAGCGCCTAGACGTACACCATAATTTGCTAAATCATTTTAGATTTCTGATAAGCTCTGAGCACTTTCAACTGATGGCAAAATCATAACACTTAAGCCAAGACGGATATTTTCCAGACACATTGTTTTAAATGTAAATCTTAGCTTGACTCATAGTTTTTTATCTTTTATATTTAATCTTACAATAGGAAAATTAATTCAAGAGAAATATGGCATGAAGCAATTGTAAAGAGTTAGTTTTTCCTGAACCATATAATCTTCCAATCAAGATATAAACAACTTCTTTGGAATTCTGAAACTTGAGAATGAGCTTAAAAAGATCTTCAACCAAGTCTCTAATAAAGGGAATGACTGAGGAGCCAGCAGAAGTCCCAGTTCAAGACTCTAAGGCTTGAATTTGTTTTTAAAGGTTAGCCATAAAACAATTTAGAAACGGTGTCTGGGAAGTGTTTCGGAGGTAACAATTTACTGATATACTTAATAGATCTTTTTCCAGATGCCTCACCTAAGAGTCGTACTCAACTAAAAGTTAAAAAAAATAAAAAATAAAAAAATCCTCCTCCCACCTCCATTCCCAAGGAGACAGAACAGAGATCTAAAAGGAAAACTTTTCCTGTTCATTGCAGTTCCTGGACTCATCTGACATTTAATAAGAATGTGATTGATGTTCAGTAGACAGAAGTGATTAGCCCTGAGTCTATTTCTTTTCCTGTGAAATTGTTTGTGAAAACCAGGCAATTGTGTTTCTCTTACCTCAAATTAAAAAATAAAATAAAATCAGGCAAAAATGCCATCCCTGTAATAGAAATAGCTTATTAATGGCTTATGAGGAAAAATCCCCCACTTTGCAACCAATGGAGATTTTATTTTAGGCTTTGAATTACAAATTGCTGTAGGAAAAGCTTATATGAAAGAGATCCTGACAATATTCTTAAAAAGAAAATATGACTGGAAGACATTCCATGACCATATTGGGGGAGTTCTAAGAAGTCTGTTTACCAACTTTGTGCAGCAGAAAGAAATTTCCATAGTTTCCCTTGAACCACATTAAATAGCAAAATTGCTTTTAAAGAAATGTACATAAAAATGTAATGGGACCCTTCCATAGAGATTTGAGGTTTTAAATTATGTTAGGGGAAAGTAATGCATTTTGTATTGATACAGTTATTTTTCTTTTCCAACACAGATTTCCTTTTTAATTTTTAAATAAGAAGCTGTTACAACGATGTACGTTTCTCAAGTTTTCTCAGTGTGAAATATTGAAATAAATTGCGTTAGTTGTCATTATTCATTAATTTCCATTTCAGAGCAAATGTAGGGAAGTATTAGTGCTTCTTTTCCCATCCTCATCCAGTTCTTGAGAAAGAAGTCATGATTACAATGTGTGACCATCACAGTGGAAAGAAAAACTCGTGGGAGAATATCTGTCTCTAAGCAAGATAACGGGTCTCTGGTCCTCTTTATTTCCTCACATTAGCTTCTGCAAGTATTGGGCTGCTGAGCTAAGGGCAGTTGCTAAAGCAGGAGCTGTCACGAGCTTCCGGTGTGTGACAGTCATAATAGCGACACGAAGATCCATCAAGCATCCCTCTTATTCCATTCACACAGCAGCCATCCCTCCTGACTGGATCATGAGCTGGGATGTCTTTAGGACACTGTGCCCTGGCACCTTTAAGGAGCTGTCTTTCTCTTGCCCTAGAATATAGCCTTGGCAGATGGTACTGTATGTTCTCCATCCTCCAACAAATGTATTTCAAGGTCTTCCTGTCCCAAGGTATTTTCTAATTCAACAGCTGCAAAAAGGTGCTGCGTGAACATCATCAGCTGAATTTTGCTTCTAGGAAGGACTCATTTCTTCTCTTTTAGGATCTTCATGTTTTTTTCCTCCCATGTTCAGAATTATTGCGGCCTTCAAAGTTATGCAAACAAGGAATATATGGCAGAGGATTAAAAAAAGTTTATCACAAAAATGTACATATAGCTCATGGGAGAGTGTGCATGTTTTGAATAAAATTCTTCTATTACTCTTCAACTCTGACTGATAGAGTATTCCATTTCTTCCTTAAAGAGATATACCATTAACAGAATTTCAAGTAAGTATCTTCATGAAGGACACTACTAAAAATATATTTCCTTTTTATCCAGTACCACTGCATATTTTTCTTTGAATTTATACAGTTACAAAGTTGATTTTTCTAAGTGCTTTTTAAAAAAACTTAGCACAGATTATTTACACAGTAAAATATTTGTGCCCTGTGCCATAATCCCCCTTTCATTAAAAATATCACATTTTTAATTTTTTAATTTTCCTTGTCCATTCTTGCCCATTAGACCAGTACACAGAGGGGTACTCCTGATTTGAAAGGAGTGTGTTTGGCACTGAACAACCTCTACTTTAAAGACTTCTCTTCTAATAGATGTTCGTAATTTGGGCTGAAAGAAAATATTTAATAAATTAGTATATCAATTGACATTTATGAATTTTCCAAGTATATACTGCAAAATCATCTACATGAACTCAAAGAAAGGCAAAAAAGAAATATATATAGATGGAAGAACATTCAGGAAATAAATGCATTTGGGGCTATGTTCAGGTTTTTTAAATGAGAAAATGAAGTAATTAACTTACTGTAATCGGCAGTGTATGAGAGCCCCATGTTCTGGTGACTTTTCATTCTCCTTTAGCTGTGACTCTTATTCTTACTTTACTCTGTGACTCTCACTTTCCCCTAATGCCCAATAAAACAAAAGCATGCTCTGAAACATACGATTTTTTTTTGAATATAAGTAATTTTTAGAGATTTTGAAAAATCTCAAGCTCAAGAAAATTTTGATCCCTTGGACTGTCTTTAAAAATTTCGGTAAGACTGTGTTGCTTTCCCCACACCAGCCCGCCTTCCCATCTGCTCACACATAGAAGAACTCAAGTGAAAGGGAGACAAGGAAATGGAGAATAGAGACTTGCCGGGGTGGGATGGTGAGGAGAATCATGGCTTGTTAAAATGGAGGAAGAAAGGGTAATCCATAGAAGGTGGACCAGATTCTGTTTTGTTTTCTCTTTTTCTTTTTTTTTTTTTGTCTTTTGGGGCTAATTGAAGATGGATCAGTTTAAAGCTTTATTTCAAGAAGATTTTGTTTAGCTCTGAGGATTATGCAAACCCTTCCCAAAGGGGATTGTGGCCTCACTGGTTTTGGAATCTAATTTAGGAAGCTTTCTGGAATGCGAGATTCATCCCTCCCTCCTGCCTTGCTGGTACCCCTCCATCCAGGATCCTGTGGCCTGCATTACCTTGGTGGATAACCCAAGACCTACAATCAGGGTTGAGTTTCATTACTGCCCTCTCATCTCGCTCTTATTTGTACACTTTAATCTCCATATGCTTCAAACGTCTTAAAATACAACAGGACTAGGATGGAAATACTGTGCAGTGGTGGGTCCCTGCCTTGCAATACTTTGTAAGCAGGTGATATTTTCTGGAAGCTCTTCACTCAGCAGTTGATTTCTTCTGCGATTGCTTTTCGAGTCCTGCTACTGACTTGCATGAAGTTCAGAAAAATCACTTCCTCTCCTGGGTGGCAGTTTTCCGGATGCAAAATTAATTATCTACTTGCTTCCATCACAAGGTGTTGTAAGGGTCATCGAGCCTGTGTTTGTGAAACTTGTCACCGTGCTAATCGGAAAGTTGTTCTGTTATCACAGTTTTGTTTTTTTAAAAGTTCGCTTGCTCTCCAGGGTTATTTAAAAAACCGAGCAGACTTTTTATAACATGTTTGCACTTCAGGCTTTTTTTTTAAAGCGCTTCTTATGAAAATGTTAGTTTAGAGAAGAAATGAAAGGATTAGGTAATGGGGGCAGTTATTTGGAGAATCATTTACCATTCATTCATTCATTCATTCAGTACCTAATATGTGCCCGCCCTCTGTTAGGTGCTGATGATATGAAAATCGGTAGATTACTCCCCTCAGAGCTCTCATAATTCAAAGTAGGTGACCAAGTACTAATTACACAGTAAGAGGGATGAGGAAAACGCAAGGGAATATCAGGGAGGGTGTACTAATTTCTAATTACTGAAGGATGGCCAAAATGGAGAGTGGAGTTTTCGCGAGAGGGAACTCTATGAAAAAAGACATAGAGATCTCAAAGTACACAAAAAGAATTTGATTTGGATTCAACTTAAAAAAAAATATAAGCAAATGCCTGTTTAAAATGACATGTGAGACTCCCAGTTGTAATACATGGTTAAACATTATTCGATACGAACAGATATAATTTCTTCCTCCTTCCAACCTTCTGTCCCTGTGTCCCTCCTTCTTTGAATTTCCAGTATGATTTTATCACTAGGGGCACGGTGTCCTCTCTCTCCCACCCTCTCTCCTTCCTTCTTTTTCTTTTCCCTTCTTCCCCTACCCTCCTTCCCCTTTCCCCCTCCCCTTCTTTCTGAAACTGCAGTCAGATGTTATCACTGGGCATGATGTAATATCTCTGCCACTGTGAATGGAGGTCACCATCTTCGGGACAGCTCTTTAACAGCAGATTTCCAAAGAAGTGAAACTTGGCCCTTTTCAGTTATCCTTTCAGCTACAGGCTAGGGTCTGGTCCTCCCTGCATTCTCACTTCTTCCTAATCCGCCTGTTTATTTTAGGTAATGGGACTCCTGACCAACCACGGTGGGGTACCCCATCAGCCCCAGACCGACTATGCGCTCTCGCCTCTCACTGGGGGCCTGGAACCTACCACGACGGTGTCGGCCAGCTGCAGTCAGAGGCTAGACCATATGAAGAGCTTGGACAGTCTGCCAACCTCTCAGTCTTATTGTCCACCCACCTATAGCACCACGGGCTACAGTATGGACCCTGTCACAGGCTACCAATATGGGCAGTATGGACAAAGTAAGCCTTGGACTTTCTAGGGGGTAATTACTCCTGTAAGGGTGGAACACTTTAACTCTTCCTTGAGAAAGGGGAGCTGCCAGCATGATTAAGCCTTCCATCCTGGTATCAATTTTGTGGCAAAGCCAGCTGGTTGTTCCAGCAAGGGCTTCCCAGTATAATTATTTTCTTAACCAATGTCAGCAACATCTTGCGGTTATTAATTGCTGAGACGTGAAAGCTGATTGCCACTAGGTAAAACACAAGGGTTGGCCAAAATGAAATAACCTCTGGCATTAGAAACACATGTTCTTAATGAGGTCAGCTCAAGGATCATATGGGGTATAATCCCAAGGACACAGAGTTCTGTCAAACTTGTCTTAGGAATAAAAATATTCGTCTCGATCCTTTGATACCTCGGTATTAAATATGACATTGTCAGCCTGTAGCTGATTTTGCCCCTTGCTGTGAATTGTCCCAGCCTGACCTGAAAAGCTGCATGTGTTTCCTTACAGGTGCCTTTCATTATCTCAAGCCAGATATCGCATAAGTGAACTGTCCACTTGGAGCTTAAACTGGCCCTGTTTCCGGTCTCCACAGCCTAGACGTGAAGAATCTTCTCAGAAAAAAAAAATCACCCTCTTGGGGGGGGCAGTCTCGACAGGAGGCAAAGGAGAATGATTGATTTTCTTTCTCCAGTAGTTGGTTTTAAATTCTTTTGAACGTGTTGGACAAAAGCAGTGGAGAAAAGGAAGATCCGGAACAATAAAAGACAAATGCAACATTTTAAGGCAATGATTTAACATGGCTACATATCAAATATCCCAACTCTTTAGTGCTGATGATCAAGGAGCTAAAACATTCCATTTGTGTGCGTGTGCGTGTGCATGTGTGTGTGCGTGTGTGTGTGATTTATCTTGACTGGTTTGGGCAAGCAGAATGTTCTGAAAATATAGTCGGAGAATAAAGTATAACAAGTTCGATGTCCAATGCTGACACTTCTACAACCTTAAAACTGCTCGCTCCATGAAGCCGGAACGGAGGAATCCTTGACTTTTACACACTGGAAATGGATATAAAAATAAATGCCACCATTTTTAGGAAGTTAGACTAGATGTAAAGGACCTCCCAAATAAATTATTTGTTATCTTATCCTCATCTGTAATTCAGTTGTCAATACATGTCCTGGATGGACACGTCTTGCTAAGAGGATATGGGGGAACCAGAAGAAAAGCTTGTTTTCTTTCTCAGTGTGGGAGAGGTGTGTGACATCTGCCCAATTTAGTTTCATTTGGAAGCCAACCTGGGCTGGGGGAGGGCGTGGTGGAGAAGTGATGTGCATTCCCACAGCTGCTTATCATTATCAGTGTGCAATACTGTGTACCTCATGGGTGCTTTGGCATTGGCCAGGGCCATAGAAACAGAATCAGAACTATATTTTTGCAGGTGCTTTATTTTCGCAGCCCATGATTCATTGTGGTAGAATGCAGTGATGTTTGCCATTTGCTGGACAACCAATACCCGGCTCGCTCCTTTTGATTAGAGACCATGTTTGAGAATAATGCTTTTAAAATGACTTCGTTTACATTCTTCTCTTTTCTATGAAAGGCAGGGCAACACCAGAAATGTCCATGTGGCTGTCATGTACTTTTAAATTATACAATAATACCTGAAATTGAAAGATGATAGGAAACTGAGGTTTACATACGTTTGTGTGGTGACATTTTAGAATGTCAATAAATTTGTTTTTTGAGATGTTAAGAGGAACAGGAAGGTGGAATGCAGTGTTATTTATTTCTTTCTATTCTTGGAACCATGAACGAGGTAGGCACAAGTACATTCCTTTTAGAGTTAAGAACTATGACGTAGTGAGTTAGTGAGACTAGACACAGTACTGAGTTTAGTTCCTACGTTGGTCTTAGGGGGTGGTGGATCAAGAGAAGCGTTATCTTCGTGTTGCAGCCTCAGCCAACAACAATGTGTTGTAAAAACGTCTTTCCTGTAAAAAGTGCAGTAAATATTTACTATTTATAATGAATAAACAGTTATGAAAACTTGCCCAACACTGCTTTTTTGGGGGAACTGGTGAACGCAGTATTAATAAAAACTTGGAAATGGGGAACCAACAAAGCATACACTTCACTTCTAATCTAATGCCTTTTATTTATTATTTTTTTTTAATTAATTTATTTTTTGCGGTATGCGGGCCTCTCACTGTTGTGGCCTCTCCTGTTGTGGAGCACAGGCTCCGGACGCGCAGGCTCAGCGGCCATGGCTCACGGGCCCAGCCGCTCCGCGGCATGTGGGATCTTCCCGGACCGGGGCACGAACCCGTGTCCCCTGCATCGGCAGGCGGACTCTCAACCACTGCACCACCAGGGAAGCCCTGTTTTTTTAACTTATTTTTTTAAATATTAAATTTCTTTTATTTCTTTACCTAGAAATAATTCTCCATCAAATATTGGTATATACTTTATCATTATCACAAAAGGTTATTCTGGAATAAGAAGGAAAGACAATCTCAAAATTCATCCACCAATTATCAGGATGTTCCAATGACCAAATCAACCTCATGTTCACCTTGTTCACCTGCATAACTCAGTAATATTAATATAACAAAATTTGCCTCACAGCTATATATACATATCTTTAAAATTAATTTTTATTGGCCTTTTAGATTAGACTGTCCCATGGATGAATAAGGTTACACAACCCACACTTGTGTTCTCATGAAGAAGCTTGGTTGAACGTACATTTAAGGATTGAAGCTTGTGTTTTCATAGATGTGGAATCTAGAAAAGCCCCTCAAGCCCACCTTCCTCTCTCCCTGGCTCTCTCAGAGCCGTCAGCTCTCTTCACTGTCCCTGGGAAGCGTGTTTTCCCTCAGAGCACTCACTTCCATCTTCAGCGCCGACAGTCATACCCACTGAGGTTTTTATTGAAAGCTCTCATATTTTGTTATTTGTTTTAGAAGCTTTCTTTACGCTTCATGAAAAGGCATTACTGCCTATTTTATTCATTCTTCTTCCGCCTCTCCCTTCCTCCTTTTCTCCCATCCTCTCTCCTCCCTTTCCTCTTCTTTTCCCTCCCTCTGTTCCTTCAACACTTATTTAATGAGAGTCTAAATGTGCCAGGCATGGTGCTTGGCCCTGGTGTTACAGTGGTGATTCTAGTGTAGTGGGTAAGACAGAGAAGCAAATACATGGCTACAGTAAAGCAAGAGGAAACTTGATTGGGGAAATGATCATGATACTCTTTGAAGGTCTTTCTTGTATTACCTCGTTTATTCCTCCCAACATCTTATATGAGGCAGGTGATATCATTAGCATACTTCTTTTACGAGAGGTCACCCAACGGCAGAGCTGGGATTTGAACCCAGGGGGTCCAATTTCGGAGCCTGTGAGCTTAAACTCTCTCTGCTTTCCCAGACTGGAATGAGAGAACCTTATAATAAAGGAGTTCCATCTAATTTGTAGCAACTAGTCATGTATGGCTACTTAAATAAGTTATTGAAACTAAATAAAATTTAAAAGTCAGATCCTAGTTGCACTAGCCACATCCCCAGTATGCAAGGGTCACATGTGGCCAGAAGCTACCATATTGGGCAGTGATAGAGAACATTCCCATCATCATGGAAAGTTCTATTGTTCAGCGCTGATCTAAAGCACCTGAGCTCATCTTTTTTTTTTTTTTTTTTTTTTTTTTTGCGGTACGCGGGCCTCTCACTGTTGTGGCCTCTCCCGTTGCGGAGCACAGGCTCCGGACGCGCAGGCTCAGCGGCTACGGCTCACGGGCCCAGCCGCTTTGCGGCATGTGGGATCTTCCTGGACCGGGGCACGAACCCGCGTCCCCTGCATCGGCAGGCGGACTCTCAACCACTGCGCCACCAGGGAAGCCCCAAGCTCATCTTTTAAAAACTCCAAGAACTCGGAGTGCAGTAGATAAAAATGTCCAAATTCTTTCAATGCCTTAAGGTCTTTTTAGCAATACACTCATCCTTCTAGTCAAATATGTTGCCCCTTTTCTGACAATTATCTATTCCAAAAATAAGAAGAGGAAAGGAAGGTAATCCTTACTGAGTTCTTACTGTTGTTATCTTGCTTAATCTTCACAAAATCCTGTGAGCTGGACATTTTTAGCCCTAATTTACAGATAAATAGACTGAGGTCCAGAGTTGTTCATTAGTTTGGGCAAGGTCACACCCTGTCAGAAATAGCAGAAGCAGGCTTTGACTTCTGTTCAGCCTGACGGTGGAGCTCATTACTTTACCTCTGCAACTCCTCCTTGTGGTACTCACTTCATTATGTCAACCTGTCCTCACGTTGAAAGCAGGCATTTAAAAGAAAAATCATTCACTCTCAACACAGAAGAGAAATGCTACCAGGATGTGGGATTACTCAGTAGAAACTGATCTTACATATCACTTTCCCTCCCCTCCTGATCTCGGAACTTGCCATGTGTGGCTCATACCTCTTTTTGATATACTTCTTTATACCCTTCTCTTATTTCTACCTGTCTCTGAGATCTGTTGCTCTGCTCATATTTCTTACGTTGAAACTCTCTGTAGATCATTTTTTCCCCTGACTTTCTTTTGGGTATCTAATCCATCTCCAGGGGAGTGGGGATCTGACTTCCTCAGTCCTAACCCTAGTCGGGGTCCCTACTCTAATCCCCTGGAACAGGCAGCCCTCGGGGCTTTGAACTCTTTGGCATTCAACTGTGTTCAAACCTGATCGTGTGTGAAGGGCTTCCCTTTTGTTCGTGTACTTATAGAATTTAATTCGAAAACTTTAAACGTAAAAACTGAAAATTAGAGCTTAAAATTATTAAATAGTGGATGTACGAATGTCAGCTGCTGAGTCGTGCCTTGACAGCAATTTTCCTAGAAATAGGTATATTTTACATCTGTGATGGAAACAAACATATTGATTTAGGATTTTAACTAGCCCAGTTTGGAAATGCGTTTTCACACACACTTGGATACTTGGGGAACCATTCTGTGTTAGGAGGGATCTTCATTAGCATTGGCATATGGAACCAGTGTAATGGACCAGGTCACTGGCTTATGGTTGTGAGTTTAGAAAGAGACTTAAATGGGGGAGGGGTGGATTAATTAATGCCGTTCGTGTGGACATGCCATGGAAGAATCCCTCCTCAAACTACATAATTGCCGCATGGAACCAGAACCGAGATCTCTATAGAAGGAAATCTATTTGGGGGGTGAAGAGTAGGGCCTCAACCTTTCTGAGTAAATGATGTTTTGGTGTTTAATCACTTATGGGTAAGGAGAGCTGGTGTCAAACATCAAGAAGGAGAACAAGTGACAAGTGGCAGTATTTATGCAAAGAGATCCAGAGACGAGCCTCAGCCCTGGATAAGGACACGTGGATTTGGAATCAGTGTTAGATGATACATGAGACTACAGGAATAAAGGACGCAATTTAGGGCTGTTGCCAAATGCCAGTGATATACGTTAGCTCTGTCTTTTTCATAGACCTACTCTTTGGTATTGCTGACCATTGCAACCCAAGTAGCTAGTCCCATGTGTGACCCAAAATGAGTACTCAGTGCCTGCCTGTTGAATAAGTAAATGAGTGAAGAGTGACTCAAACTGTCCTAACGTGCTCTTCTGAAGAAGGAACTCAACCTGAAGGGTGTGTGAATTGTAGTTGGAAGGGAATAAGACGAAGCAAGTATTTGGAGGGACTGGCTTTATCCAGGAAAATGAGCAGCTTTTAAAACATTTTCTACATAAGTAAGGGAAGTAAGGAAGAACACAGACATACGTATTGGCAGGTGGGTGAGGAGGCCATGAAGTTGCACGAGGCCACCTCTGCTGCCTCTGTTTTCTCTGGAGCTGAGCGCAACGGAAGGGGACAAGCATTTAAAATGGCCTCAGGGGAGCAGTGAGGGATCTGTCTTAGGACACGGAGAGGCTGTGGAGCAGCCTTGAGCACCCAGGAGAGGGCAGGAAGACTTCTTGTAGCTGTGCTTCGTGGCTCACGCAAAGGGATTGAGTGGACTGGAGACTGGATTGATTCTTTTGGGGGGATTTGCAGCATCACCAGCTAGGTGTGAGTGGTGGAAAGGCTACTGGAGGGGATGGAAGGGGCTGAGTCTTGCAGGACCTTGAAGGCCCTTGTAAGAGTTTCCTCCTAAGTACCTATGAGGCTGCTAGACTAAGGTTTTAAAGGTGGGAGAAACACAACCTGACGTACATTGTTGGAAAGATCATTTTGGAGAGCTGCTGTTTGGTGCTAGGGACAAGAACCGAGGTAGGATTCACTGCACACCAGAGAAGAGATGACATCATCTCTGCCTAGGGATTCAAGAGAGACGTTGAAAATGGACCCCAAGCTCCTGGACTTGACAGGTTTACAAAGTGTAGGGGATATTCTTCTGAGACAACCCTCTTCCCATGACTTTACATCGTCACATCCTTAAGCATGACGTATTGCTCTGAAAGTAATTTTCTGAAGGCAGTGTAGCCTAATGCTATAGATTTTAAGGACTCTAGACCTAGGTTTTAAATTCTCCATGGGCAGTTTAAAAATTTGTACTACCTGATAAGTCATCTAATTTCTCTAAACTAATTTGAAATACTGTAAAGAAAGAAAAATGGTGATGGTTTCCTTATTGGACTCTATTGAGGGTTAAACGTTATCTTGCAT
Organism: Monodon monoceros; assembly: GCF_005190385.1. Taxonomy (NCBI): domain Eukaryota; kingdom Metazoa; phylum Chordata; class Mammalia; order Artiodactyla; family Monodontidae; genus Monodon; species Monodon monoceros. The sequence continues at coordinate 15,933,961 of NW_021703772.1, forward strand.
ATGCCTGGCTAAAGGTGGGCAATCAATAAGTTTTAGCTATTAATATTATTATTTAATCACATTGGTCATAATATGCAGACTGTAAAACGTACTCCTGGGCTTTTAAACTTGCACATTAACCTACCCCAGTTACTAAAATAATGGAGGAATTATTTTTAATGACCATGAATGGAGAAGTCAAAAAATAGCTCTTCTATGTGAATATAATTTATTGAGCAGATGTATTCATAGTTTCTTTTTTTCTTTGCCATACATAGTCATAGTTTTTAAATGATTCTCTCTTATCCCGGAGAGTTCCCAAAATAATGGGATTGAAGTCACAAACAAAATAATAACCTGACCTCTGCTCCAAAGAATCCTTACTGATGATGGCTTATTTATCAAGGCAACTTTTGTCATGGAAACAGGTACGTTTCTAGGACGCAAAGGGTCAGTCTGAGGCAGTGGTCTCCAACACCCCACCCCCTGTGCTGACACACAGAGGAATGTCTCACTGCGAGACTGATTCCTAACAGTGTATGACGGCACTGGGGGAGCAGTTACTGGGGATATCAGGAACTTTTTGGAGAGGACCATTTCTAGTTCTTTTTGGTTTGGATTTTATAGGAATGTGTATTTGTAGGGGGAGAAAGTGTGAGTAGATTTTTGCAGGCACAAGTCCGGGGGCTTTTAACCTCATGGTCCAGGGCAGGAGGTGGTCTAGTGTTTGACTACCTAAATGGTGATTCCTATATGTCTTCTTTGCTGAAAGAGCCCCAACTTTGTTCAGTTTTCTTGCAGTCATGTCCTCGGATCAGTTGAAACCAGTGAAATCCAGGGTGTGGATGGGGAGGGAAGGAAGAACTGTGTTCCAGCACCCTCTTGAAGATGAGACTGAGGCAGATACTCCATATTATGCTAACAATTAGAATGTGAATTGGGAGTCATTGAGAACTGAGTTCCAACCCTTTTATTCATTTATTTGGTAAACACCTTTCTGAGAATCTTCTGCTAGCCAGAAATTGTTTTAGTGTCTTTGATGTTTTGTTCAACAAATAGACTTGGTTCCTGACTTTGGAAGCTCATGTAGGGAAGATAGATCTACATGAGTAAAGAAGCAAACGTGTAATTAGAAATAGTGCTGAATGTTGGAAAGGAACAGAATGAGATGCAAAGAGAGATTCATGGGACCTACCTAGATTGAGTCTTTAAGGAAGGTCTGACAGGGAATGAGAAAAAATGAGTCTTGGGAAGTGAACAGAGAAGTTTTCTAAGCAGAGGGAATAGAACGTGTGACGGCCTGGATCTGAGAAAGAGCTTTGCTTGTTTGAGGTACTGAAGTTACGTCCTTGTATCTGTTTTGCAGAGGCGGACTGTGGCATAAGATGAGGCTGGCCTGGGCTGGGTCATGCCCGGCCCCCTGTAGGCCACAGTAAGGAGCTTGGATTTGATTCTCTATGCAAGGGGAAGTGACTGAGGACTTTCAAGCAGAGGAGGGACATTATCTAATTTCCTTCCTCCGTGAACGTTGTGTTGGAGGGAGACAGGAGTGGAAATCCTGGGCAGTAACATGATGAGACTTGACCTGTGTGTGTCTTCCTGGAGGGAGGATGGCTGTGGAATCACTCAGATGTGGATGTGGATCCTCATTCAATCTCCTATGATTATTTACTTATGCTCTCCAGGCAGTGCTTTCTCTGAGCTGCCATTTTCAAAATTAAGTGAGTAATAATTCATAGGGTGGTGAGATTAACTGAGTTAATTTTATGTGTCTTAACACAGGTTTGGTGCATATTGTGAACTTCAAGAAACATTCATTTTTCTTTCCCTCCCCACTGGGAGTAGATAAAGGACCTGATACTCTCCTTGTTGTTTTTTTTTTTTTTAAATTAAAAAAATATTATATTTTTATTTTTGGCTGTGCTGGGTCTTCATTGTTGCACGCGGGCTTTTTCTAGTTGCCGCGAGCGGGGGCTACTCTTCGTTGCGGTGCGCAGGCTTCTCATTGCGGTGTCTTCTCTTGTTGCGCAGCAGAGGCTCTAGGCGCGCGGGCTTCAGTAGTTGTGGTGCACGGGCTCAGTAGCTGTGGCTTGTGGGCTCTAGAGCGCAGGCTCAGTAGCTGTGGCGCATGTAATGGGTTAGTTGCTGCGCGGCATGTGGGATCTTCTGGACCAGGGCTCGAACCCGTGTCCCCTGCATTGGCAGGTGGATTCTTAACCACTGCGCCACCAGGGAAACCCTGATCTCTACTTCTTAATGAAGACGTGTGTGCTGCATAGAGGCCAATGGGTTGGTGAAAGTAAGACAGAGAAGAGATGTTAATCCTTGCCCTATGGGGTCTATTATAAGGGTAGTGATGTCTGTTAGTATTTACTTCACAATATTAAAAATTCTGTTTTCATGGTAAAAATACTAAAGGTCTATTAAAGAAAAATTAGAAACCATAGAAAACTAGAAAGATTAAAACAAACAAACAAAAACACATCTAAAGAGACACAACCCAAACATAACCACGGTTAATAGTTTGGTTTTCTTAGCCTCTTTGCACCGAGGATAACACAGCAGACAATGTCTACTTGTTAGCGGTGCTGAAAGAAAGACGAGCTATTCGTGAAAAGTTTTAAAAATTTTGGACAAAGGATACTATATAAATATAGTGCACTGTTGTTTCATTGTCACTTTCAAAATGATTGTAAAGATTTAAATATCGGGCTTCCCTGGTGGTGCAGTGGTTGAGAGTTCGCCTGCCAATGCAGGGGACACGGGTTTGTGACCCGGTTCAGGAATAACCCACATGCTGCGGAGCGGCTGGGCCCGTGAGCCATGGCCGCTGAGCCTGCGCGTCCGGAGCCTGTGCTCTGCAACGGGAGAGGCCACAACAGTGAGAGCCCTGCGTACCGCAAAAAAAAAAAAAAAAAAAAACAAGATTTAAATATTGGGGTCCTCTTTTGGACTGATCAGCGTTTCAGGGCCTCAAGCATTTCCCCAATATTAGGGAAAAGAAGACATCTTGAGGGAGGTAACTTTGGTATCTCATAAATTATTATCCTAGCAGCTAAATGGATTTTATGCCTTGTAAGTAATTTATTACATTTAAGAAAACGTGTTGACTATGGCAACCTGAGGATATAATGCCCTATTGCTGAAGAGATGAATTGGAATTAATTCATTATTCTAATGATAAGCAATTAAATTGTATTTCTGACAGCTGGTAACTGGAAGATTTTCATGCACAAAAAAGGAATTGGCTAAGTTACTACACACACACAGCATCATATAAATCCCCATTGTCTAAGTGACCAATCTCACGCCACAGGAAATCAGCACTTGGGCATAAATGTCTTTCAGTCTTTGGAAATACAGTGTATATTATCCAGTTACTCAGTCTGTGTCATGAAATATGAAAATAGTTCAGGAAAGACACATCCCACTTGACCTTTGCAGAATGATTTAATAAAGTTAGCTTGATACAAAAATATGAAGGAGTAATTGCTGATAAAAGCAGAATTGTGGCTTCCTTCTTTCAGATCCTCCTTTCTTTGGAAACACTTCACAGGCTTTATTAACTCTTTAATGTTTTTGTAATTGGTGGCATTTGTCCCTGAGGCCATGTTACTAGCCCTGGAGTTGGGTACCATCGGAGCAAAGATTCTGCATCTCCTAGGTTTTCATCCCCTTTCAGCACTCATCTTGATATCTTTGTATATATAATTAGGCAAATATGTTTTCAATTGTTTTTACGTGTATACACATTTCATCCCTTTTACTGCTATCTTGATTGATGTTTTATGGGATAAATTTTCAATTGGTGGCCTCCTCCGCTTAGAGAGGTGCCAACATTGGCTTCTGCATCCACTTAGGACTCTATCAGTTCCATCTGCAGGTGTAACTGAATATGGTCCTTCACTTTCCCAAGGAAGCCTGGACTTCCTGGGTTTTCTAACTGAGGGCTCTATCACCCCATCCTTTTATTCACTGTTATTTATTTATTTTATGGTGTTATTCTGATTTGAAATGAAATATAGAAAAAATGTGGAGACTACAAAGAAGTTTAAAAGAAAACTTCCTTGTGGTTTTAGAACTATCATCACAATGGCAGCCATCAGCTGACGTGATTTCTTCCCAGAGGCCTCTCCGACCTCTCAAACTAGTCACCCGTTCCCTCTCAATAACGTTATGCAGATTATTTTCATCAGAGGGCACGTCATTACCTGATATTTTCTTGTTCACTTATTTGTGTTAATTGTGACAGTAGGGATCTTGTCTGTCCTACTTAATGGTACTTCTCCTGCGCCTATAATGGCCTGGGATATATTTGGTCCTCAATAAATATTTGCCTAATTTAATGAATGAACTGACTTATATTTTAAAACACATCTTTTTTTTTCCCTCTTAAACATCTAAAAATACTAAAAAGTTCTATTGTAATTACTAGGTTTATGTTTTTCTTTACATCAGCATTTCTTTTGATATTGTGTCAGCCAAGACAACACTGCCATAACAAACAGCCTCAAATCTTAGTGGCTTAAGACAATGAAGATTTACTTCTAACTTTCTCTACATGTCCAATGAGCTCTGCTCATCGTGGTCACTCAGGAACCCTGGCTGATGGAGGTTTTATCTTTGCACATGCTTTCAGCAAGGCTGGGACGGGAGAAGGGAATAGATGAGTTGAACATTTGTTCTTAAAACTTCTGCCCAGGCGAGACACATTTTATATCTGTTCACATTTTATTGACCAAAGCAAGCCACACAGCCTAACGTCAAAAAAGGTGGAGGATATGCATTCCCACCTTGTGCTTAGAAAGAGATCTAGAATTATTCTAACTAGAGCTCTTGTGATGACTATGTGGGTTATTAGCACACTTGGTAAATGATGAAAAGTAATTCTGTTTCTTAACCTAGATTCCCAATCCTTCTCTCCAGCCTCTCCACTACTAACAGGCTCTGGTATATCATGCTCAAAATTTTCTCTTCATATGAAAATATATGTGGTGTGTATATGGATGTATGCATACATCCCTTTTTTGGTACTCAAATAAGAATATTCAATAACACTCTTCTGTCTTTTATTCTTGGTTGTTGGATTATTTCTACATAATATATTTTAAAGAAACCTTTCTCTATATATCATATAGCTCTCCTGCATTAGTGGCCATTATGTACCACTAATACATATGGCTGTATGTACCATACTTTACTTAACCACTTCCTTTTTGATGGTAGGGTGTTTCCAATCTCCTCCTTTGACAGCAATGCTAACAGCACACCTCGATGAAGCTGCTGTGGTGTAGTGTAATAAGAACCAACCTGGCTTGGCTTCGGAAAGATCTGGTTTGTAATCCTAAATCCCACTGATTAGCTGAATAGGCAACTCATCCAAGCCTCTTAAGTCTTGGTTTTCTCAGCTATGAAATGGAGATATTAACACATCCCTTACGGCACTGTCATGAGAAATAAATGGGGTAATTTTCCTGTAACCTAATGGCCTTTCAATAAAAATTTGTGGGTGAGTGTTACAAGTCACTGAGCTTGAACTGAAGGGATTATTCATACTGAATCTTACTAAAATAGTAGGTAACAGTTAGTAAGCACTCAAATGTATAGATGCCATGGAGATTCTCTCATTTTTTCTCTATTCTATTGTATAAAACCTGAATTTTTAAGAACAGAAAGGAAACTGCGATTTATTAATTTTAAGATCTTAAATTTCCAAGACACACAAGTACAAATAGAGGTTTGGACATTAACATGCAAAATGACACCATCATCAAGATCCTTGAGTACACACAGAAATAACCATGGAAGGGGTGGTCGTGACTGGGCCCTTCAGTCCTTTTAATATTATGTATCTCATATAATTTATAAACTGCTATAAAGAAAGAGAACAAGGCAGAAAAGGGTCAGTGAGGGAAAGTCTAGCATTAGGTTATGACCTCAGGATTTTTCTCTACTGACTTCCTATGTCCTAACTGAAAATAGGTACAATGTTAACTATCCTGTTATGGTAAATCATTACCTATTGGAAAGTTAAATGAGATGCAGGTGAGCAAAAGATAAAACACTGTTTTCTGATACAAGCATTCATTACATTTTTCTTACAAACTGTCTCTCTTACACGGCTCATCACAATAGCTACAGTTTTTTGCCAAGTGTACATGTGGTGTCCTTTGATCTATTCTATCCTATCCTATGTGGTTCGATTCAGCTCTATCTTGTTTTATCCTGTCCTGTCCTATTCTATTAATTTCATTTTATTCCAGTTCATGAAAATAATTCTGGTCTTGATCCCTACATTAATTTCATGGCCAAGATTAACAGTTTGAAAAATCCTGCCCTCAAAATGTTCCTTTTGTTTCGTTTTGTTTACTAGCTAGTCGTCTAGATCTAGATTGTGATGCCACCCAAATTTACATATTCAACAGAGTGACGCACTTCACGTCTGCTCATATTTCATTAGCCAAAGCAAACCACATGGTCCTTCTCACTTCAAACTTAACGTATCCCAAATAGAACCCCTCATTCCCCTTCTGTCACAGTCTGATTCAATCATGCTGCCCCTCATCTCAGTAAGTTGCATCACTATTCACCCAGTTGATCATGCCCCCAAATTGGGAGTCATTTTGACTCTTCTTTTTCTTTCATGCTGCACATCCAAATTATCAGCACATTGTAGTAGCTTTAAAAATATACCTCGGGCTTCCCTGGTGGCGCAGTGGTTGAGAGTCCGCCTGCCGATGCAGGGGACACGGGTTCGTGCCCCGGTCCGGGAAGATCCCACGTGCCGCGGAGCGGCTGGGCCCG
>NW_021703772.1:15941143-16228356 GCF_005190385.1 Monodon monoceros
GTCCCACCAAAGTGCACACAAGATGGCGACCACGGGAGGTAAAGTAGCTGTTGTGGCTCCTGACCTAAGTTGTTTGTTTATAGTGACCCCCACCTCAGAAGCAGGCAGTCTGCTCCTTTTGACCACTGACAAAGGGAGTAATTAATATAAAATTCATGCCCTTTTCTGGATTGTATTCTGTACTACCTGCCTTTAAGGGGACTTTGAATGAAGCTAAACACATAGGGGAGTTTGGAAAAATTTTATATAGTTCATAAAAGAGGAGGGGATAATGATGCTGCTATTCAAAGTCCCATTTAATGTGTTGCTGGTATGTACACCCCTGAGAGTTTAAGAAAGACTATATTAACCGTATCATTAGAGTACCTAATGCAATAGACAGTTTTTTAGATAAATTCACCACATGGTTTAGAATTTAAATCTGTTTTTTTTTTTTTTTTTTTTTTTTTTTTGCAGTACGCGGGCCTCTCACTGTTGGGGCCTCTCCCGTTGCGGAGCACAGGCTCCGGACGCGCAGGCTCAGCGGCCATGGCTCACGGGCCCAGCGGCTCCGCGGCACGTGGGATCTTCCCGGACCGGGGCACGAACCCGTGTCCCCTGCATCGGCAGGCAGACTCTCAACCACTGCGCCATCAGGGAAGCCCTAAATCTGTATTTTTATTAGAATTCATTTGTCATTAGTGTAATAGAACAGGTTTTTGATTTTTTTCTCTTCATCCTAGCTTCTTTTTCATGATTTCCTAGTTCTCTGCTTTATCTTTTAGAGCTTCTAAGTTATTTATTCTTTTGTATTTTTCAAGCAATTAATATTTGGCAATTAAAAGAATTTGTGGTTAAAAAAATCTTTAGTTTTAGGTTAACTGAAGTAAAGGCAACAACAACAACCAAAAAAGCAAACCCAAAAGAAATATGTGAACCGAAAAAAAACATAATGAAAAAAGTGCTATAAATTCACCAGGACTAAAATAAACTAAATAGTCTGACACATACACATATTCAATGATAAAGTAAATACTGCATTTTAAGATGTTCAAATTCATTTTATCGAGTTGATTAATATATACATCCTGAAACACTTTCTATATTTTAAAGTGAATTTAAAGGATTAATTCCTGATATCAAAATGATGTAATAAAAAAGCGAAAAGGTCGTCATATACAAAGACCATTATTAAATGATTCTGCATGGCAGTGGTGGCTAGCTGGCTTCACTACATCAGAGATCTCAACTCAGAGCCTAGGACACTGATCAAATAAAAATCAAGAAATGAAAAGGGATTTCATGACTTCATTATTGTTGACTATGTTCTCTTAGCCTGAGGTTTTTGTTTTTTTTAAATGAAAAAATGGAGAATTTGAATCTAGAAGGCAGTGGGGCTGTTGCACAAAACATGCAACTATAGCGCTATCGCTTCTATTCTGATCTGGCTCAAGTTCATCAGGGAAAATTAACCTTGGCAGCTTATTCAGTGACTAAATCTTGATATTTTTCTGGCTTAATTCATAACATAACTGTAAGCTATTGCTCCGTGTTTATATTTCCCATCCATTTCTCACATTTCCAAAGCATGCTGATATGTGATCCGGGCAGTTTAGCTACCATAATTGGCATTTTTCTTGGGCCAAAAGGAAACAAATTCCTTATCCTCCATACTTTTTTAATTTCTGAAAAACAACAAGTAACATGGTTAATCCTCTTTTTGATCTTTTTTCCTTTTGAATTTTCCTTATATTCTTTCTCTCTTTTAATCTTTTACTCTTTTTAATCTTCTCATTTTGCCCCACCCCTTTTATTTGACTTCTTGTTATGTATTCCTTTCAAAGAATTGGTCCAGTCTATGGAAATGGGTCTTTAAAGGGTGTTCAAAGAGCCATTATCCACAGTTAGAGGCCCTACTATTTCTCTAAAGAATTTCATTGCAGCACTTGCCAAGCTGTCCCAACAGACTATCTTTCACAGTATTAATAGCACATACATCTTGTGGACAAAATGATGCTCAGTGAAATTATTTTTTGTGACAAAAAATTAAAATGCTTTAGATTTTTCATCTTCTGTATATACGTGTAAGACAAAAGGTTATCCTAACAACTCAGAAAAATTGGTAATTGATTTAACAAGCCACTTAGCTTTTTCAGTCAGGAGCATCCATATACATTTTTAATTTCTGTTAGACTACGTTGGTGACAACGATGGTAGCAGAAAGGCAGTTTAGTTTCAGATGCAAGCACTGTTGAATTAATCTTTACTTTCTTACGCAATTTTGAAACTCACAGAGCAGTGAAGTTGTTCATGTATAAGGTGTACTTTTAACAGTAGCCAATAGTTTGGAAAGAAAGGAATGAAAGTTTGGGAAGTTACAAATAAAAACATACAGGCCTTCTACCTAACTTGAAAGACTTATTTAAAATGAGTTGCCTATTTCTCTTATAAGTCACATTTTCAAAACACACTCATAAGATGTTTGGCTGCTGGTCTAATATTACACCTTTCTCTTTCATCTTTCTTTTCACTACAAACCCTTAATGACAAACGCAGGCAGGCCAGTGATACTGATATACCGCGAGCTTAGCATGTGAATTAGTCATCAGACAATCAGTTCAGGGGTCAGGCTTAGAGAAACAGTGCAAAGTTTGCAAAATGCAGGTCGGCAGAGGTGCTCTCCACTTCAAAGGGGGCGTGCTTGGCCACGAGAATTTAGATCCCAGGCAGAAACAGCTGGGATTGTCGTTTGTCCAGAGATGGAAGGTTTGTGTGTGTTTGAGCATGTTTGTAGCTGAGATTGGGTTTCACTACTTTGTAAAACAACAATTTACTTTAGGTGGCTGTGCTGGTGAAACACAATAGGAAGTTAGTGTCCACAGAAGCCCAGGTCACTAATATCAAGCAAGGGGACTTGATCTAGGACAAACCACACCAAAAAGACATCTGAAACGTCCCCGTGCGGTTGCCTTGCTCAGGACAGTTAAGGATTTCATTTTCTTAGAAATTTATGAAAGCATTTCCTTTTCTTGGGAGTGAAGTTAGAACACGGTTTTGTTTGTATAGGAACTGCAGTGAAAATATTAAATTTTGAGTCTATCCTGAAGATTTTAGAATTTGCTTTTTCTATCTCTTATTTTTTTCAAGGGCAAATGTATGAAATAAAAAGTATGACTCAGATTTTTGTTTGAAAGAACTATATAGAAAACCGATGTGTCCTTTTCCACTTCAATTTATTTTTCTTGAGAAAAAAAAGGGAAGTCAAGTCTGCACGTTACCCTAACGGTAAAACTTGTTTTAATTAAAGTTGCAATGAATATTTACATTTGTATTCAGTCTGTAAGTGCATTTTAGTTTCAGTTTTAAAACTGAGATTTCTTTTCAGTGTACTTAGGGTTTTAGGGCAAGTCATCCACAGTCAATCAGCCAGAGTTCAGCAAGTAGGGAAGTTGCTACCTTCCAAGGAGTAAACGTACAGGATACTAGTTTGATCTCAAGTTGATGTTACCATTTTTCATTTTTGAGAAAAGCTACAGCATGAATCAAGAGAACTGGATTCTTGCATCTCTCAGTGTTTTTCAACTACTGGAAAGAAAACTGGAAAGCGAAGTAAAAAATGCTACAGAAGAGAAAAAAATCCAAAATCCAAACCATATGACAATGCCTATTTCTTCATTTTCTTTGTCATGTTGTTTTACTCTTTCCTGGCGTTAACTGTCTTTTTGGGTTATAGTTGCTCCAAGAAAGCCATTTCAAAGAAAGATCTTTACCAGGAGTTCAATGAGAGTGAGCATTGAAACAAGAATGTGACCCTTCCATGGCGGAGAAGTATTACTTTGAAGACGAAAGTCTTCTTTGAACACTGAAACAAGGATACTGTGCTAAATACTTGTAGAAGGCTCCTATCGCAGGGGGAACGTAGACACCTTATGCAGCTAATTCCAGCCTGAAAAGCCAAATTATTGCCTAAACGCGGAAAAAAGACCGACTTTCTAAAAAGCTGATTTATTTGCAAAAGAATGTTCAAGAAGCAGCATAACTTATAATGGCTTTCTCTCTTTTTATAAGTCACTATTAACATGTCACTAATTCATCATGGGGCATCTGTAATGGAATGTTTTGGGTTGTGCTTTTAAGTTATGGACAGAAAAAGAAGAAAAAACGTTCAAATCAGGTATGGTGAATAGTTAGAAGGAATTTGTCACTTATTATATTTCTGGCTATAAAGACCATGGGTTTCTGCTTCCATTGGGAATTAACTCTGGGAGTACATGCAGTATAGCAGAACATGTTTTACCCTTCTTTATGAACTAATACCACTGAATATGGGAATATATCAATTCCCTCCTTGCCCCCTGCCCCCAGCACCCAGTTGAGTTAATATGCAACGGGAAACTTATTAGCACAACACCTGCGGAACATAATTACACTGCTGTTTTATATCCTTTCACTGGAAGGCTAGGAGCTGAAAGCTGACGTTTTTCCTTTTCATGACTTGAAAACATTCATAAACCTTACGAGTGCTTCTCTGATTTTCATTGGTGGCCATTAATGGTCATTTATTTCCACAGGCTATTCTCATGAATGTAAAAAATAAAGTATATTTTTAATACTGATTAAGTTGATGTAAAAGCACAGTATATCTAACATGTATTTATTTTCAATGTATCAGGTTGTCTCTTTTGCTCAATAATTTCTTTGATATTTTAGATTGATTTAGAAACGCTTTGTGTTTGTTTTGAACACCAGAAATTTCAGTGGCACTTTTGAAAGGGTTTTAAGAATAATAACAACATCATCTATATAACAAACATTATATTGCAAACATCATAAGTAAATAAGGATGGTCCCCAACTGTCTACAAAACATCACAGTGATTGTGTTGTGACCAGCTTTCGCCACTGTGGTATAAATTCATTAACTGAGTGTCTACTATGTGACAGACACATGTCTAGGAGTTGGGGATGTAGAGAGGTGCAAAACAAAATGCTTACCTTCATGGAGATTACATTCTAGGAGGGGAGACAGACAGTAAATAAATGCGAGGTGAGGTTGTAATAGTAAGGAGAAAAATAAAGCAAGATAAGACATTAGCGTTGGGGGTGCTGTTTTAGGTAGGGGTTAGACCCAGTGTGTCTGGGCAGGTGATATTTGAGGAGATTTGAATGACAGGAAAGAATTAGTTATGCGATGAGCTGGGAGGAGAAGATTCTAGACAAAGGGTCAGAAAGTGTGAAGGCAATGTAAAGGGGAAGAGTTGGTGTGTTGGAGGATAAACTCATCTGGGAAAAAGTGAAAGAGGAGAGAGAAGGGGACGTGTGTCTGGGAGAATTGGAAAGATCCAGATCACGGGAGGTCTTGCTGGTCCCAGTAGGAATATTGAATTCTATTCTAAGCATGAAGGGAAGACACTGAGGTTTTAATTGCTGTTTTTAAAAGATTTATCTGGCTGTTGTTTGAATAGACTCGAGGGAGGCAAGAGTGGAGGCAGGAGGCTACTGAAATGGTCCAGGAGAGAAATGAAGTATCTTGGACCCATGGCTGCCCATATAGCTGTGCAGGTTGTGCACAAGCTAGAATTATCAAACAGAGTTCTACTCCAGCATTTCTATGTGGATCAGTTCTGTTCACGTGTTCATGATTCAAAATTCAGTTTTGTTTAATCTTAGTGCAAACGTCAGCCATACACAATTAAGAGTTGAAATAATCCACATTAATATCAGTTCAGATCATGAAATTATCATTTATTATTTTAGCACAATAAGCTATAATGGATTGCATCTTTGGCATATTATAATTTAAACATTCATTTTTCAGATGGGATAAACAGATTTAGGGGAGAAAGAAATAAAATAGATGGATAAAACTAAGATCGGAAGTGATGGATAAATAGACAAATACAAATTTAGGAGAAAAATTCCCAATACATTTATTAAATCATTGCTAGTGCTGTAAAAAAAAAAAAATCCCCAAAAGTTCAGGTAGTGATCTGTGAAGGGGTGGTTATACTTTGAAATAGCAGCATGATGATTTTTTTTTTAATCTTTATTGGAGTATAATTGCTTTACAATGGTGTGTTAGTTTCTGCTTTGTAACAAAGTGAATTAGTTATACATATGTTCCCATATCTCTTCCTTCTTACATCTCCCTCCCTCCCACCTTCCTTATCCCACCCCTCTAGGTGGTCACAAAGCACCGAGCTGATCTCCCTGTGATATGTGGCTGCTTCCCACTAGCTATCTATTTTATGTTTGGTAGTGTATATATGTCCATGCCACTCTCTCACTTTGTCACAGCTTACCCTTCCCCCACCCCATATCCTCAAGCCCATTCTCTAGTAGGTCTGTGTCTTTATTCCTGTCTTACCCCTAGGTTCTTCATGACATTTTTCTTTTTCTTGGATTCCATATATATGTGTTAGCATATGGTATTTGTCTTTTTCTTTCTGACTTACTTCACTCTGTATGACAGACTCTAGGTCCATCCACCTCACTACAAATAACTCAATTTCATTTCTTTTTATGGCTGAGTAATATTCCATTGTATATATGGGCCACATCTTCTTTATCCATTCATCTGATGATGGACACTTAGGTTGTTTCCATCTCCGGGCTATTGTAAATAGAGCTGCAATGAATATTTTGGTACATGACTCTTTTTGAATTACGGCTTTCTCAGGGTATATGCCCAGTAGTGGGATTGCTGGGTCATATGGTAGTTCTATTTGTAGTTTTTGAAGGAACCTCCATACTGTTCTCCATAGTGGCTGTACCAATTCACATTCCCACCAGCAGTGCAAGAGTGTTCCCTGTTCTTCACACCCTCTCCAGCATTTATTGTTTCTAGATTTTTTGATGATGGCCATTCTGACTGGTGTGAGGTGACACCTCATTGCAGTTTTGATTTGCATTTCTCTAATGATTAGTGATGTCGAGCATTCTTTCATGTGTTTGTTGGCAGTCTGTATATCTTCTTTGGAGAAATGTCTATTTAGGTCTTCTGCCCATTTTTGGATTGGGTTGTTTGTTTTTTTGTTATTGAGGTACATGAGCTGCTTATAAATTTTGGAGATTAATCCTTTGTCAGTTGCTTCATTTGCAAATATTTTCTTCCATTCTGAGGGTTGTCTTTTGGTCTTGTTTATGGTTTCCTTTGCTGTGCAAAAGCTTTGAAGTTTCATTAGGTCCCATTTGTTTATTTTTGTTTTTATTTCTATTTCTCTAGGAGATGGGTCAAAAAGGATCTTGCTGTGATTTACAACATGATGATTTTATTAGCACAAATCAAATTCCTGGAAAAAGTGATAATGAAAACTAACTTTTATCAAATGGAAATTTTGGTAAGCATGTCACTTGCTTTATTTTATTTAATTATCACAACAATTCCAGGAGGAGATACTATCATCTCCAATTGTAAGAAATTTGTTCAGTGTCTTGATACAATATATAAAATACCCTAACGACTCCACCAAAAAACTGTTAGAACTAAGAAATGAATTCAATAAAGTTGCAGGATACACGACTAGTATACAGTAATCCGTTGCATTTCTCTACACTAATAACAAACTATCAGAAAGAGAAATGAAAAAAAATCTCATTTACAATTGCATAAAAAAATACCTAGAAATAAATTTAATCAAGGAGGTGAAAGACCTGTACACCAAAAACTACGACGCTGATGAAAGAAATTGAAGATAACACAAATAAAAGGAAAGATACACAGTGCTCTTGGATTGGAAGAATTAATTTTTTCTTTTTTTTTTTTACAGTACACGGGCCTCTCACTGTTGTGGCCTCTCCCGTTGCGGAGCATGGGCTCCGGATGTGCAGGCTCCGGACGCGCAGGCTCAGCGGCCATGGCTCACGGGCTCAGCCACTCCGCGGCATGTGGGATCTTCCCGGACCGGGTCACGAACCCGTGTCCCACTGCATCGGCAGGCAGACCCTCAACCACTGAGCCACCAGGGAAGCCCCTGGAAGAATTAATTTTGTTAAAATGTCCATACTACCTAAAGCAATCTGCTGATTAGATGCAAATACCAATGGCGTTTTTCACTGAACTAGAACAAATAACCCTAAAATTTGTATGGAACCAAAAAGGACTGCAAAGAGCCAAAGCAATTCTTGATAAAGAAGAGCAAAGCAGGATGTATAAACACCTTGATAAAAATTATACTACAAAGCTATAGTAATCAAAACAGTATGGTACTGGCACAAAAACAGACACGTAGATCAATGGAACAGAATAGAGAGCCTAGAAATAAACTCATGCTTTTATGATCAATTAATCTATGACCAAAATGGCAAGAATATAAAATGGGGAAAAGAAACTCTTTTCAATATATAGTGTTTGGAAAACTGAGCAGTTATATGCAAAATAGTGAAATTGAACCACTTTCTTATACCATATACCAAAACAAACTCAAAATGGATTAAAGACTTAAATGTATGACCTGAAACCATAAAACTCTTACATAGGCAGTAAGCATTTTGACACTGGTCTTAGCAATATTTTTTTGGATATGTCTCTTCAGTCAAGGGAAACAAATGGGACTACATCAAACTTATAAACCTTTCCACAACAAAGGAAACCATTGACGAAATGGAAAAGGCAACCAACTGAATGGGAGATGTTTGCAAACAATATATTCAATAGGGGGTTGATAACTAAAATATATAAAGAACTCATAAAACTCAACATCAAAAAAAAAAAACAACCTAATTCAAAAATGGGCATAGGACCTGAATAGACATTTTTCCAAAGAAGATGTACAGATGATCAACAGGCACAAGAAAAGATACTCAACATCACTAATGATCAAGGAAATTCAAATTAAAACCACAGTGAGATATCACCTCACACCTATCACCTCACACCTATAACACCTTTTGGTTATTATCAAAAAGTCAAGAAATAACAAATGTTGGCAAGAATGTGGAGAAAAAACCCTGTGCACTGTTTGTAGAATTGTAAATTGGTGCAACCACTACAAAAAACAGCATGGAGTTTTCTCAAAAAGTTAAAAAATAGAACTAACATATGTTCCACAATTCCACTTCTAGATATTTATCTGAAGGAAACAAAAACATTAATTTGAAAAGATATATGCACCCCTGTGCTTGTTGCACTATTATTTACAATACCGAAGATATAGAAGCAACCTAAATGCCCATCAATAGGTGAATGGATAAAAAGATGTAGTTTATATACAAAATGGAATATTACTCAGCCATAAAAAAGAATGCAGTCTTGCTATTTGCAACAACATGGATGGACCTGAATGGTATTATGTTAAGTGAAATAAGTCAGACAGAGAAAGACAAATGCTGCATGATTTCACTTATGTGTGGAATCTAAAAAACAAAACAAATGGACAAACAAAAGAGAAACAGGCTCATAGATACAGAGACCAAACTGGTGGCTGTGGAGGATGGGAGAAATAGGTGAAATGAATTAAGAGGTACAAGCTTCCAGTTATAAAATAAATAAGGCACCAGCTGGTAATGTACACATAGGGAATATAGTCAATAATATTGTAGTAACCTTGTATGTTGACAGATGGCAACTAGACTTATTGTGGTGATCATTTCATAATGTATAAGAGTACTGAATCACTATGTTATACAGCTGAAACTAATATAATATTTATGGTAATTATAATTCAGCAAAAAAAAAGAGAAATTTGTGCAATGTTACACAGATGGTAAGTAAAGGTCATCTATATTTTGAACCCATATTTGTTTGACTCCAAAGCTCATAATTTTTACCATTAGTAGCAAGGCCTTACATTAGGACTTACTGAAGAAAGGAAGTTTGTGAGGGTTCAGAGAATGGCAGATGAATATCAGGGCTGACTAAACTTGGGCATTGTGTTATGGTCCTTAAATTCTCCCTGATTACTGGAAAGAGACATTCCAGGGGCTGAGGCAGGGATGGACATATGGGAAGAGATGGGAGTGATGGGGTGGGGGGTCTGCTGACCCAATTGTGGATGAAGGAAGGCTCTAAAGACAGAGACCTTATAGGGAGTTAGTAAAACATTTACTTTTTTTCCCTACATGTCTGCTAAGGTTTTGTGGCCAGTAATTGAGCCTTTTAAGGAACAAAGCTCACAGATGGAGGATTTATTTATGTGGTGCACTTGCTGGTTGCTTGTTAGTTACACTGTTAATGGCCTCCTCAGCATCCATTTCCTCCTTCCTTCCTAATAGAACTGTGATATCATTTGGGTATTTAGTCAACCCTGTACAGCTGTGTGGTCAGGAAATGTTGATCCCTCCCCCTACCAGCTCCAGGGTGAGTGTGATTGGTCTAGAGGGACTCTAATGCCCCTTGATGATTTATTTAAAACTAAGCATGTGACTCAGCGAAAGGGAGTCTATCAGCTGGCTTCCAAGGAAAGTTTTGCCTCCCAAGAAAAAGTCAAAGGAAGAGACAGACACATCTTCTTCCTCCTGACATTGTTTCATGGTGTGATGTTTGGTGCTAATTTGTCCATTTTGATCCAGCTTTGGGAGGCATCAGATATGGGCAGAAGAGAGGAGAGGAAAGAACCTGGATTCCTCTTGATATCATCCGTCGGCTGAATCAACCAACACTGAAGCTTTATTCAGCTTCAGACATTCTGTTGTGTGGGATTAAAGTTCTTTTTTGTTTAAGCCAGTTTGAGATTGGTTCTGTTGCTTTTAGCCAAATAACATTCTCAGTGGTATAACCTCTTATTACCACGGTACTGAAAAATTTTGACACAGCTTTATTCCGTCATCCACATGGCTGCTTGGGTAATATTAGGAAATATCCACGTTTTTGACCTCAGTTACTCTAAATGAACAGGGCTCCTAAGTTGGAAGTGATACCATTGGACACCACTTTTTTCATCTTGCCTCTACCAAAAATAAAATGCTTGGAGTTGTAAGAGGTCCTGCTCATTTTTTCTTGCTCACTCATCCTTTATTGAAATTGGCCATTTGCTATAGCCCTGCTAAAAGGGGTGGGCTTGGGTGGCCATGTTTTTCAAGGATCTTGTTACATTCTTTAGCTACCACTTGACTCAAGAGACTGGACAATTGTCTCAACTGGATTAATCATATTTATATCCTGGGATTTTTTTCCCTTAACCTTTCAGTCTTGTTTTTTTTTTTTTTTTTTTTAGTGAATGAATGAATGAATTTTTGGCTGCATTGGGTATTTGTTGCTGTGCGCAGGCTTTCTCTAATTGCGTTGAGCGGGGTCTACTCTTCACTGCGGTGAGCCGGCTTCTCATTGCGGTGGCGTCTCTCGTACGGAGCACGGGCTCTAGGTGTGCAGGCTTCAGTAGTTGTGGCACGTGGGCTCAGCAGTTGTGGCGCATAGGCTTAGTTGCTCTGCAGCATGTGGGATCTTCCTGGACCAGGGCTCGAGCCCGTGTCCCCTGCATTGACAGGCGAGTTCTTAACCACTGCGCCACCAGGGAAGTCCCCCTTAACCTTTACGTTTGAAAATAAAATACAGATACAAAAAAAAAAGAACGCAAATGCATAGCTTAATGAATTATAATCAGGCAAATACCTTTATAACTACCCTCCAGATCATGTAATAGAACTTTGTCAGCCAACTCTGAAGCCCCTTCATTTGTCCAATCCCAATAACTATCCTGACTTTTACATTTAACACTTTCTTGAGCTTCTTTCTTCTATTACTGAACTGTGCATTCTAGACCCTGTGGTTTAGTCTTGCTCATTAAAACAAAGCAAAACCAAACCAAACCGAAAAACTTAGAAGCCTCTCAGATCTAGAAGTCTCTTCTAATCTACAGTTTGCTCCTTAAAATAGATATTGTGGTGGCCCCTCCATTCCTTACTCAGGACTGAGGCACTCATACCTCCAGCTGCCAGGGGCGCTGTGGATCCTTGCGTCCATGCCTTTGTATAATTCTGTCCCCTTCAGTGGACACCTATGACTTGCTTCGAGTGAATAGAATATGGCAACGGTGACGGAGTGTCACTTCTGTGATTGTTACATTATAGAAGACTGTTTTGTTAGCAGATTCATTGTAGAGATTCTCCTTTCTGGTTTGCTGAAGTAAGTGACCCTACTGGGGAAGCTCATGTGGAAAGAAACTCTGCCTGCCTGGTTTGGTCCTCTTCTGTCAATTTGAATAACTGTGAAGGGCCACCTAGCTCCTGTGCTCTGCTGTGGCATCAGCTGTGTGTCTGTTATGACTAACCCGTAGCTCAACTTCCCCTTCTGCCAGATGCTGCTTCCCTCACCTGCTTACAGATATTGTTCCTTAGTTCACTCCCCAATGAACCCTTCTGCATGCAAGTCTCTGTCTCAGAGTCTGTTTACAGGTAATCCCTTAAACTCTTTCTTTTGCTTGTAATTTATCTTTTGAAGAACCCAGGGTGTTTAACCTGTAGGCTTTTTCCTCCATCTGAATTTTGCTGATTACATGTTCATCAGTCCTCTGTCTTTTCAGAAAATTAGCAGCAGGACGCAGGTGCTAGATTAGACTCAGGTTCCTTCCCTTAGAAAACAGCATAAGTGTTGGTGTTTCATTTACAAAAAAGGGCTATCATATTTATTTTGCTCTCTTGATTTAGGAGACATTGATATGCAATGCCTAGTTGCATTAATTCACTGAGGATTGAAAAATCGTGGTAACTCTAATTTTATTATTTTGTTTTCATTTAGTAGCTAGAATAATTTTGTGAAGAGATGCTTGCTTGCCCTCCTCTATCCAGTGGTACAGTTCGTATAGAAAAGACAAGAAAAATATGTGATTCTTTCCTTTTATTTACTCAGTTTTTAAAATAAATTTATTTATTTATTTTTGGCTGCATTGGATTTCCACTGCTGCACGCGGGCTTTCTCTAGTTGCAGCGAGCAGGGGCTACTCCTCCTTACGGTGCGTGGGCTTCTTACTGCGGTGGCTTCTCTTGTTGCGGAGCATGAGCTCTAGGCGGGCAAGCTTTAGCAGTTGTGGCACACAGGCTGAGTAGTTGTGGCTCGCGGGCTCTAGAGGGCAGGTTCAGTAACTGCGGCACATGGGCTCAGTTGCTCAGTGGCATGTGAGTTTTTCCCAGGCCAGGGCTCAAACCCGTGTCCTCTGCATTGGCAGGCAGATTCTTAATCACTGTGCCACCAGGGAAGTCCTATTTACTCAGTTTTTTTAAGACAATGGATTTGATTCCTGTCATCTCAGATGACTAATTATTAATATGATTTTAAACATTATAATCTCATGGATTTAGACATATTTGATAGACTTCAAACCATCGTAGTTCTTATTTTTGTTGAAGTTAAAGTTGGCCTGTCTCTTCAAGTTGGCTTCTGATTCCCTTTAATGTGACCCTAATAGTCTCTGATACCATTTTGACTCTCTGGTACATCCCTGGCTCATCCTATATATTTGTTTCTTCAGACCAATAATAAGCCATTTCTCCAAGAAGTTCTGGTTTCTTTTAGTGTGAAATATTTCAAGACAGCAATATGGGTACTGGGGTGCCCTCACTGATTTTCGGTAGGTCATTGTTCTGGGTCTTTTCAGTGTACAGAACTAAAGGAGAGAAAAATAATAACACACACACACACACACATAATATGTACACACACACACATAAACACACATGCATAGATATACATGTATACACACAGGTAAATACACACATATACATACACACGTGTAAGCACACACATATGTACATACATAACATACACATAGATACACACAGATACACACATATAAATGTGCACACATACATACACAGATATAAACACACACATATGTACATAGACACATACACATACATCTAACCTTGTAAATTCATACTGAAATTTCCAATTCAAATTTAGGAATACAGGGTCTTTACTTCTCCTATATTAATTCTTTATCTTCCTTTTTTTTCTAAGACGTGGAGTAACTTTATTACTTTTTAAAGATTTATTTATTTATTATTTATTTATTTATTTAATTTATTTTTAGCTGCATCAGGTCTTAGTTGCGGCACGTGGTATCTTTGTTGAGACATGCGGGATCTTTTGTTGTGGTGCGTGGGCTCTTCATTGTGGCACATGGGCTTCTCTCTAGATGTGGCATGTGGGTTTTCTCTTCTCTAGTTGTGGTGCACAGGATCCAGGGTGCATAGGTTCTGTAGTTGTGGCGCACGGGTTCCAGAGTGCGCGGGATTTGTAGTTTGTGGCACGTGGGCTCCAGGTGAGGCGCACAAGCTCAGTAGTTGTGGCACACAGGCTTAGTTGCCCCACGGCATGTGGGATCTTAGTGCCCTGACGAGGGATTGAACCTGCGTCCCCTGCATTGTAAGGCAGATTCTTTACCACTGGACCACCAGGGAAGTCCCCTTCTTTCTTTTTCTTAAGGGCACAGGGGATGTAGAATTAGAATTCTACATTAACTTTATCCTACATTATTCATGTAATGTAATCTCAGAATAACAATGCCAATGATACTTTCACCAGTCTGATTACTGAAAACAGTTATTGCTAGTTTTATTTAGTACATGCTATCCTCACTCTCCCACTTCTTTATGGCTGCACTATGTCTTCATTGTCAGATATATAGCCATTTACTCCTTAGACTTTTTCCCTTTGAATGCTCATTTAGTCTGTGTTCTATACGTTATTCTATGTTTGCTCACTAGTAGTCCTCAGGTTTATGTCTTTTTTGTCGTTTTGGCTGTCTCAAGCTTGTTTTTAGTAGATTCCACAGGAAGGGCTCATGGGAACAGTACTCCCTGAAATGTTGATAATAGTTGTTGTGTGCCTTTTATACTTGAAAACAGCTTTGCAGGATTCAAAGTCCTTAGCTCACATTTTCTTTTCTTGGGAAGCTTAAATATATTAGTCTATTTTCTTCTCCCATAAAATGTTGCTGTTAAAAACTCTGAAGATAATCTGATTTTTTCTCTTATAAATCATGTGCTCTTTTTTTGCCTAGATATTCCTCAAATTTCTTCTTTTTCTTTAAAGCCTAGTAATTTTACTAGAATACATTTTAGTGTCAGTTGTTCTGGTCCGATGTTCTCATGAACTTGAGAATTATACATTTTTTAAATTTCAGGAAAATTTTCTAGAAATAAAGTTTCTAAGTATTCTATTCCTTTATTTATTTATTTTTAAAGGAAATTTCTATATCTGTAAATTGGACTTTGCCTGTCTTCAATATCTGTCATGTTCTCTTCAATCCTTTTTTCTCTCTTACTTCACTTACCTTTAATTAAAAATATTTTCTATGGGGTGGGTGAGAGTAAGCAAAATGGGTGAAGAAAACCCCTCCCAAAACCAAAACATAAATCAAAAGACTAAAAAAGTTAAAAAATATTTTCTCCTTTTCACCTTCTAGTTCTCATAAGGCATTAGTTATTATGTGTATTGTCTCTTGTATTCATCCAGTTTAGTCTTCATGTTTAAAGTGATGTTTTCCTTTTATTTCTAATTCTTTCTTGAATTCTGCCACATAACTTTTGAGTTTTTCTAATGCTGATTTATGTCTTGGTTGTTTTCATAATATCTTCCAGCCCATTTTGAAACAGTCCATTACAGTTTTGATCTGGTTTTTGAGCACATATTTCTGTCATGCTGGATGTTACTGTTCTCCCATTCTGTTTTTTCTTGTGGCACTTTTGTAGATTTGACCTTAATATTTTCAGTGACTCATTTTTACATGAATTTAGTTTTCCTGAACTTTAGACAAACACTGAGCTCAGAAAGCTTTTCAACTTCACAACACTCCTTCTCCTTTCTTTTTTCACATGTTCAATAAAATGGAGGCTTGTTTTCTGAGATTTCCAGGCTGTTGTTCCTCTTGCACCCTTTTATCTGAACCATCTCTTTCCTTCATCTCTGTTGCTCCTGTTCTGTTTAGTTTTGTTTTTCTTCTAGTAGTTTCTCTTCAGGCTGGACCTCTGTTCTGGAAGGTAGCCTGGGGGCCAGTTGTGAGAGTTCACAGGGGCTACACTGCCCCAGCCTCTTCAGGACTTCTTGGACGGCTCCTTGTTTGCATCCACTGCTGGAGTAGGCATGACCCCTTCCAGCTGTGGATTTCAAATGGGCCCTTCACATTTCCCAGGGAAATCTGTCTACTTTTGTGATAGTTTCCTCTTCTCAGGTTTGTCAGATGCCCTATTGCTTCCCTTTGCTTTCATTTATTCAGACACCAATAACTTACAGATCTAGAGGCTGTTGGCAGTTTGGCCCTATCCACTTATATTTTGACGTGTAAGACTGCCTCATCACAAAGTTTTGTTTGCTTCTTTTCTTTTTAAAAAATTATTTATTTATTTATTTATTTTAGTGCTTTGGCTGGGAATGTTTTGTTTCTAATTGAGGTGAAATTCATATAACATAAAATTAACCACTTTAAAGTGTACAGTCCAGTGTCATTTAGTATACTCACCATGTTGGGAAACCATCACTGGTATCTACTTCCAAGACATTTTCATCACTCCAAAAGAAAATCCCATAGCCATTAAGCAATCTTTCCCTATTCTCCTTGGACTTCAGCCTCTAGAGGCAACTACCAGTTTGCCTTCTATCTCTACAAATTTACCTATTTTGGACATTTCATGTGAATGGAATCATACACTATATGACCTTTTGTGTCTGGCTTCTTTCACCTAGCATAATGTTTTCAAGTTCATCCACTTTGTAGCATGTATCCTTACTTCATTTCTTTTTATGGCTGAGTAATATTCCATTGTAGATACATATCATGATTTGTTTATTCATTCATTCTGTTACTTAGTTTTATTGTAAATGTCCATGGGCTTTTAGTTTTGCTTTCCAGTTGCTCTGTTAGTTTCTGTGTAGGGATTCAGGAAGATCCCCAAACTGCCGCTGCCACTTCAGCCATCTTCCTAGAATTCTATGGGGTTTTACTTGAGACAATAAATGCCTGAGTTTATTGTCAGCATCTGTTCCTTTCATCTGTTCAGGTGGTGCATGAAAGGGAAGGTCCACAAAATCCTGCTGAGATCCTAGTGCTCTCCTTTTCTTTATTCTTTTTGAGGTTGATTAACAAGCTTTTCTTTGGATTTCATAAATCTGTATCTTCATTTCCACCGCCACCACTTCCATTAATTTTAACCAGCTTGGGTGTGTTTCTGGCCTTTGCAGCCCAGCATGCCATGACACCACCCCTCCCCCCAATCTAGCACTTGTGTTTCCTCTACAATTCCATCCTAGGTCCAATTCCCTCTTAGGAAGAACAGCAGAATACCTCTCAGTGGTATTCCTGAGTTGACAGGAATACCAGTTCCTGTCAATTCAGTTGACATGTTCTTTAGTAAACTCCCAAAGTAACAGATGACTTTGTATGTATGAACTCATATCCTTTCTTCTGATTTTTATATTGGTCATTTTCTCTGCTGCTCCCTGGCTTTGATTGAATTCCTTAGATGCCAAACCAGAGACAGGAATTCTCGAGCAACAGATTTATTGAAGCAGTGCTCTCAAGTGGACACTGGCAGGGCGTAAGTGTCGCAGACTGAGACAGAAGCCAGGCAAAATGTGGCGTTAGCTGAAGCCCAGCCTCAGTCTGATCCCACATGGAACTCTGGGGTATGAAAGACACCAAGAGCTGTCCTACCTTGAGGACGTGGTGCAGACCTTTTGTCTGGGACTCTAACAGCCTAACATCTTTGGGCAATGCCTCTCCTCTAGCTCGGGGTAGTTTGATGGGGAAGGGTACAGCCCTGAACTATTAGCCCTCATCTCAACCAGGGTTTGGGAGCACCAGTTCAGTAACGAGGATCTTGGTGGGGCACCAACTGTGCCTACTACATTTTCTATCTGGTTTCACACGTCAAGAATTTTTCTTCCCTATACATATGTTTATCTGTATCTATAAATTTCATGTGCATATAACACACATAAAGGTATACCTATGAACCTTTGTACATATGCGTATGTATATGTTGTGCATTTGTATGTTTATAAACACATGCCTTTTAACTTTGGTGATTTTTCCCATCCTACTTTTGTTTTATTTAGACGAAGTTGGGGGCTTGAAGAAGGAGTGAGGCAGAGGTTTTTCTACTGGGAATAGAGTCGGGGACTCCAGTGACTTCTACTAGGAAGATGCTCCCATGAGAATTGGTACATTAATGGCAGGGGCTGCGTTGTGGGATGGGGGGCTCTGCCCAGCAAGGGTGAGGGGGCTGAGGGGTTCCTTAAGAGGGTTTAGCTTTGCTACTTGTGAGTGTGGAATCAAAAGGGGCAGAAAGTGGCCATTTATACATATGTAGGTCACTTGCAAGTCAAATTTTCTGTAAGAGGCAGTTGCTCGTGTTGGGAATTTGTGGTATCTCATATTTTGAGGCTTAAAAAGAAAAATATCCTTTGGGCTGTGGTGTGGGGTAAAGGTGGAGGCAGCAGGAGCAGCTGAGGGAGGGAGTAATTAATGTCTCAAGGTCAATTTCATCTTTACCACTTGCGGTTCTGTGGTTCCTCTTTGATTTTGTTTCTTTCTGTAGTAAAACTTGTTACAGAGGTGATAGAGTTATGTGGAGCCTTCTATGAGAGCTTCAAGTCAGTGAAAGTCACCATTAAAGGCCTTTTGACAGTTTACAATATTTAGTTCAAATGTGTATTTTGAATTTTTGTGGTGAGAAATTGTACATATTTGCCTTTTTAAAGAGATGTTGTATGAGTGCTTGTGACATGTTAAGCCCCCCAAAACTGTTTAAACACTTGGGTGTATTAATTAATTATCTGTAACTACGTGTAGAATCCGATGTTCCCTGTCCAAATGGGTGAAAAGAAAAAAAAATTCGCAAAGACATTGCTTCTTTCTTTTTCTACTTTTTAAGAATTGTCAAAACCTCTTTGTTTCTTTTCCCAGCGTGGACCCTGCAGGCGGAAGCGGAGGGTAATTTTAGGAATGGATGATACATAAGGAGGCCAAAACCCGGGAGGTCATGACCTGTGGCTTCTATAAGTGAAGAGTTTCTATTTTGGGAGAGCAGTGCTTGCGATGTTCCCTTATTATCTGCAGATCCCACAGCTTGGGGTGTCACAATTGGCCTCCAACCTCATTTTCCTACTGACTTTCTAGAGACAAAACACAAGCAAGACCCATCTGGTACTGCCTTTCTCTTTCTGCACTTCTGCATTCCTGTTTCTCTCATATTCTGACATGTTTTAGGATATTTTGTTAATATGCATATATGTATACATATACACATATATACATATCTATCTATCATTTATCTATCTATCATCTGTGCCACTTCACTGGAAACTGCTAAAAATTTCTAGCTCATTTTGGTGGTGGTTTTTTTTTTTTCACATTTGGCATAGATCCTGATTTTTGAGTTTCCAGGAAGAACCTCGTTTGAATCATAAGGATCTTGATAAAGGACTTTGTCTCTGTAATTTCTCTTTCCTTCAGGCTCCAGAGCTCCAAAAATTTAACTTTCTGTCTATTGGGCAAGAGCTGTCTTCCCTCACAGAGAATCAGCTCATGTTTTTCTTTAATAGACTTTCAATGTTTGAAGCTGGTTGAAATTAAGAGCTTTCATCATTTAAGAACTGTCAACAGCCAAAATGTCTTAATCCAGCATGAAACTGAAGTAGAGTGTACTTTTAAGTGCTCTTGGGAAAAGGTGACATTTTAAATAAATAAGTGAAATAAATTAGAAGATGATAGCTTCCTGAACCTCAATAGAGGTTCCTGGAAGCCAACTTTTAACCATGTGATATGAGTTAACTTCTTCCCAAAGAATGGGTCCATTTAGGCAACAAGGCGACCCTGTTTCCCACGATCAGAAAACACTACGCAATGTTTCTGATCACATGGCTTTATAAATATATTTCACGCCTAAGTGCGTGGGACTGGAATTGGATGGGTAAAGTTTCCTTAGTTTAAAACTGCCACGGCATAGAACTTGTTTTCTCCTGTGGTTTAAGAAGTGTTCTGAGACCCCAGTATACTCCCCCTTTGCAAAGCAGATGTGCTGTCAGCAAGGAGCTTGTAATTCACGGTAACCAGCTGTTGGGAACAAAAAGTCACAAGAAAGATTCTCTGACAGCAAAGTTTTTCTTGTGAAGGGTCAGAGAATAAACATTTTAGGTTTTGCTAGCTAACAGGCAAAATTAAGGATATTATGTAGGTACTCATGTCAAAAGAGAGAAAACATTTTCCACAGATTTTTAATTGACAAGATTAAAAATATAATAATCACCACAGTTATTGTGTATAATCTTTGTCATGCAGATCTACTAATGAGAAGAATGAGGTTTTTTTGGGGGGGTAACATTTTATTTAATTGGGCTTCAAAGTTAGCTGGCCATCATCAAATCATTTGTAAACGTTCATCTGTCAGAGCCATTCTTGACTGGGGGTGTGCATATGCAAACAGGTGGCAGGCTGGATTTGGCCCTCGGGCCATTTGCTAAGAGAACCCATCCTAGGCACTCTCTCTAAGTGCTGCGTTTGGATTTATTTCTGCTGTCTGAGGAGGCATAACAATAGTAGAGAAGTACATATGTTTAAAATGTGTATGTATGAAGGAAAATAATAGTTCTTTTCCAATTTTTTTTTTGTTTTAATTCAAGAAATATGGTGCTCTCTGCATTTGCTCACAGTGATAGATTCTAGCTCCCTTTTTTTCCAGTGTTAATCCCAGTTCACCCTCCTGCTAGGCATGGCCTTTGGTTGTAGATAATACTAAATCCCTTTCTCAATGTTTTCAACGGCCTGACACATGTCAGGTGGTGGGGATACAGTGGTGAGAAGGGGTGACAGGTCCTACTCTTAGGAACTTGCATTTGAGTGGACAGCTGGACAGCCAACATTTGCTAGACATCTACCAGTGAGTCATGACTAGGCTAAACACTCCACTCTCAACATCATACTTAGTTCCCACAATAATTCCTTGATGTCCTATTTTTATTCTCATTTTATAGACCGGAAGTAGAATGTCAGAGTAATGGTTAATGAAAATTGGGTACTTAGTCTGTGCAAGACTTGGATCTAAGTGCCTCACATACATTTTCTCATTTAAACCCAACCCTTATGTGGTTGGTACTATTATCCTCATTTTGTAGATGTGAAAACTGAGGTAAAAAGAAGTAAGGAGCTGCCCAGGGTTGCTCAGCTGGTAAAAGGCAAAGCTGGGATTCAAACCCAGGCAGTCTGTGCTCTAGCATCTAAGCTCTTAACATTCTGCTTTTTCAATATTAGAAAGATTTTGTTTCTTGCCCAGGATCACACAGGTAGTAAATGGCAAAACTGAGATTTGAACTTCAGGAGTCTGACTCCAGAACGTTTTTCCATCATTTCTTGTACCCAACGGTTCCCATTTTCTGGTTTGTCACTGGGATTGAGCCCTCATTCATGAATGAGTTGGTTCCAAGGTAAAGGGAGGAGGTGGGTGTAGTTCACCACCAGATAAACACAGGAAATGAGGATGATAGAGCCCTGTTCCTACGTTTCCTGATCAACAGAGGAGAGGGAGAACCACACAGGGTGGGTGTGCCCCATGGATCCTGAGATTGAGTCAGGGAAGCTTAGCTGACCTGATTATTTTTTTGTTGTTGATCTTGGACAAATCAGTTAACCTCTCTAGTCCTCAATTTCTTTATCTGTACAATGCAGCTAATAAAACCTTCTTGGAAGGGAATTTAATGAGAAGTGTTTAAAACATTCTTATCTTCTATGATGCTTAGTTTTCTGTTTTCTATGTCAGCTTAGCTAGGCTATGGGACCCTGAGATTTAATCAAACATTAATCAAGGTGTTGGTGTGAATATATTTTCTAGAGATTGTCGACATCTGCAATCAGTTGACCTTAGGTGAAGGAGACCACCCTTGATAATGTAAGCGGGCTCCTTCCAGTCAGTTGAAGGCCTTAAGAACAAAAGGTGAGGTTTCCTGGAGAAGAAGAAATTCTCGTTTAACAGCATTGACTCCTGCCTGAATTTCTAGCCTGCTCATCAGCCCTACCAAGTAGGCTCTGGAGAATTCTCACTGATATATCCTCTCACAGGTACCTCGTACATGGTCACTAGATAACTACAGCTATCGACATCCTAAGGCCTGTAGAAAATCTCTGAATCTTGGTGATACAAATGATTGAAGTATCCATATTTTACTTTCGTGTATTGACACATTTCAGGCCTGTAAAATAAAAACACTCCTACCTTTGAATTTTGTTCCAATTACAACTTGTATTCACAACACAATTTTCTTTGAGTTGTACTGCTGTGGCAAAAATACAGATACGCTTCCATCATCATAAAGCCTGGCTGATGTGCTGATTAAAGGAAAATGGCATGGTGAATTGAAAGATGCTGTAACTACTGTATCTAATTACAAAGAAGAACATGTTACTTACCAAAATCCGAATGTGTTCTATAACAAAAAACAAGGGCAATTAACAATCAAACAGGCAACTGCTTTCTTGACAGGCAGATGACACAGAACAGGACTAAGTACATGCAGAAAGTTTTTGCTTGACGAGGAAAGCTGAGATGTGCCTTCAAATTGTAAGGTAAGATCCCCAAAGCACATGACTTTGTGGTTATAAGGCCAAAGAGGGACTCAGGAAGCACCAGAATTGTTATGCTTGGTTCTGTATTACTGAAGCAAAGTCCTATTTATTTTTAAAATGGAGGAAAATATGTATTTACAAGATGCTCAATATTTTTGCCATAAAATACACTTTATTTCTTTGTAATTTTACTTGGAGATAAACTACTATTGTTTTAAATGCCTATTTTAATATGTACATTTCTTTACTGTATTATCCTTTAGATTTTTTTTTAAAATTTTGTTTTATGTTCAGAATCTCACAGTCTTGTCTTCTGACTAGCCCATAGGAATCTGTATGGTTGAAGAAGTTAACATCCATAAATTAACATGAGCTCTAGAGGTGAAAAGTTTTAGAAAAGTTAAAAATTTCCTAATAAACTCAATTCTTTTCTCTTTCAGGCAGGTATGTGTGATGCATTCTCTTTCTCCTGGACATATAGCTGCTACTTTCCCTGATAATTATTCTTAGTAAACCTGAGAATGGGCTAATGGGCTTATTATTGTCAACCAAGGGGATGGATCCTTTATACTCAACCTTTGGTCTCTGGGCACAGGGAATGTATATAATAGCTTAGAGTCAGGCATGATTTTCTTGTCCAGAGGCCCTCGTTTGCAAACTGTAGCATGCACAAGAACCCTAAACTGCACCTCTAGAGATTATGAATCAGTAGTTCTGGGGTGAAATTCAGGAATTTTTATTTTTAACAAACACCCTAGGTGACCCAGAGGCAGGTAGCTCATGGACCACATTTTAAGAAATACTCACTGGAATGGAGTTATCTACCTCTCTCTCTTTTTTTTTTTAACCTAAACCCCTAGTAGTAATAAATATATTTATTTATAAATTACCTAAAGTTACCTACTGCTTTAATTTTTTATGCATGTACTTTCTGTGCATCATAAAACATATATAAGAATGGAAGTTAAACATTTTAGGATGCTCTCAAGAAGAAGGTTTTTGGCCTCACAGCCAAAAAACCAAAACATAAAACAGAAGCACTATTGTAACAAATTCAGTAAAGACTTTAAAAATCGTTCACATCAAAAAAATCTTAAGAAAAAGTTTTTATACATCTGTCAAAATAGATCATTTAATTTCTTTTAGGAAATATTTCAAAATCAGTCTTGGTTATATAGTTAGTATCTTCATCGTTGGGAAAGCTAAAGTTCATCCTTAATTTAATATGTGAATCAAGTGGTGACTTCCTAGACCTGGAAGGAAGCAATCACAAGCTACATGATGGCTTTCAGAAGGATGCTATGTAGTATTTTTATCTGGGGATCTCTATATAAGAACACATTTAGTTAGATATTCCAAATCCAAGTGTGAAAAGTTTTTTCCATCCTCTGAGCCATGAGCTTTTATTAATAAGATCTTCAGGGCTACAAGAGTCTCATGAAGAGGATTTGTCTTTTTCTCCTTCAAAAGTCTGCCATTCATTCCAGGTTTCCTCAATATAAATAGTTTTTATTTTGGAAAACAAGAACCTTAGGTCTTTTCTCTACTATTCCCCACCTCCTCAAAATGTGAAATCACCTGCAAGCTTGAAGAGCGTTGTTGTGGAAATTACTCAGCCTTGGAGAATTTCATGGCCATGACCACAGGCCACACACATTCCAGAGAAATTAAGTGTGCATGAATTACTGGAACTCTGATGCTCCACTCATTCTGCACCTTCCATCGTTGCTCCGTGTCATTAGCATATCAGATGTCACAATCTTCCTAATCTGGTGACACACACCTCCACCCAGGTCTTGATGATTTCAAGGCAAACCCAATTTTTTGTTTTTAGATGAAACACTAAGGCATAAAAACAACCTCATAATCTCTCCAGTAGGTTCTGTAGGGTTTAAAAATGGAAATTAACTGGTTTTTATTGTGTACATGTGTTTGAAAACATGAAGGAGATACCCAAACTTGTATCATCCATGTATCTTGAGAACTTGAGTTGTCTGAACTGTCCTTAATTTTCATACTGGATCTCTTGTGAGGGTACATGGGATCAAAAAGCATGTAAGTTGGGCTTCCCTGGTGGCGCAGTGGTTGAGAGTACGCCTGCCGGTGCAGGGGACACGGGTTAGTGCCCCGGTCCAGGAAGATCCTACATGCCGCAGAGCGGCTGGGCCCGTGAGCCATGGCCGCTGAGCCTGCGCGGCCGGAGCCTGTGCTCCGCAACGGAAGAGGCCATAACAGTGAGAGGCCCGCGTACGGCAAAAAAAAAAAGCATGTAAGTTGAGGCAAAGTATAGTTCTTTGAAAAAGAAATAAATTTATCTAATTATAGATATGAAACTGTGTGAGCCATAAAAATAAATCTCACTGGAGCAACTGCTGCAAGAACATGTCTTCTGTGAAATTTGCTCATGGCTGAAACCATTCTCATTTACTTTAAAGAATAAGTACTTGAGGACTTCCCTGGTGGCTCAGTGGTTAAGAATCCACCTGCCAGGGCAGGGGACACAGGTTCGATCCCTGGTCTGGGAGTATCCCACATGCCGTGGAGCAACACAGCCGTGCGCCACAACTACTGAGCCCACGCACCACAACTACTTAAGCCTGCACACTCTAGGGCCTGTGCTCCGCAACAAGAGAAGCCACCGCTATGAGAAGCCCACGTACCGCAAGGAAGAGGAGCTAGAGAAAAAAAAGCCCGCATGCAGCAACGAAGACCCAGTGCAGCCAAAAAAAGGAAAAAAAAGAGTTAAGTACTGTTTCCCTATGTTGATTCATATGACTTATCACATGAAAAACAAAATGGATAGAGATGAGTTTTATTGGGGACCCCCATTTCCCCAATTATTCCTTAAAAACATGTTTCCAGATGGCTAGAGGAACAAATCGATATACACAGAAATGCTTAAATTATTACTTGGAATTCCATGGGAATTAGCAGACTGTAGACCAAGATTCTGGCCAAAAATGTCATGGTTGGACCATGACTTCCTATGGGTCTGCCATTCATGGCCCGTTTCTTGTTTTTCTTTCTTCAGTGTGAACATATGCCCAGAGGCTGTTTGTAATGGGAGAATTTTAAGAAATTCATAAATTTAAAACACCCCACACATACAAAATTCTTTCTGAATGTGTCATCCTAAAATTCTTCTCCCAAATCCGCATAAAATAAAGCAGCATAAGAGCTATCTCTTTGTAATATTGTATCTTATGCTTAATTTTTATTGATCTTGACTTATAATACTAGGTAACATCATGAATGGAGCCATATAAGTTCACCATCTGAGTTTAAATGGCAAAAAAAAAATCACCTTTTCATGTTTATTTCTTGGAAATAAAAGCACCTCACATTTAATTTCAGAGCTATCAAACCTAGTCTAAAGTAATAATGCAAATTTGTATGACAGGGTTTTAACATAAAAAATATTTATATAATATGAATTAACTTGCTCTGTATATAAAAGAAATATAAACTCTTCAAACAGCAAGCATCTGATCCTTAAGAACAGAGTTCATTGAGGTTAAATTGTGCTCAGAGAGTTTAAGGGAAAAAAGAAAGAAGAAAGAGATTATACCTCTTCTTATGGCAGGAAAAAGCTCATTTCCAGGGTAGCAACTCCTGAAATCCATAAAATATGTTCCAGATCCAAGTCTTGGTGAGCTCATGCATCCTATCTGGACACTTCTGCTATAGAAAGGCTTGGGACCAATTTCCTTTCACATTGATTAGGGATAAAAATGTCCAAAGTATATGTGAAAGACAAGTTTAAAAATTAAAGTAACTAAAATTCGTTCTATTTAACCCTAATGATCTCCTTTTATACATCCAATCTATGAAATATTGAAAACCCAAAGCTGCAATGTGGGACAGACCCAGAAACACAGAACACTGATGAATATCTGCTAAGCCAGTAGCAAAACATTCATTAATATGCAAGAAGGAAGTAAAATACCTGAACCAGGGGCTCTTAAGCTCTTTCATGCTGTGGACCCTTTGACAGTCAGGTAAATGGTCCCTTTCTCAGAATATTGTTTCTAAACGCATGAAACAAAATACATAGGATTACAAAAAAGATCAATTATGTTGAAATAGAGTGTTGATAGAAATATGTAAAAAAATTGCCAAATTTGTGACATAGTAATATTTGTGTGTTTTTTGTGTTCTGTATGTGAAATTTTTTTTTAATTGAGGTATAGTTGATGTACAATATTATGTAAGTTCTGGTTGTACAACATAGAGATTCACAACTTTTAAAAGTTATATTCCATTTATAGTTATTATAAAATGTTGGCTATATTCACTGTGTTGTATAATATATCCTTGTAGCTTATTTATTTTATATGTAGTAGTTTGTGCTTCTTAATCGCCTATGCCTGTATTGCCCCTCCTCCCTCCATCTCCTCACGGGTAACCACTAGTTTGTTCTCTATACCTGTGAGTGTATTTCTTTTTTCTTATATTCACTAGCTTGTTTTATTTTTTAGATTCCACATAGTGATATCATACAGTATTTGTCTTTGTCTGACTTATTTCACTTAGCATAATAACCTCCAAATCCATCCATGTTGTTGCAAATAACAAAATTTCATTCTTTTTTATGGCTGAGTAATGTCCTATTGTGTATATACACCACATGTTCTTCATCCATTCATCTGTTGGTGGACACTTAGGTTGCTTCTATATCTTGGCAATTGTAAACAATGCTGCTATGAACATTGGGGTGAATGTATCCTTTCCAATTACTGTTTTCATTTTGTTCAGATGTATACCCAGGAGTGGAATTGCTGGTTCATATGGTAGTTCTATTTTTAGTTTTTTGAGAAATCTCCATACTGTTTTACACAGTGGCTGCACAAATTTACATTTTCACCAACAGTGTATAAGGGTTCCTTTTTCTTTACATCCTTGCCAACACTTGTTATTTGTTGTCTTCTAGATAATAGCCATTCTTACAGGTGTGAGGTAACATCTTATCATGGTTTTGATTTGTGTTTCCTTGATGATTAGCGATATTCAGCATCTTTTCATCTCAAGATGAAAGATGGCCATCTGTGTGTCTTCTTCGGAAAAATGTCTATTCGGGCCTTCTGCCCGTTTTATAAATTTTTTTTTTTTTGATATTGAGTTGTGTGAACTGTTTATATACTTTGGATATTAACCCGTTATCAGTCACATCATTTGCAAATATTTTCTCCCATTCAGTAATTGTCTTTTCATTTTGCTGATGGTTTCTTTGCTGAGCAAGAGTTTTTCGGTTTAACTAGGCCCCATTTGTTTATTTTTGCTTTTATTTACTTAGGAGATGGATTCAAAGAAATATTGCTGTGATTTATGTCAAAGAGTTTTCTGCCTATGTTTTCTTCTAGGAGTTTTACAGTATTTGGTCTTACATTTAGATCTTTAATCCATTTTGAGTTTATTTTTTATATGGTGTTAAAAAATGTTCTAATTTCTATTTTTTTTTTTACATCTTTATTGGAGTAAAATTGCTTTACAATGGTGTGTTAGTTTCTGCTTTATAACAAAGTGAATCAGTTATACATATACATATGTTCCCATATCTCTTCCCTCTTGCATCTCCCTCCCTCCCACCCTCCCGATCCCACCCCTCCAGGTGGTCACAAAGCACCGAGCTGATCTCCTTCTGCTATGCGGTTGCTTCCCACTAGCTATCTACCTTACATTTGGTAGTGTATATATGTCCATGCCACTCTCTTGCTTTGTCACAACTTACCCTTCACCCTCCCCATATCCTCAAGTCCGTTCTCTAGTAGGTCTGTGTCTTTATTCCTGTCTTACCCCTAGGTTCTTCATGACAATTTTTCTTTTCTGAAATTCCATATATATGTGTTAGCATACGGTATTTGTCTTTCTCTTTCTGACTTACTTCACTCTGTATGACAGA
Organism: Monodon monoceros; assembly: GCF_005190385.1. Classification (NCBI taxonomy): domain Eukaryota; kingdom Metazoa; phylum Chordata; class Mammalia; order Artiodactyla; family Monodontidae; genus Monodon; species Monodon monoceros. Next base: position 15,969,511 of record NW_021703772.1, read on the forward strand.
CTCTAGGTCTATCCACCTCATTACAAAGAGTTCAATTTCGTTTCTTTATAAGGCTGAGTAATATTCCATTGTATATATGTGCCACATCTTCTTTAATCATTCATCCGATGATGGACACTTAGGTTGTTTCCATCTCCGGGCTATTGTAAACAGAGCTGCAATGAACATTTTGGTATATGACTCTTTTTTTTTTTAATAGTATACAATATTTTTTTAAACATCTTTATTGGGGTATAATTGCTTTACAATGGTGTGTTAGTTTCTGCTTTATAACAAAGTGAATCAGTTATACATATACATATGTTCCCATATCTCTTCCCTCTTGCGTCTCCCTCCCTCCCACTCTCCCTATTCCATCCCTCCAGGCGGTCACAAAGCACCGAGCTGATCTCCTTGTGCTGTGCGGCTGCTTCCCACTAGCTATCTACCTTACGTTTGGTAGTGTATATATGTCCATGCCTCTCTCTTGCTTTGTCACAGCTCACACTTCCCCCTCCCCATATCCTCAAGTCCGTTCTCTAGTAGGTCTGTGTCTTTATTCCTGTCTTACCCCTAGGTTCTTCATGACATTTCTTTTTCTTAAATTCCATATATATGTGTTAGCATACGGTACTTGTCTTTCTCTTTCTGACTTACTTCACTCTGTATGACAGACTCTAGGTCTATCCACCTCATTACAAATAGCTCAATTTCGTTTCTTTTTATGGCTGAGTAAAATTCCATTGTATATATGTGCCACATCTTCGTTATCCATTCATCCAACGATGGACACTTAGGTTGTTTCCATCTCTGGGCTATTGTAAGTAGAGCTGCAATGAACATTTTGGTACATGACTCTTTTTGAATTACGGCTTTCTCAGGGTATATGCCCAATAGTGGGATTGCTGGGTCATATGGTAGTTCTATTTGTACTTTTTTAAGGAACCTCCATACTGTTCTCCATAGTGGCTGTACCAATTCACACTCCCACCAGCAGTGCAAGAGTGTTCCCTTTTCTCCACACCCTCTCCAGCATTTATTGTTTCCAGATTTTTTGATAATGGCCATTCTGACTGGTGTGTGATGATATCTCATTGTAGTTTTGATTTGCATTTCTCTAATGATGAATGATGTTGAGCATTCTTTCATGTATTTGTTGGCAGTCTGTATATCTTCTTTGGAGAAATGTCTATTTAGGTCTTCTGCCCATTTTTGGATTGGGTTGTTTGTTTTTCTGTTATTGAGCTACATGAGCTGCTTATAAATTTTGAAGATTAATCCTTTGTCAGTTGCTTCATTTGCAACTATTTTCTCCCATTCTGAGGGTTGTCTTTTGGTCTTGTTTATGATTTCCTTTGCTGTACAAAAGCTTTGAAGTTTCATTTGGTCCCATTTGTTTATTTTTGTTTGTATTTCCATTTCCCTAGGAGACGGGTCAAAAAGGATCTTGCTGTGATTTATGTCATAGAGTGTTCTGCCTATGTTTTCCTCTAAGAATTTGACAGTTTCTGGCCTTATATTTAGGTCTTTAATCCACTTTGAGCTTATTTTTGTGTATGGTGTTAGGGAGTGATCTAGTCTCATACTTTTACATGTACCTGTCCAGTTTTCCCAGCCCCACTTATTGAAGAGGCTGTCCTTTCTCCACTGTACATTCCTGCCTCCTTTATCAAAGATAAGGTGACCATATGGGCGTGGGTTTATCTCTGGGCTTTCTATCCTGTTCCATTGATCTATCTTTCTGTTTTTGTGCCAGTACCATACTGTATTGATTACTGTAGCTTTGCAGTATAGTCTGAAGTCAGGGAGCCTGATTCCTCCAGCTCCATTTTTCGCTCTCAAGATTGCTTTGGCTATTCAGGATCTTTTGTGTTTCCATACAAACCGTGAAATTTTTTGTTCTGGTTCTGTAAAAAATGCCAGTGGTAGTTTGATAGGGATTGCATTGATCTGTAGATTGCTTTGGGTAGTAGAGTCATTTTCACAATGTTGATTCTTCCAATCCAAGAACATGGTATATCTCTCCATCTATTTGTATCATCTTTAATTTCTTTCATCAGTGTCTTATAATTTTCTGCATACAGGTCTTTTGTCTCCTTAGGTAGGTTTATTCCTAGATATTTTATTCTTTTTGTTGCAATGGTAAATGGGAGGGTTTTCTTGATTTCACTTTCAGATTTTTCATCGTTAGTGTATAGGAATGCCAGAGATTTCTGTGCATTAATTTTGTATCCTGCAACTTTACCAGATTCATTGATTAGCTCTAGTAGTTTTCTGGTAGCATCTTTAGGATTCTCTATGTATAGTATCATGTCATCTGCAAACAGTGACAACTTTACTACTTCTTTTCTGATTTGGATTCCTTTTATTTCCTTTTCTTCTCTGATTGCTGTGGCTAAAAATTCCAAAACTCTGTTGAATAAGAGTGGTGAGAGTGGGCAACCTTGTCTTGTTCCTGATCTTAGTGGAAATGCTTTCTGTTTTTCACCATTGAGGACGATGTTGGCTGTGGGTTTGTCATATATGATCTTTATTATGTTGAGGAAATTTCCCTCTATGCCTACTTTCTGCAGGGTTTTTATCATAAATGGGTGTTGAATTTTGTCAAAAGCTTTCTCTGCATCTATTGAGATGATCATATGGTTTTTCTCCTTCAGTTTGTTAATATGGTGTATCACGTTGATTGATTTGCATATATTGAAGAATCCTTGCATTCCTGGAATAAACCCCACTTGATCATGGTGTATGATCCTTTTAATGTGCTGTTGGATTCTGTTTGCTAGTATTTTGTTGAGGATTTTTGCATGTATGTTCATCAGTGATATTGGCCTGTAGTTTTCTTTCTTTGTGACATCCTTGTCTGGTTTTGGTATCAGAGTGATGGTGGCCTCGTAGAATGAGTTTTGGAGTGTTCCTCTCTCTGCTATATTTTGGAAGAGTTTGAGAAGGATAAGTGTTAGCTCTTCTCTAAATGTTTGATAGATTTCGCCTGTGAAGCCATCTGGTCCTGGGCTTTTGTTTGTTGGAAGATTTTTAATCACAGTTTCAATTTCAGTGCTTGTGATTGGTCTGTTCATATTTTCTATTTCTTCCTGATTCAGTCTTGGCAGGTTGTGCATTTCTAAGAATTTGTCCATTTCTTCCAGGTTGTCCGTTTCAGTGGTATAGAGTTGCTTGTAGTAATCTCTCATGATCTTTTGTATTTCTGCAGTGTCAGTTGTTACTTCTCCTTTTTCATTTCTAATTCTATTGATTTGAGTGTTCTCCCTTTTATTCTTAATGAGTCTGGCTAACGGTTTATCAATTTTGTTTATCTTCTCAAAGAACCAGCTTTTAGGTTTATTTATCTTTGCTACTGTTTCCTTCATTTCTTTTTCATTTATTTCTGATCTGATTTTTATGATTTCTTTCCTTCTGCTAACTTTGGGGTTTTTTTGTTCTTCTTACTCTAATTGCTTTAGGTGCAAGGTTACGTTGTTTATTCGAGATGTTTCCTGTTTCTTAAGGTAGGATTGTATTGCTATAAACTTCCCTCTTAGAACTGCTTTTGTTGCATCCCATAGATTGTGGGTTGTCGTGTCTCCATTGTCATTTGTTTCTAGGTATTTTTTAATTTCCTCTTTGATTTCTTCAGTGATCACTTCGTTAGTAAGTAGTGTATTGTTTAGCCTCCATGTGTTTGTATTTTTTACAGATCGTTTCCTGTAATTGATATCTAGTCTCATAGCATTGTGGTCGGAAAAGATACTTGATACAATTTCAATTTTCTGAAATTTACCAAGGCTTGATTTGTGACCCAAGATATGATCTATCCTGAAGAATGTTCCATGAGCACTTGAGAAGAATGTGTATTCTCTTGTTTTTGGATGGAATGTCCTATAAATATCAATTAAGTCCATCTTGTTTAATGTATCATTTAAAGCTTGTGTTTCCTTATTTATTTTCATTTTGGATGATCTATCCATTGGTGAAAGTGGGGTGTTAAAGTCCCTTACTATGAATGTGTTACTGTCAATTTCCCCTTTTATGGCTGTTAGTATATGCCTTATGTATTGAGGTGCTCCTATGTTGGGTGCATAAATATTTACAATTGTTATATCTTCTTCTTGGATCGATCCCTTAATTATTATGTAGTGTCCTTCTTTGTCTCTTCTAATAGTCTTTTTTTTAAAGTCTATTTTATCTGATATGAGAATTGCTACTCCAGCTTTCTTTTGGCTTCCATTTGCATGAAATATCTTTTTCCATCCCCTTACTTTCAGTCTGTGTGTGTCTCTAGGTCTGAACTGGGTCTCTTGTAGACAGCATATATATGGGTCTTGTTTTTGTATCCATTCAGCCAATCTGTGTCTTTTGGTGGGAGCATTTAGTCCATTTACATTTAAGGTAATTATCGATATGTATGTTCCTATTCCCATTATCTTAATTGTTTTGGGTTCATTATTGTAGGTCTTTTCCTTCTCTTGTGTTTCTTGCCTAGAGAAGTTCCTTTAGCATTTGTTGTAAAGCTGTTTTGGTGGTGCTGAACTCTCTCAGCTTTTGCTTGTCTGTAAAGGTTTTACTTTCTCCATCAAATCTGAATGAGATCCTTGCTGGGTAGAGTAATCTTGGTTACAGGTTTTTCTCCTTCATCACTTTAAATATGTCCTGCCAGTCCCTTCTGGCTTGCAGAGTTTCTGCTGAAAGATCAGCGGTTAACCTTATGGGGATTCCCTTGTGTGTTATTTGTTGTTTTTCCCTTGCTGCTTTTAATATATTTTCTTTGTATTTAATTTTTGGCAGTTTGATTAATATGTGTCTTGGCATATTTCTCCTTGGATTTATCCTGTATGGGACTCTCTGTGCTTCCTGGACTTGATTAACTATTTCCTTTCCCATATTAGGGAAGTTTTCAACTATAATCTCTTCAAATATTTTCTCAGTCCCTTTCTTTTTCTCTTCTGCTTCTGGAACCCCTATAATTCGAATGTTGGTGCGTTTAATGTTGTCCCAGAGGTCTCTGAGACTGTCCTCAGTTCTTTTCATTCTTTTTTCTTTATTCTGCTCTGCAGTACTTATTTCCACTATTCTATCTTCCAGGTCACTTATCCGTTCTTCTGCCTCAGTTATTCTGCTATTGATCCCATCTAGAGTATTTTTAATTTCATTTATTGTGTTGTTCATCGTTGCTTGTTTCATCTTTAGTTCTTCTAGGTCCTTGTTAAATGTTTCTTGCATTTTGTCTATTCTATTTCCAAGATTTTGGATCATCTTTACTATCATTATTCTGAATTCTTTTTCAGGTAGACTGCCCATTTCCTCTTCATTTGTTACGTCTGGTGGGTTTTTATCTTGCTCCTTCATCTGCTGTGTGTTTTTCTGTCTTCTCATTTTGCTTATCTTACTGTGTTTGGGGTCTCCGTTTTGCAGGCTGCAGGTTCGTAGTTCCCATTGTTTTTGGTGTCTGTGCCCAGTGGCTAAGGTTGGTTCAGTGTGTTATGTAGGCTTCCTGGTGGAGGGGACTAGTGCCTGTGTTCTGGTGGATGAGGCTGGATCTTGTCTTTCTGGTGGGCAGGTGCACATCTGGTGGTGTGTTTTGGGGTGTCTGTGGACTTATTATGATTTTAGGCAGCCTCTCTGCTAATGGGTGGGGTTGTGTTCCTGTCTTGCTAGTTGTTTGGCATAGGATGTCCAGCACTGTAGCTTGCTGGTCGTTGAGTGAAGCTGGGTGCTGGTGCTGACATGGAGATCTCTGGGAGATTTTTGCCTTTTGATATTATGTGGAGCTGGGAGGTCTCTTGTGGACCAGTGTCCTGAAGTTGGCTCTCCCACCTCAGAGGCACAGCACTGACTCCTGGCTGCAGCACCAGGAGCCTTTCATCCACATGGCTCAGAATAAAAGGAAGAAAAAGTAGAAAGAAAGAATTAGTAGAAGTAGAAAGAAAGAAAGAAAGAAAGGAGGGAGGGAGGGAGGAAGGAAGGAAGGAAGGAGGGAAGGAAGGAATAAAAGAAAGAAAGAAGATAAAGTAAAATAAAATAAGATAAAATATAATAAAGTTATTAGAATAAAAATGTAATTATTAAGAGGAAAAAACAAAACAAAACAAGAAAACGGACGGATAGAACCCTAGGACAAATGGTGGAAGCAAAGCTATACAGACAAACTCTCACACAGAAGCATACACATACACACTCATAGAAAGAGGAAAAGGGGAAAAAATCATAAATCTTGCTCTCAAAGTCCACCTCCTCAATTTGGGATAATTCGTTGTCTAAAGGAGGGAAGGAGGGTAAGAAAGAAAGAAAGAAAAAAGGTAAAATAAAATAAAATAAACTTACTAAAATAAAAAATAATTATTAAAAAAAATTAAAAACAAAAACAAAAAGAAAAACGGACGGATAGAACCCTAGGACAAATTGTGGAAGCAACACTATACAGACAAAATCTCACACAGAACATACACATACACACTCACAAAAAGAGGAAGAGGGGAAAAATCATAAATCTTCCCCTTAAAGCCCACCTCCTTAATTTGGGATGATTGGTTGTCTATTCATGTATTCCACAGATGCAGGTACATCAAGTTGATTGTGGAGCTTTAATCCGCTGCTCCTGAGGCTGCTGGGAGAGATTTCCCTTTCTCTTCTTTGTTCTCACAGCTCCCAGGGGCTCAGCTTTGGATTTGGCCCCGCCTCTGCGTGTAGGTCGCCGGAGGGCGTCTGTTCTTCGCTCAGACAGGACGGGGTTAAAGGAGCCGCTGATCCGGGGGCTCTGGCTCACTGAGGCCGGGGAGGAGGGAGGGGCACGGGGTGCGGGGCGGGCCTGCGGCAGCAGAGGCCGGCGTGACATTGCACCAGCCTGAGGCGCGCCGTGCGTTCTCCCGGGGAAGTTGTTCCTGGATCCCGGGACCCTGGCAGTGGCGGGCTGCACAGGCTTCCCAGAAGGGGGGTGTGGTTGATTTTACCACAGGCTTCTTGGTGGCGGCAGCAGCAGCCTTAGCGTCTCATGCCCGTCTCTGGGGTCCGCGCTTTTAGCCGCGGCTCGCGCCCGTCTCTGTAGCTCCTTTAAGTAGCGCTCTTAATCCCCTCCCCTCGCGCACCAGGAAACGAAGAGGGAAGAAAAAGCCTCTTGCCTCTTCGGCAGGTCCAGACCTTTTCCCGGACTCCCTCCCCGCCAGCCGTGGCGCACAAACCCCCTGCAGGCTGTGTTCACGCCGCCAACCCCAGTCCTCTCCCGGCACTCTGACCGAAGCCCGAGCCTCAGCTCCCAGCCCCGCCAGCCCTGGCGGGTGACCAGACAAGCCTCTCGGCCTGGTGAGTGCCGGTCAGCACCCATCCTCTGTGCGGGAATCTCTCTGCTTTGCCCTCTGCACCCCTGTTGCTGCGCTCTCCTCCGCGGCTCCGAAGCTTCTTCCCCGCTCTGCCTATGATAAAGTAAGTTGTTACAAATTCTTCAAGGGAAGAACTGTGTCTTATACTTTTTTTTTTTTGTATTTAGAGTATGCCTTGCAAGGTGTCATGCACAGAGCAGAAACTTAGTATTTGCAGATTGAAAGAAATGACAGGCTATAAAATGTTCATGGTGCACTGTTTGAAAATCTTTTCCTAGAGAAGTTGTAAGTTATTTGGGTTTTTACTTCATTCATCCTTTTACTCTTCAGAAATTAAGAATAAGAAAGATGACAGATAGATAAGTTTGTCAGATGGGTACAGATAAGTTATTCCATAGAAAACTTATGAGTTTCATGAAACCTTATAATTGTAAATTAAGAATATATTATTTTGCCCAGCTACCTTCCAGATTAATGCCACATTTTTACTCTATGGCCACCTAGCTTTAAAGCCCTATGGCCGGGAACTGACTACTTCCTGAGACATTTTTTTGTAATCATTGTATTGTTAGGAAGCACTTGCTCAGAATGAGGAACTGTTGCCCTCCCCTGACTTTTAGGAAATCTTTATGGAAGAATGATTGCAGAGTACCAGGAGGCAAGAATTTTGCCCTGAAGGGCTCTGTTTGAGGACTGGAGAAAAGAGAAAACAACACTGATTCTCACTGTAGCCACAACTAAAATGATGGCAACAAAATAACGTTTAATGATCCCATGTGACTGAGTCATCATCTTTTGAAAAAGAGTCTACTGCAGGGTTTATCATGTGACATGTTGGGAGTCAAGCATAATAGGTTTGAATCATTGTTTTAACTTCATGAACTGCTGTAAATTACTAACTGATTTTTAAGCTGTAAATCCTCTGAAAAATGGCAGTAGTAATATCTGTCTCAAAGAATTTCTAATGAAAATTAAATAAGATGATGCAATTCAGTACTTAGCATATTAGTAGGAATGCCTTTAGCTGCAGGTAACAGAAAGATCTAAGTCAAAATAGCTCATATAATAGGGAGGTTTGTTATCCCACAGAATAATAAGTTCGGAAGTAGGGATATTTTAGGGTTTGACTTATAGGATTCAACCATGTCATCAGAGATCCAGGTTGTTTTTCATCTTTCTGCCTTAGCATTCTCATCAGGTTGCTTTTACCCTCAGACTTGTCAAGATGTCCAAACAGCTTCAAATATCATGTCCTTACACAGTAAGGCTCCACAGCAGGTCTTCTCTTGCATCTCCCTGGTCAAGATGCATCACATGCCTATTTCATAAAACAGTTACTGGGAAGGGAATGTGTTTACTGTGATTGGTTTAAATTAATCAGGTGTTATATTCTGGGCCTGGGAAGGATTACTCTACTCCTTTCTAGGAAGTGGCTACCTGATTACTGAGCAAAAGATATTAACAAGGAAAACATGGAGAAATGCTTGCTTGGAGATTACCAACAGTGTCTGCCATACTACCCTTTACATACTACATTATTATAAAATCAAGAAAGATGCAGGATTATGGTACAGTGGCAATAACATGACTCCACCAGTTCCTTATTGTATATGATCTTGGACAAGTCATTTAGCTTTTCAAGCCCCAGTTTTTCTATCTGGAATATGGAGGTGAATAATTAATTATACCTATTCCTCAGGGTCATAAGAAGATTATGTATTTGAAAGCCGTTTATCAAAAAAAACTCTTCAATTTTTATTTAAACTTGTAAATAGACAGTATATTATAATGACATTATGATGACTTCTTATGAAGAGTAGAATTACTCAGCTTTTTAGTTTCAAAGCTGACAATTGAAACTGGCTCTTTTACGGTTTCTGTGTGATCTTAAAAAAAACTTTTGTAATTGTGTACTATAGTCAACATTTAGAAAAATGCATAAAATATAAAGGAAGAGCTTAATAAGTTGATGTAAAATGAATACTTGTGTAATCCCTATCCAGGTCAAGAAATAACATTTTGAGTGCCCCCAGAAGTCCCATGTCTTCGTAGAATCTTTGAATACATGTATTTTTAGCAAATCAGTACAATTTTTTTTATATCTACTAGTTTCTCACTGCGTCATACCTATCTCAGACTATTTTATGATCTGGTATTGGCCATTCTCTTCTGTATTCTCCTGCAGTAATATTTATTATTGCACAAGAATTTATTGTGTGTATGTTAGGCACTGTGCAGGCATGACTCTGTCACTTCATAAAGACACTCCTAAGTGTAGCATTCTTCCCATGATTAAAAGATCAAATTTTTATAAATGTGATTTCTTCTGCTAAGCTCCAAGTCTCAGATTTTCAGATTATTGTGAACTTAAGCAGATCTTTCACAAAATTTGCAGAATGATCTATCTCTAAGTTTTTGGTTTTTTTTTTAAAACATAAATGTTTGTCAATTTTTGCCAATGAAATTTTTTAGAAGATTTAAGTTTTTCAGTAGATTCTCTTTTCTCTATTCACTTAGTCTTTCTCTCTTTCTACTCATGAATATCACCTCCAAACTCTGCATTATGCCTTGATGTTTGTTGCTTTATAAACTTTAAAATAGTTTAGTAATGATTGGACTTGAGGACTTCTCCTTCCAATCAAGATGAAGTAATAGGGATTGGATTTGCCCTCCCACCTGAAACAACTAAACACTGGACAGTCAAATGACAACACTCAAGATACTGGACATCGGGCAACCAAGGCCAGCAATCCCTGACAGATAGAAAACAAATGAGGTGATCTTTGGAATTGTCCCAGCTTATTTCCTGTAGGAAGTTTCTAGATTGCAATACACAAAGTAGAACACAAGAAGATGTACACAATCTGAGTTGAAGAGACAGTCTGGGGAAGACAAGCCAGCTAGAGTGGGAAGGGCAGAACACCAACCGTGAGAGAGCTTTACAGGGAGAGAATGCTAGAGATTAGCACATGTGTATGAGAAAATTCCTTGATGCTGGGAACCACTCAAGAGGATTAGAAGAAATGATGCCTGAAGGTCACACAAGGCCAGGAATAGTGCCTGTTCCCAATGGCCAGAGTGACAAATCTCATAATTCATGGCGTATCAGAGTACTAAGAAGGGTCTTTCCTGAGTATCAGGGAAAATAAAGCCTAGACTAAACACTGCTCTGGTTCTGCCTAACTAAGCAAGATCTGAAGGCCTCAAACTCTTTTCAAGTAATTTATCTGTTAGCAGAATAAAGTTCAAAAATACTTCTAGGAATACAAAAATAACTAACACCCAACAAAGTGAAGTTCAAAATGTCGGCACCCATAAAAAAATTACCAAAATGCAAAGGAGCAGGCAAATACTGCCAATAATGAGGAGAAAAAATCAATCAAAACTGATGCAGGAATGACACAGATGACAGAATCAGTAGACAAGGACATTAAAACAATCATTACCACTGTATTGCGTATATTCAAGAAGCTAGAAGAAAGACTGCCTATGTTAAGTAGAGACATGGAAGATATACATATCACCCAAATCAATATTCTAGAGATAAAAACCATAGTGTCTGAGATGAAAAAGATACATGAGATGAGATTAATCACAGATAAGATACTGCAGAAGAAAAGATTAATAAATTTGATGACATAGGCATAGAAACTACTCAAGAACATACACAGAGAAAAAAGATGAAAAAAAGAACAGATCATCAGTGATCAGTGGTACAATTTCAAATGGACAAGCATACATGTAATTGTCATGCCCATAGGAAAGGATATGGGATGAGGGAGGGCAGAAAATATATTTGAAGAAATGATGGATGGAAACTTTCTAAATTTGATGAAAACTATAAATTCACAGATATAAACAGATCAACAAATTCCAAGCCAAGAAACATGAAGAAAATTACATCAAAACACAAAACAATTGATGTGCTTAAAACCAGTGATAAAGGGAAAATGTTAAAAGTAACGACTGAACTTGAGACTTTTCTGTTTTCCCCAGCTCATACACACAGGCATACACGCATTTTCAATCTCTCTCTCCTTCATAACACACACACACACACACACACACACACACACACACACACACTTTAATTAATTTGAGTGAGGTCCTCTGTCCCCAGCATTTGGTTTGATTAAAACTAGCATATGCTTTGTGTAACTACAGAAGGACAATCTTTATTTTAAAAGTTAATTCATGTGATCTGATTTGGAAATAGCATATCTCCTTAACCATAAAAACTTAAACTCAAGTGAGACAGCTGTTCCCATGTTCTTGGCCTGGGAATCACTCCCCCAGCAAATGTTTCACATGCATGTACAGTGCCTTTAAACTCTTGATCATTATCTACAGCAATTAGGATGCTTTGACATCTGGTGTCTCCTTGATTAGATCTTTCATGAAAGTTCTAAGTGTTAAGAAATAAACTGGTGAGGATGAGGAGCCTCTTTGATGGGATAAAGGGCCCTTCTTTAGATCAGACAACTGTCTAGGAGTAGGACAGATATTTCCCACCACCGATGATGGGGGAAGTGTTGTAGAATCACGAAATGAATCGAAATGAATTCGAGAGATCAGCTTGCCCTCTCCTTTACAGTTACAAAATAATAACAGAAGCCCCAGGGGTATTTGATGACTTGCCTTGTTTCCAGATGAGAAATCACTGACTGATTTAATGGAATCCCAGTTTGACCAAATTATTTGATCATCTCCTTCACATTGGTTGCAGTGGAGCTTGTTCCAAATGTTATTGCCAGGATAGACATCCACCTGAGTTCCAAAGTCCCTAACAGTGGCTCCAAGTAACTTATTCTGAGATTTTCAGACCAATTTAAAGTACTTTGGTTATCCCCAATCCACACTCTCTTTATATTCCTCCATAATTTATCTTCTCCCTCTGTCTCTACACTTCTGCAATAGCTGTTTTCATAAAGCCAAATAACGTATCACAAATTCTTTGTGATGTGAAAATGCCATCTTACCATTGAACAATACACATGCCTTTCTTAGTTTTGTTGCTTCATAGTTTCTATTGAGCTATATGTCTCCAGGTAGATGCAGTGCCAACTTTTCAACCATGGTAAGATTACCCATCAGGCGAGAATGTCACATAGCCTACTGCCATATCTAATGACATAAAATTAAAGGAAAATTAAGTTGAGATACTAATAATATCTACAATATATAAAATCACAGCTGAACATTTTTGCTATTTGGAATCCTTAATTACAAAAGCACCAGTTATATGTATCTCATTCAAAGAAATTAAAATCACCACAGCAGAATTTTTTTTTTCCTAGTGAGGCTTTTTATTACTGCATTTAAAAAATGGTTTAAAATTAGTACTTCTCCAGAAAAGTTCCTGGGTTCTCATGTCAGTTGCTTCCTAGAGTCCCTTGAGATTTGTACCTTGTGGTTGTTGGCTTTTTCTGTGACCATTAAGAGCTGGGCAGGCAGGGGGTAAGATACATAATTTCATCAGGAAGGAGTCTTGAGCCAAAACCAACTTGGAGGTAACTAAGCCAGAAAACACCATAGGAGTTGAACTCAGCCAGAGTCAGGAGACTTGCCTGAACATTGCTGTCATCTATGAGGCGGTCATGTTGCCAGCATAAACCATCACCTCATGCATGCAATCGTCGTCTTGTTCTTTCCACTCACCCTCCCCTTGGCTACACTGCACTGCTGATGAAATCACTGCATTTTGTGTGACTGCAACACGCTCCCATCACATGTCTTTCTGACACGTGTGCAGAATCGAACTCTTCAGGCCCGAGTCCTCTGCCGTCCTGCCAGGGGACTTGGTACTAAGAGTCTCCCGGGTACAGGCCAGTTGGAGGGACTCTTGGATTAGGCCTCTTCTCTCCGGGGTTGGTGGGGGAGAATCATGACATGCACACCAGAAATGTTAATGCTCAATTGTTTTCTGTGCTTTTTTGATGCTTTTCTATACTTTTTAATGCTCAATTTTTTTCTAGACTGGAACCTTCTTAAACTAATAGATCATTATCAAAGCATATTTGAATTATATTATATTCTCAAAAGTTAAAAAAATATCTCTAAGTCCATGTTCATATAAAAGAAAACAACTTGAAACAAACTTTTGTGTAAAGTTGCAGGTGGTATTTCTTGAATATAGAAACTCTATAAACATCTGCCTGTAAGAATCGTCCTCTACTAACGATCACTAGGTACCAGGATAATTCTGTCTGTTCTCTTTTATTGCAGTTGCCTGTACCTTTTGGAACCACCCTGTCTGCTTTGCCATACCTCATTGTGGGCTGCTGTGGCTTCTCTCATTGGTTTCAAGCTTTTGGCTCTCAGCTGGCCTTTGTGTGTGTGTGTGTGTGTGTGTGTGTGTGTGTGTGTGTGTGTGTGATGGTCATGGGGCTTATTTGCTCTGTGTACTGTAATCCTGTGTAAGAAATGACCCATTTACACACTTATCCAGCCTTTGCCAAACTTACCTGTTATCCAATTCCCTGACAGGAGAAGAAGGCTGTCATAGTAAAGTGCAATGCCTTAAAATACCTGGAAATGAATCAACACTTCTCATATATCTATCTCAATTGTCTAGAGATATTTTTAAGAACTATGGTTAATATAGAATACATCAAATGCCGATGCACAAAACAGAAAACAGTTTTGCATTCTGCAGGCTTTGTAGAGCCAACATTCACTCACTCATACACAAATTGATCCACTCATTCACTGAAAAACATCACGAAAATGTTTGAGGTGCTGTGCTTATTATTGTCATGTGATTATGCCTCTTTTATAACACTTATTGCATTAAGCAATGCTATTTGTGCAACGGTCACCTCTGCTAGTCTCTGAACTCTTCCAGTGTTGGGATTGTGCAAAGATAAACAGATTTCCTGAGTCAGTAATCTGATATCTAGTGTTCTTCTCAAGGTTCATTAATATCAAAAGTAATTAATTACCACAATCTTTATTTATTTATGATTTTTTCATGTAAAAAAGATCTATTGATAGGGGGTACCCTATTACATAGAAACCTTTGCAAATGGATTATATGAAAGTAAAAATCTATAATGTATTAAAAAATTTTTTTATTGGAGTGCAGTTGATTTACAATGTTGTATTAGTTTCATGTGTACAGCAAAGTGAATCAGTTATACATATATCCACTCTTTTTTAGATTCTTTTCCAATATAGGCCATTACAAAGTACTGAGTAGAGTTCCCTGTGTTATACAGTAAGTCCTTATTAGTTATCTATTTTATATATAGTAGTGTGTAAAATTTACCATGAACTTTAAAGCATCCACTTTCATAAACATAGAATTTTCAGACAACCACACTTTTCTTTCATTGAGAGGGTATACGATATGCTCTGTAAAATTTCTGCCAAAGGGTACAATCCACATTACATATGCACTAAAATGTAGAAATGCAGCTGGGGCTTCTCAACTAACTTTATGTGATACCCTATTGATTATCTACCCTCATCATCACCTACGTACCTCAAATAAACTTGATGTCCCATATTTCTTGGTTGCTTTTTTTAAAAATCTTTTTTGGAGTATAATTGCTTTACAATGTTGTGTTAGTTTCTGCTGTATAACAAAGTGAATCAGCTATACGTATACATATATCCCCATATCCCCTCCCTCTTGGATCTCTCTCTCACCCTTTCTATCCCACCCCTCTAGGTGGTCACAAACCACCGAGCTGATCTCCCTGTGTGATGCAACTGCTTCCCACTAGCTATCTATTTTACATTTGTTAGTGTATATATGTCAGTGCAACTCTCTCACTTCGTCCCAGCTTATCCGTACCCCTTCCCATGTCCTCAAGTCCATTCTCTACATCTACATCTTTATTCCTGTCCTGCCCTTAGGTTCTTCAGAACCACTTTTTTTGTTTTGTTTTTTAGATTCCATATATATGTGTTAGCACACTGTATTTGTTTTTCTCTTTCTGACTTACTTCACTCTGTATAACAGACTCTAGATCCATCCACCTCACTAAAAATAACTCAATTTCGTTTCTTTTCATGGCTGAGTAATATTCCATTGTATATATATGCCACATCTTCTTTATCCATTCATCTGTCTATGGACACTTAGGTTGCTTCCATGTCCTGGCTATTGTAAATAGTGCTGCAATGAACATTGTGGTACGTGACTCTTTTTGAATTATGGTTTTCTCAGGGTATATGCCCAGTAGTGGGATTGCTGGGTCATAGGGTAGTTCTATTTTTAGTTTTTTAACGAACCTCCATACTGTTCTCCATAGTGGCTGTATCAATTTAAATTCCCACCAACAGTGCAAAAGGGTACCCTTTTCTCCACACCCTCTCCAGCATTTATTGTTTGTGGATTTTTTGATGATGGCCATTCTGACCAGTGTGAGGTGATACCTCATTGTAGTTTTGATTTGCATTTCTCTAATGGTTAGTGATGTTGAGCATCCATTCATGAGTTTGTTGGCAGTCTGAATATCTTCTTTGGAGAAATGTCTGTTTAGGTCTTCTGCCCATTTTTGGATTGGATTTTTTTTTTTTTTTTTGATATTGGGCTGCATGAGCTGCTCTTATATTTTGGAGATTAATCCTTTGTCAGATGCTTCATTTGCAAATATTTTCTCCCATTCTGAGGGTTGTCTTTTTGTCTTGTTTATGGTTTCATTTGCAGTGCAAAAGCTTTTAAGTTTCATCAGGTCCCATTTGTTTATTTTTGTTTTTATTTCCATTTCTCTAGGAGGTGGGTCAAAAAGGATCTTGTGATTTATGTCATAGAGTGTTCTGCTTATGTTTTCCTCTAAGAGTTTTATAGTGTCTGGCCTTACATTTAGGTCTTTAATCCATTTGGAGTTTATTTTTTATACGGTGTTAGGGAGTGTTCTAATTTTATTCTTTTACATGTAGCTGTCAGGTTTTCCCAGCACCACTTATTGAACAGGCTGTCTTTTCTCCATTGTATGTTATTGCCTCCTTTATCAAAGATAAGGTGACCATATGTGCGTGGGTTTATCTCTGGGCTTTCTGTCCTGTTCCATTGATCTATATTTCTATTTTTGTGCCAGTACCATACTGTCTTGATTACTGTAGCTTTTTAATATAGTCTGAAGTCAGGGAGCCTGATTCCTCCAACTCCGTTTTTCTTTCTCAAGAGTGCTTTGGCTTTTTTGGGGTCTTTTGTGTTTCCATACAAATTGTGACATTTTTTGTTCTAGTTCTGTGAAAAACACCATTGGTAATTTGATAGGGATTGCACTGAATCTGTAGGTTACTTTGGGTAATATAATCATTTTCACAATATTGATTCTTCCAACCCAGGAACATGGTATATCTCTCCATTTGTTTGTATCACTTTTAATTTCTTTCATCAGTGTCATATAGTTTTTTGCATGCAGTTCTTTTGTCTCCTTAGGTTGGTTTATCCCTAGGTATGTTATTCTTTTTTTGCAGAGGTAAATGGGAGTGTTTCCTTAATTCCTCTTTCAGATTTTTCATCATTAGTGTACAGGAATGCCAGATATTTCTGTGCATTAATTTTGTATCCTGCAACTTTACCAAATTCATTGATTAGCTCTAGTAGTTTTCTGGTAGCATCTTTAGGATTCTCTATGTATAGTATCATGTCATCTGCAAACAGTGACACTTCTTCCTCTTCTCTTCCAATTTGTATTCCTTTTATTTCTTTCTCTTCTCTGATTGCTGTGACTAAAACTTCCAAAACTATGTTGAATAATAGTGGTGAGAGTGGACAACCTTGTCTTGTCCCTGGTCTTAGAGGAAATGGTTTCAATTTTTCACCATTGAGGACGATGTTGGCTATGGGTTTGTCATATATGGCCTTTATTTTGTTGAGGTAGGTTCCCTCTATGCCTACTTTCTGGAGTTTTTATCAAGAATGGGTGTTCAATTTTGTTGAAAGCTTTTTCTGCATCTATTGAGATGATCATATGGTTTTATCCTTCAATTTGTTAATATGGTGTATCACAGTGATTGATCCTTGCATTCCTGGGATAAACCCCACTTTATCATAGTGTATGATCCTTTGAATGTGCTGTTGGATTCTGCTTGCTAGTATTTTGTTGGGGATTTTCTGCATCTATGTTCATCAGTGATATTGGCCTCTAATTTTCTTTTTTTATGACATCTTTGTCTGGTTTTGGTATCAGGGTGATGGTCGCCTCATAGAATGCATTTGGGAGTGTTCCTCCCTCTGCTGTATTTTGGAAGAGTTTGAGAAGGATAGGTGTTAGCTCTTCTCTAAATGTTTGATAGAATTCACCTGTGAAGCCATCTGGTCCTGGGCTTTTGTTTGTTGTAAGATTTTTAATCCCAGTTTCAATTTCAGTGCTTGTGATTGGTCTGTTTATATTTTCTATTTCTTCCTGGTTCAGTCTTGGAAGGTTGTCCATTCTTTGCTAAGAATTTGTCCATTTCTTCCAGGTTGTTCATTTTATTGGCGTAGAGTTGCTTGTAGTAATCTCTCATGATCTTTTGTATTTCTGCAGTGTCAGTTGTTACTTCTTTTTCATTTCTAATTCTATTGATTTGCGTGTTCTCCCTTTTTTTCTTGATAAGTCAGGCTAATGGTTTATCAATTTGGTTTATCTTCTCAAAGAACCAGCTTTTAGTTTTATTGATCTTTGCTATTGTTTCCTTCATTTCTTTTTCATCTATTTCTGATCTGATCTTTATGATTTCTTTCCTTCTGCTAACTTTCGCATTTTTTGTTCTTCTTCCTCTAATTGTTTTAGGTGTAAGGTTAGGTTGTTTTTTTTGAGATTTTTCTTGTTTCTTGAGGTAGGATTGTATTGCTATAAACTTCCCTCTTAGGACTGCTTTTGCTGCATCCCATAGGTTTTGGGTCGTTGTGTTTTCATGGTCATTTGTTTCTAGGTATTTTTTGAGTTCCTCTTAGATTTTTCACTGATCTCTTGGTTATTTAGTAGAGTATTGTTTAGCCTCGATGTATTTGTATTTTTTACAGTTTTTTCCCCTGTAATTGATATCTAGTCTCATAGCATTGTGGTAGGAAAAGATACTTGGTATGATTTCAATTTTCTTAAATTTACCAGTGCTTGATTTGTAACCCAAGATATGATTTATCCTGGAAAGTGTTCCATGAGTGCTTGAGAAGAATGTGTATTCTGCTGTTTTTGGATGGAATGTCCTATAAATATCAATTAAGTTCATCTTGTTTAATATGTCATTTAAAGCTTGTGTTTCCTTATTTATTTTCATTTTGGATGACCTGTCCACTGGTAAAAGTGGGGTGTTAAAGTCCCCTACTATTATTGTGTTACTGTTGATTTCCCCTTCTATGGCTGTTAGTATTTGCCTTATGTATTGAGGTGCTCCAATGTTGGGTGCATAAGTATTTACAATTGTTATGTCTTCTTGGATTGATCCCTGATCATTATGTAGTGTCCTTCTTTGTCTCTTTTAATAGTCTTTATTTTAAAGTCTATTTTGTCTGATATGAGAATTGCTACCCCAGCTTTCTTTTGATTTCCATTTGCATGGAATATCTTTTTCATTTGTTTAGTCTGGTGGGTTTTTATCTTGCTCCTTCATCTACTGTGTGTTTTTCTGTCTTCTCATTTTGCTTATCTTACTGTGTTTGGGGTCTCCTTTTTGCAGGCTGCAGGTTCGTAGTTCCCGTTGTTTTTGGTGTCTGTCCCCAGTGGCTAAGATTGGTTCAGTGGGTTGTGTAGGCTTCCTGGTGTAGGGGACTAGTGCCTGTGTTCTGGTGGGCGTGGCTGGATCTTGTCTTTCTGGTGAGCAGGGCCACATCTGGTGATGTGTTTTGGGGTATCTGTGAACTTAGTATGATTTTAAGCAGCCTCTCTACTAATGGGTGGGGTTGTTTTCCTGTCTTGCTTATTATTTGGCATGCGATATCCAGCACTGGAGCTTGCTGGCCGTTGGGTGAAGCTGGGTCTTAGCGCTGAGATGGAGATCTCTGAGAGCAGTCTCGTCGATTGATATTACGTGGGGCTGGGAAGTCTCTGGTGGCCCAGTGTCCTGAACTCGGCTCTTCTACCTCAGAGGCTCAGGCCTGACACCAGGCTGGAGCACCAAGACCCTGTCAGCCACACGGCTGTTCGGACCTCTGGGGTGAGGAGCCACTGCTCTGTGACTCTGACTAGAGGGGGCTGAGGAGCCCCCAGAACATTAGGGATTGCGTGATAGGTAGTATGAGTCAAACACCTAATGGACCAGTCTCATCCTTCTTGTTTTTGAAACCTACCATTCTCCCAGCCACTCTGAAGCAAAGACTCAAACTCATGTCTACTCTTTTCTCTCCACGGCTTCCTGCTGAGTCAATCCAGTCCAAATAGTAGGGTCTCTTCCACATTATTTCCTATATTTATACCCTTCCTTTCCATGTCCCCTCTTTAGCTCATTGATTCAGCCATTAGTTCACTCATACTTACTTATTTATTCTGAAAACCTTTAGAGTGTTAGTGTGTGCTTTGCAGAGTAACCTTGCCACTGAAATTTAAAGATTATTAAGACTTTTTATTCTTTAGGAGTTAGAGACTAGCTAGAGTGACCCGTATATAAAGAGCTACACTCACAATTTAGTGGGAGATAGAGGCAGGGCGGCTAAGAGGTTTGTAGAAATTTAAATTAATTTCCCCTGCTTTAGGAAGTTTCCACAGTGTTTGCACAATTAAATACAAACTCCTCACCCAGGCATTCAAATGCTTCTACAATATGGCATCAATTTAACTTTCCAACTCCCACTTTTCCTGTGCATGTGGTACCCTATGCTCCAGCCAAATTTCCCCTCTCTGATCCTTGAAAATACCTTGAAGTATTCTTCTCTCTTCTTCTTCTGTGGAACCTCATTCTCTGCATCTTCTGTAAAAATGCCACCCATACATCTGTGCCCCCTTGGAATGTTACCTCCTGTCTTTCCTGCCTTTTTCATATGATCTCTCCCTCCTTTCAATTCACAGAGCATGTTTTTTGCACATTCCTTATGTCATGATGTCAACCCTGTGTTATAATTCTGTACATACTGGATTGTAGGTCTTTGAAGCTAACGGTGAACTACTTATTTTTGTTGATTAGAAGCTCAAAAATACATTAAATTTAATTATGTATGTGACAAGAAATACTTATTATATGAAAAGAAGGCTGAAGAGAGAGTGAGAGTGCTAGATTTTTTCCACCAATTTGTGGCAAAATTTCCCCAATTATTTAACCTCACAGTCTCTATATACTCACCAACAAAATGGGAATATTAATACCTGCCTTATTTATCTTTTAGGATGGTGACAAATAAAAACTTAAACTACAAATATGAAAATACTTGAAAATTGTTGAGAAATCTGTTGTTGGTGACAGTACCGAAGATGTTAACAGGGATTTCTATGGAACGTTTTAAAATATGTCCAATACAAAAAATACATATTTACTAGTTTTTAACTTAGCCTATGATTCAAACCCTTTCAACATCCAGGAGCTGTCATACATATCCTAAAAGATTTTTGCAAATAAACTTTGATCTGAGAATGTCTGCAACCAGTTCATTATTTCTACTTAGCTATAGGTATCATATTTTTTCTGAAAGTCCAGGTTCCATCTTATTTTATTGAAATAACAAAAATTGTACTGTGTTCTGGAGCAGTGTGCCTTTCACCTGAGAATGTTCCATCATTAACAGACTCATGTGTCTTCTAGGATTTGTCATCAGTATTGTTATAACCAGGTGTCCTGACTCCTTTACTACCTTTTTCTTTTATAATAGTTTTTTGGAGTTCAGAGTTTTTGTTTGTTTGTTTTGAGTTAGCTTTTTCTCAAAAAACCCAGTGTTTCCACAACACCTGCAAGAAGCCTTCCTTTTCACATCACTTCACTATGATTACTTAGGTATAGTTAAGTTGAGAACACTAATAGTGTAATCAAGAAGCATGTATTGAGTAACCACCATGGCAGAGGCTTCATGCCAGACAATTTACATACATAATTGCACATAATCCTCACACCTACCCCACTGAGTAGGTGTTATTATCCCCATTTTATAGATGAGAAATCTGAAGCTCAGAGGGATTAAGTGTCTCTCCCAGGGTATGTCTTGATTCCAGTCCTTATTTGTCCTTTGATGATTCCAAAGCCAGGATTCTTATTTCCTCTGGTGCAATGCCTCCCAGATTTTCTTTAATTCCAGAGATATTTCTTCAAAGGCTGTCTTAACTTTAGTCTATAGTATGTTTGCTGATGGTAAACTTTGGGATTTTCAGCTTTTACATCCTCCAAATTCCCTAGTACAGCCCTCTTGGATACCAAAGACTCATTGAGTTAATGTTGAATGAAGTGTGTCAAGGAAAAGTCTTTCATCCTTATAAATTGTACCTCAGTTACATTAAGTATTTTGTTAGCATTGTTCTTTTTCTGGATCAGTTCTTATAGACTAATGGTTAATCCCTAAGTTTTTCTATAATGAGTTATAACCAGTTAACTTTTTCGTTGTTTCCTTGGCCTTGTATTCAAGCATTGATGGTTGCCTGAGGCCATCAAGGTTGTGCTCAACTTCATTTGATCTTAAAAAAATTCCTGAAACATCTTATAGGCATCTGTGCTCAACTTAATTTGATCTTAAAAAAGTCCTGAAACATCTTATAGGCATCTGTTCCTTTGGTACAGGATTTCTCACCAGTGGCACCATTGACCTTTTGGTCTGGACAACTTTTTGTTACTGGGGGCTGTCTTGGCAGGATATTTAGCAGCATCCATGGCTATACCCACTAGATGCTGGTAACCCCTCCCACGATGTGACAAAAATGTCTCCAGCCATAGCCAGATGTCCCCTGAGGAGCAGACTCTCCCACCACCTCCAGTGGAGAATTACAAATATGTAGTAATGGAGAGAGAAAAAAGAACAAAGACTTCTATCTCTACAGCAAAACACACACTTCCTATTCACAGGTATCTTTTGAAGAAGCTGAGTATGTCAGTTCTTAAAAGTGGATTTCATTTGCTTAAATGTGGAGCCTGAAATTAGGTCAATAGCCACCTTTCCCTTAAATTTATATGATACTCACTGGATTGCAAATTAGGTGAATTTTTATCCACCTTAAGCACTTATATTTGAATCACCTGTTCTGTGATAAAGAAGAAGATCCGGGATATTTTGGTTCTGCTTTTCCCCCCAAATTGTGTATTTCAATCATATTAGTGAGAGTTGAGAATACGGTTGTTACTGATAGACATTCAGGGATGCCCAGGTCACAATGGCTGTGATTTGTCTCTTCCTGAGTTAACCTGACTTTTTTTCATTCATTATCCCATCTTATTTTTCAGTTTGAAGCCATTTTCTACTTGACTTATAAAATGTACTTTACCAAACAGAACAGTTGATTACCCAAAGGGGAAGCACCCTACCCAAGCTGAAATCTGGAATGCAAAATAATTAGGTATCTATGTTTTCCCTAAGCTGTCAAAGAAATCTATTTTCTGCCATAATTTTGGCAAACCCTTGATTTTCTGCTGAAGTCTGATTTCTGATTGTAAGATTGATAATGAATGTGGTTTCAGAGTATTAATCCTATCCCTTTCACAGTAGTTGTTCTCAGTGTTTACATGTTCTGATAATAGGGCTGTCTAAATAATTAGGGGATTATCCAATTACACTTCATTTCTCCTTCTTCAAGCATTCTCATTCTTTAAATACAAATAACATATCTTTAGGTAATATTTTAAACTTTGGGCAACATTAATTTCATTTAGTCTTCATTGGAAGTCCTGTGGGATAACTATTTTTATTGTCATGTCAAAGAGTAAAAATGAAAAGAGGCTTAGACAGTTTAAATGGTGGGTCCAAGGAGCCACAGTACTTTTATATGTATATATGTATGGATGGATTTAATAAGTATTGGCCACCTAAAATATGCCAGGCATAAGTCAAGGTCAGTGGTGCTCAACAGAAATAGAATGTAAGCTGCCTAGGTAATTTAAAGTTTTCTAGTTGTCACATTAAACAAAAAATAAACAGGTAAAATTAATTTAAGTATTTTTTAACACTATAGATTGAAAATATTGTCATTTCAACAAGTAATTAATATAAAA
Organism: Monodon monoceros; assembly: GCF_005190385.1. Lineage (NCBI taxonomy): Eukaryota > Metazoa > Chordata > Mammalia > Artiodactyla > Monodontidae > Monodon > Monodon monoceros. The sequence goes on from NW_021703772.1 coordinate 15,992,856, forward strand.
ATTATTCATAAGATACATTCTATTCTTTTCTTTCTACAGAGTCTTTGAAATCAAATATCACAGTACCTCCCAATTAAGAAAAGCAACTATTCAAGCGTTGTGTTTTGAGGTTGTAGTCTTGGGCAGCACCTCTCCAGGGACAAGGATGTGGAGGCATCTAAGACAAGCTCTCTGGCGACATGAAGTTTGCCCTCCAGTGCAAGAGTAAGATAGTAAACAGCAATGAGTGAGCCAAAGAAGTAAACCCATGCCTTCTAGCTCAGGATCATCAACATTTTGGGGGAAGATACTGGGTGTGTAGTGCAGCTTTTCAGACTGAGCGTCAGGGCTGAGGCTGTCCAGTGAAAGTCAGCTGCTGAGAAGTGCTAGTGGAGAGCTCGGGTGAGTGAGAATGGGTCCTGGGGCCGGATGGCTTTGGGTTTGGTGAGGAGGGTGATCAAGTCTGAGACTTCAGGGAGGTGACAGGTGGAAACAGGAATGGATATTTAAGAGGAGAACATCCTGCTGGAGGCCACGGAGGGTGAAACACCCTGAGGCTGAGGGCCCTGGGGTCTCGGGGACAGAGAAGAAGGAGCCATCATGGATGGACCCTCTCGGAGAGCCTGGCAGGCAGCTGTGGGCTCCACTGAGCCCCGTTGTCTGTCTGGTAAACCACCAGCTTTCAGTGGACAGCCTGGTGTATACGCTGTCAATTAAGGGCTTTCAAAAGAAAAAAAAAAGGCTGCTAAGAGTGTGCCTTTGTTTTTTTTTCTGTTTGAATCATTTAATTTTTTATTCAATTGATTTTTATTGAGCACATCCAATACACAGGACACCATATTAAGTACAACAAAGTATACAAAGATGAATGTGACAGGTCCTCTACCATTAATAAGTATAACATTATCTAGAACTGAATTTGAACTAATATGTAACTGGTGGTGAAATATTTGGACTACCTAAAACAAGGATGAACGGTTTTGTGACAAAAGTTTATATTCTTGTATTATGTAAAGATGACTCTGAAGTGAACAGATTTTTGTCTCAGAAATTATATCAGTTATCTATTGTGATGTAACAAATTATCCTAAAACGTAGCAGCGTACTACAACAAACATTTCGTACCTCACACATTTTCCGAGGATCAGGAATCCAGGAGCGGTTTAGCTGGGATGTTTGGCTCAGGTCTCTCATGAGGTTGTAGTCAAGCTCTTTGCAGGGTTGCAGTCATTAAAGGCTTGACGGGGGCTGGCCGATGGCACACTCCCACGGCTGTGGGCTGTGGACAGGGTGCCTCAGTTCCTTGTTGGCTTTTGGGCTTTTGGAAGAAGGTCTCAGTTCCTGTTATAAAGGCCTTTCCTTAGGGCTACTCTGGATGTGGCAGCTGGCTCCCCCCAGAGCCAGCGATCCAAGAGAACAAGCAAGGAGGACACCGCAGTGACTTTTATGACCTAGTCTCCAAAGCCACACCCTGGCACTTCTGCTTTCCTCTGTTCCTTAGAAGTGAGTTACTAAGTCGAGCCCATATCTTGAGAGGAGGCATATCAAAGACTTCATACATATATCTTAAAACTACCATGGTAGTGATGTTAACATCTCACTTGAATAATTTATTTGAATTTTTTTTGCATCTAGTAGAACTCTGTGCTTGCATGTACTTGCTACTTTTTTGTTGGCAACTTTTTAATCATAAATTTTCTATTTCCTGTTTACTTCGAAGACATTTCAGCATGATAGCCTTTTCTGTACTAAATTTTGTTATTGTTCTTTGAATCTCTCTTTTCTCTTCTTCATCTAATCTTTGAAGGATGGATTCCAGGAGAGAAAAATGAAAGTTAATATGCTGAGCCACATCACTGCTAATTTCTTCTGCATCTTTATCCATGAGGAAAATGAGAGCATTCTTTTTGGATGGTGCCTGTAGAAGTCTATGCAGTAGCGGAATGTCTGTTTTCTTTAGCCGTCTTTGCTCTCCTGTTGCAAAAATAATGTAAAGTGCAAAATCCCGGGCACTATTTTCAATCTTAAATTTTTGGAGAATTTGCTTTATTACTTCTTCAGTTCTCATATCACTGTTTATTCTGACCTTAGTTTCTGATCCAATGGCTGGAGTGAAAATTGATGTTTCATGGTTATAAAAGTGTCCGTTCATAGGGGCCCTATGCTTCTGTCTGTCCTTTCTGTCCATCATCGGAGGCTTCATCCTTTTTCTCACCAGGGTTGCTTCACTCTTGGTTCTATAGAGCAATGGGGATTCAGGTTCTTCATCTGCATGAAGCTTCAGAGTGCTACTGTGATAAGATAAATAATCTTCCTGGGAATCTGTTGCTCCAGACACTGGAATCTGAGTCCTGTCCAAATCACTAATACAGTAAAGATCATGAAATTCTCCCCAGCGTGTCGTTCCCCTTTTGGAAAAGACATCTGGTGACTTCAGCACAATGAAAGAAGGGATTTGCTTCTCATCTTGTGTTTTCAGTTGTATAGGCTGCTTTACTCCCCAGAAAATGTCCAGCGTTACTTCAACCATTAGTTTACCATCGTCAGTCTGTCCATATAAGATATGCAGATTTTTCTGGTTCCTATAAAAGATGTTATAGGTCTTCAATAAAGAATGAAGCTGTTTCCTGGTAACGCATGTCCTCCCATTGATGTAGATCCAAGAAGAGGAGAGGTGAGCCGTCATAGTCATTTTCTCCCCCTTTCTGAGATCATCTGAGGCTCCCCTTAGCTGTTGAACTGAACCTGCTCCGGAGAGCGTGTTCCCCTGCTCAGTTCCAAACCCTGATCATCGTTGGAGAGTCAGTGCTTGCTCACCTGTCCCGGAGGTGGAGCTGGGGTCGGAGACAAGCGCGGGAGGAGGGCCGCACACGCTCCTGCCCGGGCAGGGCTCCCTCTGCGCCTCGTTCAAATCTTTTAAGAGGCTCTTTCATGGTATTGAAGGTGAAGATGCTGAAGAGGTACCACTGACAGTACAAATAAGGACCTGATAAGTCTTTGGGTTTATACCTTTTAATATGCTCCACCCTCCTTCATTCTTTCTTTCTTGCAGCGTTTTGCTTCGGTTTTCCTCCCGTCCCTTGGAAGAGCCCCGCTTGACTGGTGTCTCCTTTGGCTCGGACCACACCTGCTTGCACTGACCTTGGCAAGTCTGGCTCTTTAATTGCCACACAGGCTTACCTGCTCCCTGTAACAACCACGTCTCTGGCCTCATTACCGCAGCCTTACCAGAGAGGGGGAAGAGACCGTCTCCCATCCCATAGCATCCTATCCACAAGCAGGGAGGGGTGGCTGTCAGCAAAACTGTCCAGAAGTTGTGCTGCAAGTTCTCTTCTTTCCTCCTTACTCAGTTCGTTTCTCCCCACGCCCTCCATGGCCTTTATCTGATGGTGTCTGCCCCTTCCACCGAATACCTTGGCGTTGGCAGAGACTCATACTTGTTTAGTTCCTGGCAAAGTCTGGGCCGAGAGAGCACAAAAGTACGTGGTGGTTAGGCCAGTCTGAGGCAAACTAAGAAACTTAAAGTAAAAGATTTGGATTGAATGTGAAACAGGTGTGAGAAGAGGTCCTGATAAGCCCCCCCTCTTTTCTCCTGATCAATCTCAGTGCAGTTGAGACCTACTTTGAACTCACTCTGAAATAGTCACACTGGAATATCCTAAGAAGTGCATATTTCCAAGGCCTTGTGAAGTCCGTTTCTTATCTTTTAGAGAGTCTCAATGTTTAGCAGAGCTTTAGGCGTACTCCTGGCGCACACCAAGTCTCTTATTATGGGCTGAGCTGTTGTGCCAGAGCTGGAGCTGGGCAGATGGCAAGTCCCTCGTTGCCACGGCTGATGGAGCAGGTCCGGTGCATGTTTACTTTAGGGGGAATGGAGAGGCTCGTCCTGCCTCTCACAGGGAGGGCTTATGCGGCAGCTTCCCTCTCAGGCACACCTGTGTCCAGTTGGGAGCAGGACAAGTCTCGGGAAGGTGCCAGCGATCCTGAAGTGTCTTTGTGCTGGTCCTCCCACTTGTTTACTATGCTTAGCTACCAGCTTGCAGTATTTTCAAGGTTGCAGAGAAGAGTCATTGCACGACAATGAGATTTCTGGCAATGGGAAACAGAGCTTTCTTTATAAATGCTTCACTCCTGATCTCTCCCTGGTAGAGTGGGTGTGTGTGTTATGTGTGTGCACTGGAAGGGTATTTCTGCACTAGCGGGTCATCTAGTTTTCACTACCATGGACTCATTTTCTTTTTTGTTTCCATATGGAGTCCTTGTTTGGAAAGGTTTACCAAACAAAAGGACCCCCTTGCTTTTATTAATGAATTTAAAAAATTACAACACAATTGACACTCATCATCCAAATTCAAGGCATATAAAGTTTGAGAGTAGAAAGCGAAAGACCCTGTTTATCTGTCGCTGTTTTCTTCCCCTTCCTGGAAATTACTGCTGTTACCAGTTCAGGTTACTTCTCTCCACTTCCTTTTCTATTAAAGCAATTTTGCACCTTTCTATTAACGTGTTGAGTACATAGAGAATATGCATATTGCTATCCATGTAATACATATCTCTATCCATATCTTCTTAACCTAGGTGAGAGCATAAGTCATGTAGTATCCATGTAATAAGTGCTGTTCTGTGACCAGCTTATTTTATTCTATATTTTTCTGTATTTTTTTCTATAACATTTCTTGAAGTGATGCCTGGCCTGGCCTATTTATAGTTACATAGTATTCTGTTGTATGAATAAGCTATAGTTTACTTAGTTATTCCTTTATGGTTGAGCATCTGGTTTCCAGGTCCCACCCCTTTTGATACCATAACTATAGTACTGTAATAAGCATAAACATCTTGGCACATATACCTTTATGACATTAAGTAATCATTATGTTTTTTGACACTTTTTTATTAACCAAAGACACATGCAACTCCCAATCAGTCTTTCTGATCAAGATGAGATCATGAGTATTATTGCATTGAGCTGAAGTAATTTTGGTCAAAATCTAAGGAATGTGATTATTTAGTTAGCCTGTTCTACCTAATCTAGTAGACATATTTGATATCTGTTAGACTCTTTGAAATGCTAAAAATAGTCTCCAGACCTTCCCCTGACCCCATGCCACCCCATCATATGACTGCCTTTGAGAACAGAAAAGATCTTACCCTGTTTGTGAGTATATTCTACCCATTGGTGTAGCTCACAGGGAAATAAAAAATTCGATAAAAAGCATAAACAATTTGACTGACTTTCTTAATAAAAGTGTCTAATTTGCCTGACTGAATTGATTTATTTGATGAGCTTAATCAGCTTTTTTTGGGTACTTTATAATTACCGACTATATGGACTTAGCCACATATACCAAATATACTACTGATTTTATTATTTTCAATCATAAATATCATGATAACCCAGTAATTTTTATCTTTTGGAACTTTTATAGAAGTGCTTCATAAATTATAATTTTATTGGAAACAATAATCCTGACCTAGTGGAAATAACACTATAATTTGAATCCTAAAGACAGACCTGGGTTTGCATTCTGTTTACACCATGATTAGTTGTATGGTCTTGGGAAAGTCTCTTGATATGTTCGAATCTCAGATCCCTCGCATGTAAAAAATGGGTAATAATGATACTGACTTTAACTACAAGGGTTGTGAGGATTAAATAAAATGGTGTCTTTAAAAATACCTAGTTTAGGGCTTCCCTGGTGGCGCAGTGGTTGAGAGTCCGCCTGCTGATGCAGGGGACACGGGTTCGTGCCCCGGTCTGGGAAGATCTCACATGCCGCGGCGCGGCTGGGCCCGTGAACCATGGCCGCTGAGCCTGCGCGTCCGGAGCCTGTGCTCTGCAACGGGAGAGGCCACAACAGTGAGAGGCCCGCATACCGCAAAAAAAAAAACAACAAAAAACCTAGTTTATTGCTTGACATATTAGAGGCTTATTGTTATTATTAAGCTATTATTATTATTAGCTGATAAACGGACCACGTGTTTATATATTTGGAAAATATATGACTGGGCTTCCCTGGTGGCACAGTGGTTAAGAACCTGCCTGCCAATGCAGGGGACACGGGTTCGAGCCCTAGTCCGGGAAGATCCCACATGCTGCAGAGCAACTAAGCCTGTGCGCCACAACTACTTAGCCTGCTCTCTAGAGCCCGTGAGCCACAACTACTGAGCCTGAGTGCCACAACTACTGAAGCCCGTGCCCCTAGAGCCCGTGCCCCACAACAAGAGAAGACACTGCAATGAGAAGCCCGCGCACTGCAACAAAGAGTAGCCCCCGGGCTTCCCTGGTGGCGCAGTGGTTGAGAGTCCGCCTGCCGATGCTGGCGACAAGGGTTCGTGCCCTGGTCCGGGAGGATCCCACATGTCGCAGAGCGGCTGGGCCCGTGAGCTACGGCCGATGAGCCTGCGCGTCCGGAGCCTGTGCTCCGCAACGGGAGAGGCCACAACAGTAAGAGGCCCGCGTACCGCAAAAAAAAAAAAAAAAAAAGAGTAGCGCCTGCTCGCCGCAACTAGAGAAAGCCCGTGCACAGCAACGAAGACCCAATACAGCCAAAAATAAAAAATAAATAACTAAAAATTAAAAAACTTAAAAAAAAAGATATGACTGAAATCAGAAGATGCCTCATTTGGCATAATAAGTCTTGCTATGAGAATTTAAAACTGTCTTTACAGTGTCCCTGAGAGAATACAGTGGTTATTATAATAGTCACTTTATCCATTGGAAAACTGAGATACTGTGAGATTAAGCAAGCTCCCGTGGTGACACAGAGTGTCATTCCAGAGGGCTGACCTTAATACTTGGCCATTAGACCCACTGCTTTTTAAAGGATGGTGCCCCTTGGAACCGCCTTTAAAATACCGGAGTTGGGAGATGAGATTTGTGGCCATGAGACGACAGGAGACAATCACTCTATAGAGACAGTCCACTAGGTGACCATGGTTTGGCCCGCAGTGCATCTGAATCTTTGAAATCCCTGGCTGTGCTTTAACTAGGGAGGGGCTAATGTACTTTGGAATTCTTTTAAGAAGAGTGTGATTTTTCTTTTTCAGGTGGAATCTTTTTAATCTGCCTTTTTGATCTTTCAAATTGCATCTTGCAAACATCTCTTAAATGATTCAAATCAGACAATATATGTTTTACTTCTAAAAAATAGGTTTTTAAAAGTTTAATTAAGTTTGTGAGCCAGCAGTGGTCAAGGAACTAAAGACACACACACACACACACACACACACACACACACAGATGTTTGCCTATTCCTCAAGCCTCAAGTCTAGCCCAATATTTTACAAATTACAAGTGTTAAAGGGATATTTATTAAGAATTAGGCTTGCAGAAGGACAACACTTGGACCAAGGCTTTATGCTGGCAAACATCCTGGGACTCAATTTCTTTCAGGCGTGGTGGGATTTGGCTCCCTGGGTTCTGAGTTTTGGAATGAGTGTGGGGTGAGTGTAGAGGAGGGAAGAACAGCTCAAATTCTGTGGATCAGCCTTGGGCAGACAAACAATTGTAGACACACCATTTCTCTGCAAAAATTTTTTCTTTCTCATTTTGGATTCTGAATCACGTCTCATTGGCTAAAGGTTTCTTATCAACCTCAGTGCTCCACATTAGAAATTCACAAGTATAAGACCTTAAAGAGATGCTCCTCTAAACTGCTTTTCAATATTAAGTGGTGCCCAAGAGGACCATTCCTGTGTAAAACATGTTGGTTTCTAGGGTCCCTAATGAGTATGCTTCAAGGAAACAGAGGACAGCCGCCCCTCACAATAAAAATGGAAGGTCAAAAATGTTTTTTTAAATTAATTTTTATTGGAGTATAGTTGTTAACTAGCACTCTGCTGTTTGGCTTGACTGCACATGGGGGTATTTTTAGGACCAGAACAAATATGTCACCCTTCCTTGTAGGGTAGATTGTATCTTTATTTTTTTCTTATTGGCGGAATGGATAAAGAAGATGTGGTACCTATATACAATGGAATATTACTCAGCCATAAAAAAGAACAAAATAATGTCATTTGCAGCAACATGGATGGACCTAGAGATTTTCATACTGAGTGAAGTAAGTCAGACAGAGAAAGACAACTATCTTATGATATCACTTATATGTGGAATCTAAAAAAAAGAGGGGGGGACAATTGAACTTATCTACAAAACAGAAATAGAGTTACAGATGTAGAAAACAAACTTAGGGTAGATTGTATCTTAAGAAAAATCCATAATTATTACTTTAAACTTAAGGCAGGAAATATTTCCAAAACTAGTCAGTAAACAGAACATTATAATCCAGCTGTTGTTGTATTTGTATAGTTTAAAGAAATGTTGGTCATATATTACTTAAAATTTTAGGGAGTTGGGCACCACCCAAATGCAGAACAGATTAATTTCATGGTTTCTATATGCATTTGCACAAATTAAAATATAATCCCTCACTTGGTTTTTTGAACCTCTTTCTTCAATTAGTTCTATATGCTGAGCCAGTCAGACAGCTGTTTTCAGAAACAGTCCAGTTTCTTCTATATGTTGTTATTGTACAGTTGAATTCCTTTATGTGTGTATGTCAATGTCACAAGACTAATGCCTGAATTGTAAGTTAACCATGCTGTATCAGTTTGCCCCAGTGACAAGTCCTGTATATCCAATTTTGCAAAATCATTAGAAAATTTTCTGTAGAATTCTTCTAAGAGTGAACATAAACTTCTCATGGACAGTGGGAGATTTCTCATCCAAACATCGAAGAAATGATTCTTAACTTTAATCTTTTTAAAAGGAAAGCCAATTCTTGGTGAGAATATTTTAATCTTATATTTTAACAAACTTTGAAGAATTTATTGATCTCAGAAAGCTTTCTAACAGCTAAATAATGAACCAAAGAAATCAACTCCAGTGACCTCAACTTACAGTGAGGAAATGAAAAGTTGGGAGGTTAGGTGCAAATGAACTTAGTCATCAGTTACACCCCGGTCTCCTGCATCTAAGACTAGTTACTTCTCGCTGTCCTTGCTATTTCCTCTAATAGTGGCATTTAATAGATGGAGATGTATGTTCTTTAGTAATTCTTAAAGGGGAACAATTAGTGAACTATGTTTTGTTTAGGTATTTTCCCTGCTTCACTTTCTCTATATAACTTCTTTTTTGTTCACAGATGTATTAAAATATTCTTTAAGAAGTGTAATCACTTTATGAAACTAGATTTTCACGCATATGACAAAGATTAGTTGTGCATCCAGTATGTGTTTGGATTCATGATAGGCATTACCAAGAGATGGAAAAATGAGTCAGTCTCCTATATGGAACTCCAAACATTCAGAAAAAAATAATTGATGTCTATATATAAAGTATTTTCACAGACATGATCTCCTTTATCTACCAATGTTATAGAAAATCTTTTATGGTTATGGGAGGGTTTATGATGATATTATTATTTTTTTAATTTAAGTATATTTGATTTATAATATATTAGTTTCAGGTATATATCAGAGTGATTCAATATTTTTTAGGTTATGCTCCATTTAAAGTTATTACAGAATAATGGCTATATTTCCCCATGCTGTTCAATATCTCCTTGTTGCTTATCTATTTTATACATAGTAGTTTGCATCTCTTAATTCCATACCCATATCTTGCCCCTCCCCCTTCCTTCTTCCCACTGGTAACAACTAGTTTGTTTTCTATATGTGATGGTTTATTTAACCAATTTTTCTGTCATGTTTCTACCTGTTGGGAGAGAGAGTAGAAAGTTTTAGAGGGGCTGGTTGACAAATCATTCATTCATTCATGAATAAGCAAATACATTTGAGTGCTCTGTTCCCGATACTGTGCTAGAAACTGGGAAAACAGCTGGTATCAAATAGATATGATACTGCTCTCAGGAACTCCAAGCTGGTGGGAAAGTAAATAGTTTCACAAATACATATATAATTGTAAAGTATGATAAATGCTATGAAGGAAAAGGATGGAATGCCATGAGAGAGTATTACAAGGAGACTCGATTTAGATTGGGGAATTAAAAGAGGCTTCTCCAAGAAGTAAACTTTCAGCTGAGACCTGAAGGATGTGCAGTGGTTAGGCAAGGAGTGGGGAAGGGACCCCTTGTGAAGTAGATGCAGAAAACAGGACAGCCTGCTTCAGGTACTGACAAGCATCATTTGTTCAGAGCCTGCGGGTGTGGGAGACAGGGGTAGAGCTGAGGCTAGCAGGTGGTTACACAGCCTCATGGATGGGTTCTCAGCCATACAATGCTCCTTCACTTATATGCCAAGTCGTATGTCACTGGGAGAGGATCAAAAGTGTTAAGATGTAGGAGGGCTGACAATGGTTATTGTTGGTTTCTTCTCTTATCCTTTTGACCCTGCTGTCTCCCTGTTGCCCTGGGTGTTCTCCAAGTCTGCAACTGGACCTTACAGATCTTGCTTCTGTCAATTACCTCTTTCTGTAGTTACCTGGACCACATCTAGTTATACCTGATACATGACAGCTCTAAAGCTCAGGCTTGTGCTAAGTCAGGAACCTGGAAGCAATAGTGGGCTTCTGCTCTAAAATAAGATTAAGTAGCTATTTTCTTCTTATTTTAACAAGGATGGCTAGAGTAGTGCAAGTCACTCATCAATAAGAGTATAAAGGCAGATAATAAGTTGTACCTTGGTATCTTTCCTCTCTGACTCCCTCTCATCTCTCTCCTAACTCTCTTTCCTCTCCTCTCCCCCTCCCCCTTTCTCTTCCTTTCTTCCTTGAGAAAACATGGACAGAGAAACTCATAAAATGTAAATATGCTGCGTAGTAATTATAAAGCAAATATTCACGCAATCTTCACTCAGGATGCGAGATAGAATGTTACTAGCACTCCAAAGTCCCCAGCAGGTTCCTACCCTAAGTAGTATCCTCCCTCCCTGCCAGACATAACCACTACCCTATTGTGGTATCCTATCATGGGATTATGCTACCTCCATACCTATTATAGTATTTATTTCCTTGCTTATCTTTATAGTTTTACTACCTAATTATGCAGGCTTAAGGAATATAGTTTAATTTTGCCTGGTTTGCAGCTTTGTATAAATGGAATCACTTAGAAGGCATTCTCTTCAATCTGGCTTATTTTGATTAATTGTATATCATTAGAAACTTTTATTTGGAAACAATTTAAAATTTTTTAAAAATGACAAAAATAAAATTGTGCCAAGAACTCCCATTTACCTTTTGTCCAGATTTACCTACCGTTTACATTTTACCTCATTTGGTTTACTATTTATGTGTGCTCTTTCTTCTCATATATACACAATTTTTCTGAACCATTTGAGAGTAAGTTATATACATCATGGAACTTTATCCATAAACACTTTAGTGTATATTTCCTAAGAATAAGGTTATTCTCTTATGTCACCGTAGTATAGTGATCAATATATAAATTTATATTGATACAGTACAATCTACTGCCTATAATGCAATTTTATTAAATAACCCTTTATAGCAATTTTCCCCTTTCAGTGAAGGTTTCTCTTTAGTATAGGACCTGGTTTAGGATCAATTATTGCATTTACTTGTCATGTCTTTAGTTTCCTCTAATCCTGGATAATTCCTCACCCTTTCTTCCTTTTTTTATATAATAATAACTTTTGTAATACATGCACTTCCCTACTCCTTTTTAAATAGAATGTTCCTCATTTTGTGTTTGTTTGGTTCAACATTATTTAAGATTTTTCCATGCTGTATTTTTTGCAGGTTTTTTCATTTTTATTGCTAAATCATGTGTGTAACATTTTAAACATATGGACGCAAATGTCACAGTTAATAATTATTTCACATGTTTTTATAACTTTTGTTAAAGAGAGAAATTAACTGAACTAGTATGATACTGAATTTTCCTTTTGTGAGAAAATCTCAGCCAGTACATCTACAGTGCTGCACCCAGTTTACCTGGTGGAAGCTACCTGATGCCGAAATGACGACCCAGAAGAAATAAACACTCTCTGAATAATCAGGATTGCCCACCCAAACCCACAAAATGATTGTAATCACAAGCCTAAGGCTTCAGCTTTAAATATTTGTTCTGAAAAGACACAAAATTATCAGTCACTGAAGACATTGAACTAAGATCAGGGGCTATTAGGATGTGCAGTTAATTGGAAAATGACTAGTGATGGATAAACCTCAGAAACTCTAATATTCAGGGATGCATATGTGAAACTTTTAAAAATACTTTTAATCAAATGGGCTCAAATCCTTTAGGTTAAACCCTTTTTCTTCAATTACTGGTTCTCTTTCTGCTCAAATGAACCAGAATTCGTATGTTATTTGCCTTGCCTCCATCAAGATATTCTTTCTCATGTTTAAAAGTGATCATCTTTGTTGATACTTCACTTTGAAGTCAGTACAGGGTTGCAGTATGTGATGACTTTTATGATAATTACCTTACATTTGAGCCAAAAGAATTCCAAGAACTAATTTGGTTCCAGGAAGTGGTTTTAACTTTCATCCTTCCGTGTTCAAATTCTGTATTTATCTGTATCTTGCTTTTTTTTTTTTTAACGTCTTTATTGGAGTATAATTGCTTTACAATGGTGTGTTAGTTTCTGCTTTATAACAAAGTGAATCAGCTATACATATACATATATCCCCATATCCCCTCCCTCTTGCGTCTCCCTCCCACCCTCCCTATCCCACCCCTCTAGGTGGTCAAAAAGCACCGAGCTGATCTCCCTGTGCTATGCGGCTTCTTCCCACTAGCTATCTGTTTTACATTTGGTAGTGGATATATGTCCATGTCACTCTCTCACTTCGTCCCAGCTTACCCGTCCCCCTCCCCGTGTCCTCAAGTCCATTCTCTACGTCTGCGTCTTTATTCCTGTCCTGCCCCTAGGTTCTTCAGAACCCTTTTTTTTTTTTTTTTAATTCCATATATATGTGTGTAACTTGCTTTTAAAAAGGTAGATGCTCTTACATTTAATATGTATACTTCCAACTTCTCCAGAACCTTAGCTTTCTTTGTAATTCTTTTCAATTGATTCAGATATTGAGATCATAGACAATATTTCCTTCTTTCTAGATTAGATGCATCTCTTTAAGAAATTGATCACTGATGGTTGAAAACAAAGTCTGGCACTGTGCTAGGTAATTCTGGCCTGATCCTTCTAACAAAGGTGTTTACTGGATTGAGAGATAAATGGAAGGCTGAGAATTATTATAGCATTTTGGTCATAAATAAAAGATTTTGATTTAATGATATGTTAGAATTTTGCTTAGGTTTAGAGAGTCTAAATTTCTGGGGAGAAATAATAATATATGTAGCTTTTTGCAGTGGGGTGGAAGGAGAAGTAAAACATTGTTATTTGAAGATAGCAGTCTGGCAGGCAAAAGGGTTTCCATGTCCACAGATGACTCACATTGAGAATAATGAGAGGTAGGTTCGAACAATGAGGCTGTACAAAGGTATCGGATTTCAAGAAAGTAAATTTTGGAGAATTAAGAAATCTGGTGAATAAGGTGCCATAAGAGGAAGTATAAAATTCACGAGCATGAAAGCAGCTGAAGAATCTTTTAAGACACCATAATTAAAGCTCAAAGAACCGCAGGCCTTCTGAAAAAAAGAATGTGGAACCTAACAAAGATAGTATGTGCATAATACACTGGAGAAAGCAAGGAGAGTTGTGTAAAGATCTGAGAGAGAGAAACAAATCATTTCAGACCAATTGTCCTGTTTGCTAAACGGAAATGATAGGGGAGCTGGAGAGGTCTGCACAGAAGAGAAATGAATACAGAGTATTCTTTGAAGGTCTCGCTAAAAATAATGGACAGAAAGAATCAAAGTTGGTTATTTTTAGTCATTGATGATGGTTGGGAAAAAGGGTGGTAAAACAATTTTTAATCCAGAATGAAAAAGGAATTTAAAAAACCAAAAACAAAAACAGAAAGACATGCTTCAGAGAATAAAAGCTTAAAATAGCTGAAATGATTGATTTTAAAAAACAATCAGTTTAGCTCTTCAAAGGAGAAACTACACGGGCAACTGGGAACAATTAAATTGTAGTTTAATAAATAAATTATGAGCTTTCTAGATTTGGTTAGATGGATAATTCAAGTGCAGAAGGCCGTGAAGTGGAGGATTTGGAGAAAAGTTCAGGAAGATTCCTTCAGTCCAGAGAAACAAATGTTTTCGGTCTAAAAGAGACCCAAGAGCAGAATCAGCATGGAGAAAGCCATTTGGCAGGAAGAAGGAAATGAAGCATTTTCCCCTTGTGATTGAATAAAATAAAGGCGGTTCTTGGGACTATATAGGCAAACAGGGAGACATGTCGGTGGAATATCAGACCAATTTTTTTTCTTTATGATGAACTTAATTCCACTAAACATTTGTTTGTTCTCACCCCTGGTTAGATGCTACCCATCTCTAAGCTCTCTCCAATGCTGACCCCCAGAGATATAACTATCAGAGGAAGAAGTGGGGAGCAGGTGATAGAATCTTTGAGGGCTGGAAGGAATCAAGTATTATTGAGACCAACACTCTCATTTACAGACGATGAAACAGACCTAGAAAAGAAGAGACCTACTAAAGATTAATAACTGGTGAGTGTCAATGATGGAATTTTGTCCTTCATTATTTAATCTCCCCTTTTACATTGATCCCCTTCCTCACCATTTGGGGGAAATCTTTCCTTGTGGATAATCTGTCTTGGAGGAGACTGCTTCCCTCTTCCTCTGTGGCACTGCAGCCAAAGGAAGACAAATGACCTGGCCAATTACTCCCTTTTTCTGGGAACTTTGGCTCTGAGGGAGAGATGCAAAGATGTGGGAGGCTTGGAAGTCATTGTAACATCAATGGGACATTGTATGGACCTGACAGTTCTCGTTGCAAGACGTTTGTTGTGGCTCCAGTTGCCAAGTCTTTAGATTTCTCTGTGTGTTGTTCACTTTCTAAGTTGGGTCTTCTGGCCTTTTGACGATTTCGCATCCTTAATGTCCCTTCAGTGATATTCTCTTTTGCTTACCATAGCCAGAGTCTTGTGACCATGAGCCATGTTTGGTACCCCGATACTAAGTAAGTTGAGGAAATAAGTTGGGGAAACACAAATGCCTCTCAGTTTATTTTGCTTCCTATGGCTTAATTATTTCCAACAGACATCAGCATCCGTCTCCACCCTGTCCCCCAGCACTATTTGGAGGTGAAGATGTAATGAGCTGTGATGTAATGAGCAAAACTATGTATACAGGAAAAGATTTTCTAGTGGAAGAATGAACAACTCTTGTTTTTTTGCTGTTTGTTCATTGCTAACAAAAGAGAGGTATTTCCCTTTTTAGGTGTCAAGAAGATAGTCATGGTTTGTCAGATTGAAGGAATTCTCTTGCCCCAAGAGAGAACGCAACAATGTGGATTGTTCAAAGGAGAATGAAAGGATGAAAGAAGAGGGTGGGTTCTCTAAAGGTAAGCACTTGAGTCCTGCTTTAACACGATGCTTTGGAAAGTAGCAGCGTCTTTGAAAAGGTCTCATAGATGCTGAGGGACAGAACACCCAGTGCTTTGCCCTTGGCAACCTCCAAAATGTCACTGCTGCTAAATTGGCCAGAGAGATGGATCAGTCCATGGAGTCTCCACTCTCCCATGGATCATGAAAAATTGTGATATATCTTACACCTGAAGGTTGGAAAAAAAATTCATGCTTATTACCTGTTTCATAATACTAAGCATCCAAATAAAAAGCAATAGCTTCAGACAAATGGTCAAGGAGTTTGTCTATAAGGTGTCAAACAATTGAATTTTGGGGGTCCAAAGTGAGTAGAATTTACCGTTATCATTTGATGTAGTGTGATGGAGCTGGTGTTGGCTCTGGCCCTTGTTGAGAAGACATAGTGGTTTCTTTTTCTTTAGAGAACAGACGACGATGAGTAGGAACTGGGTGCAGAGTAAGGGCAGTTGCTGTTAGGGAAGTTTTCTTTCACATGAGTATATCAGAAGACCTTATTTTTTTGTATCATTTGGAATTTTTACATCTCATTCCTTCATACAAGTCATTCACTTCTTCATTTAATGCCTGTAAATACTTATTGAGTAAGGCACAGTTGTAGTAGTTTTAAGATTATTTTCTTATTGGGTCCTCACAACACAATTTGCAGTACAGCAGCCATTTTATCTTCATATTAAATCGACCAAGATAGATTGATAACAGTCACACGAGTTGTCAGTTTTTATCAGCTAGCAAATGGCAGAGCTGGTCAAACCCAAATCTTCAGATGGCAAGTCCCAGTGTTTTCCAACCTCCCATCCCTGCCACCCTTGAAATTGTCACTCTGACTCAGTAACTGTGAGATTTCCAAAATCATACATAGCACAACATAGCTCTGTCCTTTGTGGTGCCATTGGTTTGTGTCTTAGTTTGTATTCCCTTAGAAGCTGTCCCTGCCTAAGATGAGGATTCAGTGTAAGTGGTTGGTTTGGGAGGTGAATGAAATACTAGGAGGGAAATGGGGAAGAGAGACAGGGAAGGGAAGGCAGCCAACAAAGTGTGGGTCACTAAGCTAGTTAGTTACTGACTTGGGCCTTTGGAGCTTAATCCCACTGGGGCATTTCTGAGAGTCACTGTAGATAGAACATATCCTTGAAATTTATCCTACCCTAGGAGTGAGGGAGCTGAGGTATTTTTATATCAACTACTGTCTGTTCTTGTTGAGAACTGCTTCCAGGAAGGATTAATTCCTCTCACATCTGACCTGCCACATGAGTGGACAAAGTAGGCTTTGGTGCCCAGAGAAAGCAGGTTTGGGCTGTTGGGAATCAGGCCAAAATTCACCAAAGCAGAAAGGGCCTGGAGAAATGGGGCAAGTTTTTCTTTTTTTTTTTACATCTTTATTGGAGTATAATTGCTTTACAATGGTGTGTTAGCTTCTGCTTTATAACAAAGTGAATCAGTTATACATATACATATGTTCCCATATCTCTTCCCTCTTGCGTCTCCTTCCCTCCCACCCTCCCTATTCCACCATCCCTATCCCACCCCTCCAAGCGGTCACAAAGCACCGAGCTGATCTCCCTGTGGTATGCAGCTGCTTTCCACTGACTATCTACCTTACGTTTGGTACGGTATATATGTCCATGCCTCTCTCTCTCGCTTTGTCACAGCATACCCTTCACCCTCCTCATATCCTCAATTCCGTTCTCCAGTAGGTCCTTGTCTTTATTCCTGTCTTACGCCTAGGTTCTTCATGACATTTTTTTTTCTTAAATTCCATACATATGTGTTAGCATATGGTATTTGTTTTCTCTTTCTGACTTAC
This sequence comes from Monodon monoceros, assembly GCF_005190385.1. Lineage (NCBI taxonomy): Eukaryota > Metazoa > Chordata > Mammalia > Artiodactyla > Monodontidae > Monodon > Monodon monoceros. The sequence goes on from NW_021703772.1 coordinate 16,010,095, forward strand.
TTCACTCTGTATGACAGACTCTAGGTCTATCCACCTCATTACAAACAGCTCAATTTCGTTTCTTTTTATGGCTGAGTAATACTCCATTGTATATATGTGCCACATCTTCTTTATCCATTCATCCAATGATGGACACTTAGGTTGTTTCCATCTCTGGGCTATTGTAAATAGAGCTGCAATGAATATTTTGGTACATGACTCTTTTTGAATTATGGTTTTCTCAGGGTATATGCCCAATAGTGGGATTGCTGGGTCATATGGTAGTTCTATTTGTACTTTTTTAAGGAACCTCCATACTGTTCTCCATAGTGGCTGTACCAATTCACATTCCCACCAGCAGTGCAAGAGTGTTCCCTTTTCTCCACACCCTCTCCAGCATTTATTGTTTCCAGATTTTTTGATGATGGCCATTCTGACTGGTATGAGATGATATCTCATTGTAGTTTTGATTTGCATTTCTCTAATGAATAATGATGTTGAACATTCTTTCATGTGTTTGCTGGCAGTCTGTATATCTTCTTTGGAGAAATGTCTATTTAGGTCTTCTGCCCATTTTTGGATTGGGTTGTTTGGTTTTTTGTTATTGAGCTGCATAAGCTACTTATAAATTTTGGAGATTAATCATTTGTCAGTTGCTTCATTTGCAAATATTTTCTCCCATTCTGAGGGTTGGTCTTGTTTATGGTTTCCATTACTGTGCAAAAGCTATGAAGTTTCATTAGGTCCCATTGGTTTATTTTTATTTCCATTTCCCTAGGAGATGGGTCAAAAAGGATCTTGCTGTGATGTATGTCATAGAGTGTTCTGCCTATGTTTTCCTCTAAGACTTTGATAGTGTCTGGCCTTACATTTAGGTCTTTAATCCATTTTGAGCTTATTTTTGTGTATGGTGTAACGGAGTGATCTAATCTCATTCTTTTACATGTAGCTGTCAGGTTTTCCCAGCACCACTTATTGAAGAGGCTGGCCTTTCTCCACTGTACATTCCTGCCTCCTTTATCAAAGATAAGGTGACAATATGTGCGTGGGTTTATCTCTGGGCTTTCTATCCTGTTCCATTGATCTATATTTCTGTTTTTGTGCCAGTACCATACTGTCTTGATTACTGTAGCTTTGTAGTATAGTCTGAAGTCAGGGAGCCTGATTCCTCCAGCTCTGTTTTTCTTTCTCAAGATTGCTTTGGCTATTCGGGTTCTTTTGTGTTTCCATACAAACTGTGAAATTTTTTGTTCTAGTTCTGTGAAAAATGCCATTGGTGGTTTGATAGGGATTGCATTAAATCTGTAGATAGCTTTGGGTAGTATAGTCATTTTCACAATGTTGATTCTTCCAATCCAAGAACATGTTATATCTCTCCATCTGTTTGTTTCATCTTTAATTTCTTTCATCAGTGTCTTACAGTTTTCTGCATGCAGGTCTTTTGTCTCCTTAGGTAGGTTTGTCCTTAGGTATTTTATTCTTTTTGTTGCAGTGGTAAATGGGAGTGTTTCCTTAATTTCTCTTTCAGATTTTTCATCATTAGTGTATAGGAATGCAAGAGATTTCTGTGCATTAATTTTGTATCCTGCTACTTTACCAAATTCATTGATTAGCTCTAGTAGTTTTCTGGTAGCATCTTTAGGATTCTCTATGTATAGTACCATGTTATCTGCAAACAGTGACAGCTTTACTCCTTCTTTTCCGATTTGGATTCCTTTTATTTCCTTTTTTCCTCTGATTGCTGTAGCTAAAACTTCCAAAACTATGTTGAACAAGAGTGGTGAGAGTGGACAACCTTGTCTTGTTCCTGATCTTAGTGGAAATGCTTGCAGTTTTTCACCATTGAGGACGATGTTGGCTGTGGGTTTGTCATATATGGCCTTTATTATGTTGAGGAAAGTTCCCTCTATGCCTACTTTCTGCAGGGTTTTTATCATAAATGGGTGTTGAATTTTGTCGAAAGCTTTCTCTGCATCTATTGAGATGATCATATGGTTTTTCTCCTTCAATTTGTTAATATGGTTTATCACATGGATTGTTTTGCGTATATTGAAGAATCCTTGCATTCCTAGAATAAACCCCACTTGATCATGGTGTAGGATCCTTTTAATGTGCTGTTGGATTCTGTTTGCTAGTATTTTGTTGAGGATTTTTGCATGTATGTTCATCAGTGATATTGGCCTGTAGTTTTCTTTCTTTGTGACATCCTTGTCTGGTTTTGGTATCAGGGTGATGGTGGCCTCATAGAATGAGTTTGGGAGTGTTCCTCCGTCTGCTATATTTCGGAAGAGTTTGAGAAGGATAGGTGTGTTAGCTCTTCTCTAAATGTTTGATAGAATTCGCCTGTGAAGCCATCTGGTCCTGGGCTTTTGTTTGTTGGAAGATTTTTAATCACAGTTTCAATTTCAGTGCTTGTGATTGGTCTGTTCATATTTTCTATTTCTTCCTGATTCAGTCTTGGCAGGTTGTGCATTTCTAAGAATTTGTCCATTTCTTCCAGGTTGTCCATTTTATTGGCATAGAGTTGCTTGAAGTAATCTCTCATGATCTTTTGTATTTCTGCAGTGTCAGTTGTTACTTCTCCTTTTTCATTTCTAATTCTATTGATTTGAGTCTTCTCCCTTTTTTTCTTAATGAGTCTGGCTAACGGTTTATCAATTTTGTTTATCTTCTCAAAGAACCAGCTTTTAGTTTTATTTATCTTTGCTACTGTTTTTTTCATTTCTTTTTCATTTATTTCTGATCTGATTTTTATGATTTCTTTCCTTCTGCTAACTTTGGGGTTTTTTTGTTCTTCTTTCTCTAATTGCTTTAGGTGCAAGGTTAGGTTGTTTATTCGTGATGTTTCCTGTTTCTTAAGGTAGGATTGTATTGCTATAAACTTCCCTCTTAGAACTGCTTTTGTTGCATCCCAAAGGTTTAGAGTCGTTGTGTCTCCATTGTCATTTGTTTCTAGGTATTTTTTATTTCCTCTTTGATTTCTTCAGTGATCACTTCGTTAGTAAGTAGTGTATTGTTTAGCCTCCATGTGTTTGTATTTTTTACAGATCTTTTCCTGTAATTGATATCTAGTCTCACAGCGTTGTGGTCGGAAAAGATACTTGATACAATTTCAATTTTCTGAAATTTACCAAGGCTTGATTTGTGACTCAGGATATGATCTATCCTGGAAAGTGTTCCATGAGCACTTGAGAATAATGTGTATTCTGTTGTTTTTGGATGGAATGTCCTATAAATATCAATTAAGTCCATCTTGTTTAATGTATCATTTAAAGCTTGTGTTTCCTTATTTATTTTCATTTTGGATGATCTGTCCATTGGTGAAAGTGGGGTGGTAAAGTCCCCTACTATGAATGTGTTACTGTCAATTTCCCCTTTTATGGCTGTTAGTATTTGCCTTATGTATTGAGGTGCTCCTATGTTGGGTGCATAAATATTTACAATTGTTATATCTTCTTCTTGGATCGATCCCTTGATCATTATATAGTGTCCTTCTTTGTCTCTTGTAATAGTGTTTGTTTTAAAGTCTATTTTGTCTGATATGAGAATTGCTACTCCAGCTTTCTTTTGGTTTCCATTTGCATGAAATATCTTTTTCCATCCCCTTACTTTCAGTCTGTATGTGTCTCTAGGTCTGAAGTGGGTCTCTTGTAAACAGCAAATATATGGGTCTTGTTTTTGTATCCATTCAGCCAGTCTGTGTCTTTTGGTGGGAGCATTTAGTCCATTTACATTTAAGGTAATTATCGATATGTATGTTCCTATGACCATTTTCTTAATTGTTTTGGGTTCATTATTGTAGGTCTTTTCCTTCTCTTGTGTTTCTTACCTAGAGAAGTTCCTTTAGCATTTGTTGTAAAGCTGGTTTGGTGGTGCTGAGCTCTTTCAGCTTTTGCTTGTCTGTAAAGATTTTAATTTCTCCATCAAATCTATATGAGGTCCTTGCTGGGTAGAGTAATCTTGGTTGCAGGTTTTTCTCCTTCATCACTTTAAATATGTCCTGCCAGTCCCTTCTGCCTTGCGGAGTTTCTGCTGAAAGATCAGCTGTTAACCTTATGGGGATTCCCTCGTGTGTTATTTGTTGTTTTTCCCTTGCTGCTTTTAATATGTTTTCTTTGTATTTAATTTTTGACAGTTTGATTAATATGTGTCTTGGCATATTTCTCCTTGGATTTATCCTGTATGGGACTTTGTGTGCCTCCTGGACTTGATTAACCATTTCCTTTCCCATATTAGGGAAGTTTTCAACTATAATCTCTTCAAATATTTTCTCAGTCCCTTTCTTTTTCTCTTCTGCTTCTGGAACCCCTATAATTCGAATGTTGGTGTGTTTAATGTTGTCCCAGAGGTCTTTGAGACTGTCCTCAGTTGTTTTCATTCTTTTTTCTTTATTCTGCTCTGCAGTACTTATTTCCACTATTCTATCTTCCAGGTCACTTATCCGTTCTTCTGCCTCAGTTATTCTGCTATTGATCCCATCTAGAGTAGTTTTCATTTCATTTAATGTGTTGTTCCTCGTTGCTTTTTTCATCTTTAGTTCTTCTAGGTCCTTGTTAAATGTTTCTTGCATTTTGTCTATTCTTTTTCCAAGATTTTGGATGATCTTTACTATCATTATTCTGAATTCTTTTTCAGGTAGACTGCCTATTTCCTCTTCATTTGTTAGGTCTGGTGGGTTTTTATCTTGCTCCTTCATCTACTATGTGTTTTTCTGTCTTCTCATTTTGCTTATCTTACTGTGTTTGGGGTCTCCGTTTTGCAGGCTGCAGGTTCACAGTTCCCTTTGTTTTTGGTGTCTGTCCCCCGTGGCTAAGGTTGGTTCAGTGTTTTGTGTAGGCTTCCTGGTGGAGGGGACTAATGCCTGTGTTCTGGTGGATGAGGCTGGATCTTGTCTTTCTGGTGGGCAGGTGCACGTCTGGTGGTGTGTTGGGGTGTCTGTGGAGTTATTATGATTTTAGGCAGCCTCTCTGCTAATGGGTGGGGTTGTTTCCCTGTCTTGCTAGTTGTTTGGCATAGGGTGTCCAGCACTGTAGCTTGCTTGTCGTTGAGTGAAGCTGGGTGCTGGTGCTGACATGGAGATCTCTGGGAGATTTTTGCCACTTGATATTATGTGGAGCTGGGAGGTCTCTTGTGGACCAGTGTCCTGAAGTTGGCTCTCCCACCTCAGAGGCACAGCACTGACTCCTGGCTGCAGCACCAAGAGCCTTTCATCCACACGGCTCAGAATAAAAGGGAGAAAAAGTAGAAAGAAAGAATTAGTAGAAGTAGAAAGAAAGAAAGAAAGAAAGAAAGGAGGGAGGGAGTGAGGGAGGAATGAAGGACAGAAGGAGGGAAGGAAGGAAAAAAAGAAAGAAAGAAGGAAGATAAAATAAAATAAAGTAATATAAAATAAATTAATTAAAATAAAAAATAATTATTAAGAAAAATTAAAAAAATTAAAAAAAAACGGACGGATAGAACCCTAGGACAAGTGGTGGAAGCAAAGCTATACAGACAAAATCTCTCACAGAAGCATACATATACACACTCACAAAAAGCGGAAAAGGGGAAAAAATCATAATCTTGCTCTCAAAGGCCACCTCCTCAATTTGGGATGACTCGTTGTCTATTCATGTATTCCACAGATGCAGGTACATCAAGTTGATTGTGCAGCTTTAATCCGCTGCTTCTGAGGCTGCTGGGAGAGATTTCCCTTTCTCTTCTTTGTTCTCACAGTTCCCGGGGCTTAGCTTTGGATTTGGCCCCGCCTCTGCGTGTAGGTCGGCGGAGGGCGTCTGTTCTTCGCTCAGACAGGACGGGGTTAAAGGAGCCGCTGATTCCCGGACTCTGGCTCACTCAGGCCGGGGGGAGGGAGGGGCACGGGGTGCGGGGCGGGCCTGCGGCGGCAGAGGCCGGCGTGACGTTGCACCGGCCTTAGGCGCGCCATGCGTTCTCCCGGGGGAGTTGTCCCTGGATTCCGGGACCCTGACAGTGGTGAGCTGCACAGGCTCCCCGGAAGCGGGGTGTGGACAGTGACCTGTGCTCGCACACAGGCTTCTTGGTGGCAGCAGCAGCAGCCTTAGCGTCTCATGCCCGTTTCTGGGGTTCGCGCTTTTAGCCGCGGCTCGCGCCCGTCTCTGGAGCTCCTTTAAGCAGCGCGCTTAATCCCCTCCCCTCGCGCACCAGGAAACAAAGAGGGAAGAAAAAGTCTCTTGCCTTTTCGGCACTTCCAGACTTTTCCCGGACTCCCTCCCGGCTAACCGTGGCGCACTAACCTCCTGCAGGCTGTGTTCACGTCGCCAACCCCAGTCCTCTCCCGGCGCTCCTACAGAAGCCAGAGCCTCAGCTCCCAGCCCCGCCCGCTCTGGCGGGTGAGCAGACAAGCCTCTCGGGCTGGTGAGTGCCGGTCGGCCCTGATCCTCTGTGCGGGAATCTCCCCGCTTTACCCTCCGCACCCCTGTTGTTGTGCTCTCCTCCGCGGCTTCGAAGCTCCCCCCTCCGCCACCCGCAGTCTCCGCCCTTGAAGGGGCTTCTAGTGTGTTGAAACCTTTCCTCCTTCACAGCTCCCTCCCACTGGTGCAGGTCCCGTACTTATTCTTTTGTCTCTGTTTATTCTTTTTTCTTTTGCCCTACCCAGGTACGTGGGGAGTTTCTTGCCTTTTGGGAGGTCTGAGGTCTTCTGCCAGCGTTCAGTAGGTGTTCTGTAGGAGTTGTTCCATGTGTAGATGTATTTCTGGTGTATCTGTGGGGAGGAAGGTGATGTCCACGTCTTACTCTTCCGCCATCTTCCCCTCCATCCCCGGGACAAGTTTAATAACAAATGCTACAGTTTGTGATGGGGTTAATGGGACAAAAATGGTAATAATAGTAATACCTAACGTTTATTGAGGATTGGGGTAAGTTTTTTTTTTACTTGAAGTATCTTATTTAAACCTAGTAACAAACCTAGTTTTCCCACGTTACAAATGAGAAAACTGAATCTCAGAGGGGTTAGGTAACTAGCCTCAGCTCCCATAGTTAGCACGTGCCAGAGGGGGATTCTAACCTACTTCTGCTTGGCTCCACAGCACCTACTATTTCCCATGGAAACATGTGCTTGTGTTGATTTAAGGAGTTAGAGGCATTCACCTTCCCTCAACTTTAGTCCAGATCTGAGGCCAGCTATTAGAGTGAGGAAATGGTATGAACTGACAAAGAGAGAAAGACTAGACATTTTCTAGAAAATAGATTTTTTTGGCATCATGAAGATCAAGGTTTTCTGATGTGACAAAAGCTAGCTGTCATGGAGAAACGTACTCTGTTCGAGTGTTTGTGTCTAAGTTGTGTGCATTACCTCACTCCTGAGACAAGGTAAAGGGAGATCACATGTGATGATAGTTGGGAAATCAATCAGGTAATTACAGTGTGGACCACACCCAGCAAATGAGTGCAGGAGACCTGCTTCCATTGCCCTCAGGCATAGAAGGGCACCCCTGAGGCCCTTCCTATTTTAGAAGAGGGTAACGCAGCTTTCCGACTCATTCGCTGAAAGTTGCTGGGGAATTGGGGGACAAGAATAAGCAGATAATGTTTGAAGAGTTTAGTGTTCAGAAATGATACTCTCCAACATGAAGGCCAGTGAGCCAAAGCTTCTCTCTCTCCAGTTGTGAGATCTGACTGTCTTCTGGCCTCTAGTAAGACTCAACAGGCTAAAGCAGGATTTAGCAATTGCAGGTAAAGAGGGATTTATCCTGGGTAAATACTTTAATTAGATTGAGAGAAAAGACCAATAGATAAGAAAGCTCCTTGAAACCCATCATGTACTACAAATTCAAAGATTTTGATGTGGTTGGACCAGAATTATAAATAGCTTCAGATCTTGTGAATACTATGTCCCAACACACACATGATAGCTCAGAGTCAAAAGTAATTTTGGTTTTCAAAGAAGATCATATTTTTAAGAACCATTAGAACACACTGTGTTCTCAAAATTTCTTATCCTTTCATTTCTCCAAAGTTCCCTGGGCATCACCTTGCACTCTACCTTAAGATGGGTGCTGTTTCAGGTGATTGTGTTCCCTGAGGGGAGGATGAAGCTGTTCCTTTTGTTGTGTCTCCCAATATCCTGAATGATGACTGTTCTCTCAGTTTCTGGATTCCCTTAACAGAGGTGTGTACCACAGGAAGTGATCTGTGTAATGCGCGTCTCAACTCTGTCTGGAAATATAAGAAAACGTGTCTGTCTATCATCTATCTATTTATCTATCTGGCAGTCATCTATCATCACCTATCATCTATCTATCCATCTCTCTCTCTTTATCTCTCTGTGTGTATGTATTTGTATAGATTGATATAAATTAAGATGGCTAGCTACTGTTGGACACGGTTCTCTTCAAGTGCTATCTCATTCAATAGATAAGGAAAATGAATCTCTGTCAAACTTCACCAAGTGGGATCCAGTGTTGGGACCTAAACATTCTTCAGCCTTGTGTCACATCACTTGATGAAAACACACACATACACACACACACATGCACACTGCTTCCCCACATCAAGTTAAAATTACAGTGCAATATCACTACTTACCCTCTAGAATGGCTATAGTGGAAAAGACTAAGAATGTCATGTGTGAGTGAGGATAGGATCACCTGGAACTCTCATGTACTGCTGGTGACAATGTAATCACTTTGGAAAACTGTTAGCAGAATTTATTCATTGTAAATGTATGTTCTCTGTGACCCAGCAATTCCACTTCTAGGTATAAACCCAACAACAATATGTTCATATGTTTCTCAAAAGGTCTGTACAAAAATGTTCATAGCAGTACTATTCAAACTGAAAGTAGCTCCAAACTGTAAAAAAACCCAAAATGTCCATCTCCAGTGTAATAAATAAAAAGTTGTGGTATAATCATACAGTGGAATAACTTATAGCCTGAGAATTAATGAACTACAACTATATCAACAACATGGATGAATCTTACAATGTCCAGTAAGAGAGTCAAGCACAGAGGAGTACATAGGGTATATGATTCTGTGTATATGAAGTTCAGAAACCGGTATAATTAATTGGTAGTGTTAAAAGTCAGGCTAGGATTTATCGTTGGTGGGTGCCTGTAGTGGTTGGGAGAGAGTATGAGGAAGTTTCTGGGTACTGATAATGGTCTGTTTGTTGATCTGGCTGCTGGTTATATAGGTATATCCACTTCATGAATAGTTATTGACTTGAGGGTAGAATATGTGCCTTTTTCTGTATGTGTATTTCAATAGATTACATTAAAATTATTGGTACCTCTGAAATCAGGTCAGGATGGTAGGTAATAGGTATAATTTCAAGAAAATGTATATTGTTTAGACATGTATAGTGTGGCATGATCTTTTGTCACAAATTAAGGTGTTCACATCTTTGTATGTTATAGCCAGACTACAAGAGAGGACAAATGGGAGAGTGAGAGATCCTCCCAAATACATCAGTTAAGGTTGAGTTGGCATTATACCAATGTATTAGAAGTAAGCTGCATTTGATCTTTTCTTGCTTTTCCCATTTCCTTTTCCTCTCGTCTCTGTTTTCATACCACATAACCTATTGCTAATGTAATAGGGAAACTATTTTGTGAAATATATTCCTGTTCTTCTCTTCTTTGCATTTCCTCTTCCTTCTCTTCCCTAATTCTTTCAGACGTGCCCATTTATTTGCCTTGGGGAGGTTTAGGATTGCTACAAAGGAATACAAAGCAAAGACAAAACTTAGATTTTTCAGCAGACCAATAATCTTGAAATCCAAGCTTATCCCAGACAGAAAGAGTTTTCTAGATTCTTTTAACTCCTGTTAACATATCAAGATCAAGCCCGGAAGACTCAGATCATAGACCCAGGACTCAGCTTCTTCTATAGTTCAGGATGGACACTCCTTTTTCTGCCCTTTATCTTTGATGTTTGGACTTGAGGTGTGCTGTTCTGGGGTAGAAGGACAGGAAGGCTTAGAGGAAGGGGATGGTCTGAAGCCTACCTCTTCTGGCCCTTGAAAATTATAGGAAGAAGGAAGCCAGAAGTAGAACAAGTAGGTCAGATTCCAAAAGTCTCAGCCAATCACAATCTCTCCCTTCATGACTCCCACTCTGAACTTAACCTTCATGACAACTAACTTCTTCCCTTGATATTAGTTTTCAGGTGAAACAAATTTAACTGCCTAAGGAGGGAATGATAGCTTCTTGAAACAAAAGGTCTTATTGGAAAATGGGGTTTTAATAAGGATATCTCTGCCTGTCTTCCCTAGACTGGAAGGTTGGGAGAGACCTCCAAGATCATCAAGCCCGCTTCCTTTATTGTCCAGATGAAACTGGAGTGTTTAAATGGTTTATCCTAGGTCTTACTTATAGGTAGAAGCAAATCTAAGCCTGGAACCAGGACTACAGACTTCTAGAATCGTGTATACAAGCCTACCAGGCTGTGTCTGCATTTTCATTTGACTTTTCTGTGTTCTGCAGACTAAGACTTGAGGCCATGGACTTGGTTATGATTTCTCTTGGCATTATATCCTAGTATGTGAACTGTGCATGTGAAATAAACTAGCCACTAGGATCTGTCGACGACACGTACCCAGAATAGACTTGTGCAATGAAATTAATGCTGTGCAAAAATCCTCAGCCCTTTTAAGAATGTTTCTCTGTAAACTCTTTGGAAAACCATACTCTTAAAAAATTCCAGTTCAGTCATCACGGTTCCAATTTGGAGAATTCTTTATCTATTAGTGTTTTTACAGGGCATAAATTAACGGTTTTTATTTTCCCACACCACTGAATGGGAAATTAACAGAGTCTAGGGCTGAAAATAATGATGTAACATGATATAAACCTACTTTTTCAAGAAAATGAATATAGCAACTGCATAAGGTTCTGTATCTGGAAATTCATTAAATTCATCCATACACCAGCGAGTCTTCATCCACTCATGTACACAATAAAAGAGCATTCTTCCTAAAAAAATAAGTTAGGAGGGGATTGTGCGTTGAGGGAAATGGTATGGCAAAGAAACCAATGAATGAAAAAATGAGTAACCAGCTAGGACAAAGGAAATACTAATTCACATTCATAGAAGGAGCTCTAGAATTCTCAGGAAATGAAGCTTCTCTTGCCTGTCTACCTTTAGCTCCTACGGTCAAAGGCTGGGATTTCGAAATGGTTCATGCTAGAGAGTAATCACATCTACTGAGAGGTCGTCCTTATGGTTCTGTGCCTTTGTACAGGCCCGACAAAGTTATGCCTATGATGGCTGGCAAAGTCATTCACAACACTTCTGCGCTGTCATGCTCTTAAGTCGGTTTAGCAGCCTTCCTACCTGACCGTAACAGTAGCTGCTGGAACCTCTGAGGCTTAGTGAGTGACAGTGATAAATGGGGTCTTTGTGGCCTGTGAAGAGTTGATCACAATGGAAATGAGTCTTACAAAGGGACCATCAGAAAGAGAACTCAAGTAAAACTACAGTGGTTTCCCTCTAGGCAATGAACAGGAAGGACAAAGTATGGTGGGAGTTTCTAGACACGTTTCCCCATCTCAGGGCTCATGGAAAGACTAACTTACCTAGAAAAGCCAAGGAAAGCCTTCTTTTACTCAAAGCTTGCCAAATGCAAAAGGAAACCACAGTGGCATGAGTGAAGGAGTCCCATAACCCTCTTAACCGTTTCTTGCTTGTCCTTCCAGAAAAGGTTTATGCAAATGCTAGTGAATATATCCAACTATATCTATGCATATACCTATATTTCTGTCTATACTTGTTCTTTTCTTTGTTTGTACAAATGAGATTACAGACTATATATTTCTCGTACTTTGATCTTAGGAGATTCTTTTAAAATAACATGTGTAAATCTAATTCTCTTTTAACAGCTGCTCAGTACTCTGTTGTATGGAGGTATCATAATTTCTTGGTGCAAATTAATTTTTTTAAAGTTTTTTGTTATAGATACATCTGTTTATTCAGGAGACTATATTCATTGGATTTGTTGGGTCAAATGCATGTATATTTAAAATTTTGATAGATATTACCAAACTGTTCTCCAAAAATGTTGCACTATTTTATATGTTCATCAACAATGAGAAAACCTGTTTCCACAAAACTATCAGGCATGTCAGATTTTCATTAAAGTTCTAAATATTAAAAAATTTCATTTTATAATTGAGAAAGTAAAAGCATCCCATTGTTTTGACTTGGATATATTTAATTATGTGTGAAATCAAGGATCTTTTACATATTTATTAGCTATTTGTATTTCATTTTCTTTGAACTACCCATTGATAGTATTTGCTCATTTTTCTATCAGGTTTTTACTCTTTTTACTGATTTGTTAAAGCCCTATGTACACAATGGCAAATCTTGCCTTTTTCTGTTTTTCATTTTTTTTGTGTGTGCTATTTACTTACATACACTCATAAATATAGGTATATATATTCCTTTAGATGTTTTATACTTTTTCTTTATGTCTTCTAGATTTTGTGGACTGCTAGAAAGTTTTTAGGATTAGGGAATTTAAAAACTGGATTTAAGTATATTTCAATTGTTTTTTTTTGGTCTCTTTCATTTCTTCTAAAATGAAGTTCCATGGGCTTCTCCAAACAATGCCAATTTTATTTTACCTTCACGTGATAAAGTTCTAGATGTGAACCACTATGGAGGTGCTTAATGAAAATACACGTCTCTTTTGGGAATGCTGATTAAATTCATTAAGGAAGGGATGCTTCCCCTCTTCTACAGAGAGAACTCCTCTGTTCTAGGGGGAAAGGACTTGGGCTTAAAAATTATCACACTTAACCCTACAAAGAAGGGGTCAGCAAAGGTGCCATCTAAACTTGAGCGGATTTTCAGTGTTCTCTCAAGGAAGGATGGCTTGCTCACAGACAGGCAAAATGGGGACAGCACCACTCAGGGTGAAGAAGGGCTCTGTCATACGTCAAGTTTACATTCCAGGAAAATATAGCTTATAGTGAGGAGATTTAGAGAGTTGGTTATTTTCCCATAAGAACTAATATAAAAAGTTTAAATGTGTTCTGACTACCACCATGCAACAAACACACATACCTATCCATACTACTCAAACTCATTAAATAACATAACATTTATATAAATAACAAACATTTTGAAATTTTATAATCTTTCTGACCTTAACATAATTGTTTCTGGGCTTGATGAAAGAATTAGTGGGACATCTAAGATACTGGATGAAAGGCAAGGGCTGCGTAAGCTATTAGACCAATGGTCATGGAAGGACGATCCACCCCCATGCCCATCAATTCCACACCTACATCCGGATACTGATAGATGAGGAGAGGTCTAAGGTAGTTGTAGCCTAAAAGTCCTTGCTCTGTCTCCTCTTCACCCTTATCTGAGAGCTTAAGCAGTGTTTCTACAATAAATCTTATTGTTTGTTAAAGTTTGGAGATTAATCCTTTGTCAGTTGCTTCATTTGCAAATATTTTCTCCCATTCTGACGGTTGTCTTTTTTATGGTTTCATTTGCTGTACAAAAGGTTTTGAGTTTCATTAGGTCCCATTTGTTTATTTTTATTTCCATTTCTCTAGGAGGTGGGTCAAAAGGATCTTGCTGTGATGTATGTCATAGAGTGTTCTGCCTATGTTTTCCTCTAAGAGTTTTATAGTGTCTGGCCTTACATTTAGGTTTTTAATCCATTTGGAGTTTATTTTTGTGTATGGTGTTAGGGAGTGTTCTAATTTCATTCTTTTACATGTAGCTGTCCAGTTTTCCCAGCACCACTTATTGAAGAGGCTGTCTTTTCTCCATTGTATGTTCTTGCCTCCTTTATCAAAAATAAGGTGACCATATGGGTGTGGGTTTATCTCTGGGCTTTCTATCCTGTTCCATTGATCTATATTTCTGTTTTTGTGCCAGTACCATACTGTCTTGATTACTGTAGCTTTGTAGTATAGTCTGAAGTCAGGGAGCCTGATTCCTCCAGCTCCATTTTTCTTTCTCAAGATTGCTTTGGCTATTCGGGGTCTTTTGTGTTTCCATACAAATGCAGCTCAATATCAAAAAAACAAAAACCCAATGCAAAAATGCAGAGAAGACTTAAATAGACATTTCTCCAAAGAAGATATACAGATTGCCAAAAAACACATGAAAGGATGATCAGCATCACTAATCATTAGAGAAATGCAAATCAAAACTACAATGAGGTATCACCTCACACCAGTCAGAATGGCCATCATCAAGAAATCTACAAACAATAAATGCTGGAGAGGGTGTGGAGGAAAGGGAACCCTCTTGCACTGTTGGTGGGAATGTAAATTGATACAGCCACTATGGAGAACAGTATGTAATTTAAATTCCCTAATCCTAAAAACTTGCTTTAATTTTTTATTTCTAACTTTTTTTTAATTTTTAAAAATTAAAAAAATATGCAATTTTAAAAGGTTACTTTCCATTTACAGTTACTACAAAATATTGGCTACATTTCCCATGTTGTACAATATATCCTTGAGTCTATCTTACACCCAATAGTTTGTACCTCCCTCCTCCACCCCTATATTGCCCCTTGCCACCTCCCCACTGGAAACCACTAGTTTGTTCTCTGTACCTGTGAGTCTGCTTCTTCTTTTGTTACATTCGTTAGTTTGTTGTATTTTTTAGATTCCACTTATAAGTGCTTTCATACAGTATGTGTCTTTCTCTGTCTGACTTATTTCACTTAGCATAATGCCCTCCAAGGTATCTATGCTGATGCAAATGGCAAAATTTCATTCTCTTTTTTTTTTTTAAACATCTTTATTGGAGTATAATTGCTTTACAATGCTGTGTTAGTTTCTGCTTTATAACAAAGTGGATCAGCTATACGTATACATATATCCCCATATCCCCTCCCTTTTGCGTCTCCCTCCCACCCTCACTATCCCAACCCTCTAGGTGGTCACAAAGCACTGAGCTGATCTCCCTGTGCTATGCAGCTGCTTCCCACTAGCTATCTACTTTACATTTGGTAGTGTATATATACCCATGCCACTCTCTCACTTCATCTCAGCTTACCCTTACCCTCCCCATGTCCTCAAGTCTGTTCTCTGCATCTGCACCTTTATTCCTGTCCTGCCCCTAGGTTCTTCAGGACCTTTTTTTTTTAGATTCCATATATATGTGTTAGCATATGGTATTTGTTTTTCTCTTTCTGACTTACTTCACTCTGTATGACAGACTCTAGGTCCATCCACCTCACTACAAATAACTCAATTTCATTTCTTTTTATGGCTGAGTAATATTCCATTGTATATATGTGCCACATCTTCTTTATCAATTCATCTGTCGATGGACACTTAGGCTGCTTCCATGTCCTGGCTCTTGTAAATAGAGCTGCAATGAACATTGTGGTACATGACTCTTTTTGAATTACGGTTTTCTCAGGGTATATGCCCAGTAGTGGGATTGCTGGGTCGTATGGTAGTTCATTTTTAGTTTTTTAAGGAACCTCCATACTGTTTCCATAGTGGCTGTATCAATTTCATTCTTTTTTATGGCCGAATAGTATTCCATTCATCTGTTGATGGACACTTAGGTTGCTTCCATATCTTGGTGATTTTAAATAATGCTGCTATGAACATTGGGGTGCATGTATCTTCTTGAAGTAGTATTTTTGTTTTTGGGGGATATATACCCAGCATTGGAATTGCTGGATGATATGGTAGTTCTATTTTTAGTTTTTCTAGGTTTTTGAGAACCCTCCGTACAGTTTTCCACAGTGGCTCACCAATTTACATTCCCACCAACAGTGTACACGGGTTCCCTTTTCTCAACATCCTTGCCAACATTTGTTATATGTGTTCTTTTTGATGATAGCCCTTCTGATAGGTATGAGGTGATATCTCATTGTGGTTTTAATTTGCATTTCCCTGATGATCAGCGATGCTGAACATCTTTTCATGTGCATGCTGGCCATCTTCATTTCCTCTTTGGAAAAATGTCTGTTTGGTTCTTCTGCCCATTTTTAATTGTTTTTTTTTTCTTTTTTTTTGATGTTGAATTGCATGAGCTGTTTATATATGTTGGATATTAACCCCTTATCAGTCATATCATTTGCAAATATTCTCTCCCATTTAGTAGCTTGTCTTTTCATTTTGTCAGTGGTTTCCTTTGCTGTTCAAAAGCCTGTAAGACTAGGTCCCATTTCTTTATTTTTTGATTTTCTTGTGTTTTGAATTTAATTTTACTTTTTTATACAGCAAGTTCTTATTAGTTATCTATTTTATATATATGAGTGTATATATGTCAATCACAATCTCCCAATTCATCCCACCATCACCCCCCACCCCTGATTTCCCTCCTTGGTGTCCATACGTTTGTTCTATACATGTGTCTATATGTCTGCCTTGCAAACGTGTTCATCTGTACCATTTTTCTAGATACCACATATATGCATTAATATAGGATATTTGTTTTTCTCTTTCTGACTTACTTCACTCTGTATGATAGTCGCTAGATCCATCCACATCTCTACAAAAGACCCAATTTCATTCCTTTATATGGCTGAGTAATATTCCGTTTTATATATGTACCACATCTTCTTTATCCATTTGTCTGTTGATGGGCCTTTAAGTTGTTTCCATGACCTGGCTATTGTAAATAGTGCTGCAATGAACACTGGGGTACATGACTCTTTTTGAATTATGGTTTTCTCAGGGTATATGCCCAGTAGTGGGATTGCTGGGTCATATGGTAGTTCTATTTTTAGTTTTTTAAGGAACCTCCATACTCTTCTCCATAGTGGCTGTATCAATTTACATTCCCACCAACAGTACAAGAGGGTTCCCTTTTCTCCATACCCTCTCCAGCATTTATTGTTTGTAGATTTTCTGATGATGGCCATTCTAACTGGTGTGAGGTGATACCTCATTGTAGTTTTGATTTGCATTTCTCTAATAATTAGTGATGTTGAGCAGCTTTTCATGTGCTTCATTGCCATCTGTATGTCTTCTTTGGAGAAATGTCTATTTAGGTCTCCTGCCCATTTTTGGATTGGGTTGTTTTATTTTTAATATGGAGCTGCATAAGCTGTTTATATATTTTGGAGATTAATCCTTTGTCAGTTGCTTCATTTGCAACTATTTTCTCCCATTCTGAGGGTTGTCTTTTCATCTTGTTTATAGTTTCCTTTGCTGTGCCAAGGCTTTTAAGTTTCAATAGGTCCCATCTGTTTATTTTTGTTTTTATTTCCATGTCTCTAGGAGGTGGGTCAAAAAGGATCTTGCTGTGATTTATGTTGTAGAGTGTTCTGCCTATTTTTCTCTAAGAGTTTGATAGTGTCTGGCCTTACATTTAGGTCTTTAATGCATTTTGAGTTTATTTTTGTGTATGGAGTTAGGGAGTGTTCTAATTTCATTCTTTTACATGTAGCTGTCCAGTTTTCCCAGCACCACTTATTGAAGAGGCTGTCTTTTCTCCATTGTATGTTCTTGCCTCCTTTATCAAAAATAAGGTGACCATATGGGCGTGGGTTTATCTCTGGGCTTTCTATCCTGTTCCATTGATCTATATTTCTGTTTTTGTGCCAGTACCATATTGTCCTCATTATTGTAGCTTTATAGTGTAGTCTGAAGTCAGGAGTCTGATTCCTCCAGCTCCGTTTTTTTCCCTCAAGATTGCTTTGGCTATTCGGGGTTTTTTGTGTTTCCATACAAATTGTGAAATATTTTGTTCTCGTTCTGTGAAAAATGCCATTGGTAGTTTGATAGGGATTGCATTGAACCTGTAGATTGCTTTGGGGAGTATAGTCTTTTTCACAATATTAATTCCTCCAATCCAAGAACATGGTCTATCTCTCCTTTTGTGTCATCTTTGATTTCTTTCATCAGTGTCTTTGAATTTTCTGAGTACAGTTTTTTTTACCTCCTTAGGTAGGTTTATTCCAAGGTATTTTAATCTTCTTGTTGCAATGGTGAATGGGATTGTTTCCTTACTTTCTCTTTCTGATGTTTCATTGTTAGTGTATAGGAATGCAAGAAGTTTCTGTGCATTAATTTTGTATCCTACAACTTTACCAAATTCACTGATTAGCTCTAGTAGTTTTCTGGTGGCATCTTTAGGATTTCTATGTATAGTATCATGTCATTGGCAAACAGTGACAGTTTTACTTCTTCTTTTCCAGGTTGGATTCCTTTTATTTCTTTTCCTTCTCTGATTGCCGTGACTAGGACTTCCAAAACTATGCTGAATAATAGTGGTGAGTGTGGACCTCCTTGTCTTGTTCCTGATCTTAGAGGAAATGTTTTCAGTTTTTCACCATTGAGAATGATGTTTGCTGTGGGTTTGTCATTTATGGCCTTTATTATGTTGAGGTGGGTTCCCTCTTTGCCCACTTTCTGGAGAGTTTTTATCATAAATGGGTGTTGAATTTTGTCAGAAGCTTTTTCTGCATCTATTGAGATTATCATATGGTTTTTATTCTTCAATTTGTTAATATGGTGTATCTCATTGATTGATTTGCATATAGTGAAGAATTCTTGCATCCCTGGGATAAATCCCACTTGATCATGGTGTATGATCCTTTTAATGTGTTGTTGGATTCTGTTTGCTAGTATATTGTTGAGGATTTTTACATCTATATTCATCAGTGATATTGGTATGTAATTTTCTTTTTTTGTAGTATCTTTGTCTGGTTTTGGTATCAGGGTGATGGTGGCCTCGTAGAATGAGTTTGGGAGCGTTCCTTCCTCTGCATTTTTTTGGAAGCGTTTGAGAAGGATGGGTGTTGGCTCTTCTCTAAATATTTGATAGAATTCACCCATGAAGCCATCTGGTCCTGGATTTTTGTTTGTTGCAAGATTTTTAATTACAGTTTCAATGTCATTATTTGTCATTTGTCTGTTCATATTTTCTGCTTCTTCCTGGTTCAGTCTTGGAAGGTTATACCTTTCTAAGAATTTGTCCATTTCTTCCAGGTTATCCATTTTATTGGTGTAGAGTTGCTTGTAATAGTCTCTTTTGATGCTTTGTATTTCTGCGCTGTCCATTGTAACTTCTTCTTTTTCATTTGTCATTTTATTGATTTGAGTCCTCTCCCCCTTTTTCTTGATGAATCTGGCTAAAGGTTTATCAATTTTGTTTATCTTCTCAAAGAACCAGCTTTTAGTTTTGTTGATCTTTACTATTGTTTTCTTTTTTCTATTACATTTCTTTCTGCTCTGATCTTTATTATTTCTTTCCTTCTACTAACTTTGGGTTTTGTTTGTTCTTTTTTCTCTAGTTTCTTTGGGTGTAACGTTAGATTGTTAATTTTGAGATTTTTTCTTGTTTCTTGAGGTAGGATTGTGTTGCTATAAACTTCCCTCTTAGAACTGTTTTTGCTTCATCACATAGGTTTTTAAAATTTATTATTTATTTATTTTTGACTCTTAGTTCTTCGTTGCTGCAGGTGGGCTTTCTCTAGTTGTGGCAAGTGGGGGCTACTCTTTGTTGTGGTGCATGGGCTTCTCATTGCGGTGGCTTCTCTTGTTGCTCCGCAGCATGTGGGATCTTCCTGGACCAGGGCTTGAACCCATGTCCTCTGTATTGACAGGTGGATTCTTAATCACTGCGCCACCATGGAAGCCCCATCCCATAGGTTTTGGATGGTCATATTTTCGTTGTCATTTGTCTCTAGGTATTTTTTGATTTCCTCTTTGACTTCTTCAGTGATCTCTTGGTTATTTAGTAACGTATGGTTTAGCCTCCATGTGTTTGTGTTTTTTACGTTTTTTCCCCCTGTAATTGATTTCTAATCTCATAGTGTTGTGGTCGGAAAAGACGCTTGATATGATTTCAGTTTTCTTAAATTTACCAAGGCTTGATTTGTGACCCAAGATATGATCTATCCTGGAGAATGTTCCGTGAGCACTTGAGAAGAAAGTGTATTCTGTTGTTTTTGGATGGAATGTCCTGTAAATATCAATTAAGTCCATCTTGTTTAATGTATCATTTAAAGCTTGTGTTTCCTTATTAATTTTTAGTCTGGATGATCTGTTCATTGGTGTAAGTGAGATGTTAAAGCTGCCCACTATTATTGTGTTACTTTCGATTTCCTCTTTTATAGCTCTTAGCATTTGCCTTAGGTATTGAGGTGCTCGTATGTTGGGTGTATATATATTTATAATTGTTATATCTTCTTCTTGGATTGATCCCTTGATCATTATGTACTGTCCTTCCTTGTCTCTTGGAACATTCTTTATTTTAAACTCTATTTTATCTAAGTATTGCTACTCCAGCTTTCTTTTGATTTCCATTTGCATGGAATATCTTTTTCCATCCTCTCACTTTCAGTCTGTATGTATCCCTAGGTCTGAAGTGGGTCTCCTGTAGACAGTATATAGATGGGTCTTGGTTTTGTATCCATTCAGCGAGCCTGTGTCTTTTGGTTAGAGCATTTAATCCATTCATGTTTAAGGTAATTATCGATATGTATGTACCTATTACCATTTTCTTAATTGTTACGGGTTTGTTTTTGTAGGTCCTTTTCTTCTCTTGTGTTTCCCACTTAGAGAAGTTCCTTTAGCATTTGTTGTAGAGCTGGTTTGGTGGTACTGAATTCTCTTAGCTTTTGCTTGTCTATAAAACTTTTGATTTCTCCATTGAATCTGAATGAGATCCTTGCTGGGTAGAGTAATCTTGGTTGCAGGTTCTTCTTTTTCATCACTTTAAATATATCATGCCACTTCCTTTTGGCTTGTTGAGTTTCCTCTGAGAAATCAGCTGTTAACCTTATGGGAGTCCCCTTGTATGTTATTTGTCATTTTTCCCTTGTTGCTTTTAATAATTTTTCTTTGTCTTTAATTTTTGTCAGTTTGATAACTATGTGTCTTGACATGTTTCTCCTTGGGTTTATCCTGCCTGTGACTCTCTGTGCTTCCTGGACTTGAGTAGCTATTTGCTTTCACATGTTAGGGAAGTTTTCAAATATAATCTCTTCAAATATTTTCTTGGGTCCTTTTTCTCTCTCTTCTCCTTCTGGGACCCCTATAATACGAATGTTGTCCCAGAGTTCTCTTAGGCTGTCTTCATATCTTTTCATTCCTTTTCCTTTATTTTGTTCTGTGGCAGTGAATTCCACCATTCTGTCTTCCAGGTCATTTATCCGTTCTTCTGCCTCAGTTATTCTGCTATTGATTCCTTCTAGTGTATGTTTCATTTCAGTTATTGTATTGTTCATCTCTGTTTGTTTGTTCTTTAATTCTTCTAGGTTTTTGTTAAACATTTCTTGCATTTTCTCCATCTTTGCCTCCATTCTTTATCCGTGGTCCTGGATCATCTTCACTATCATTATTCTGAACTCTTTTTCTGGAAGGTTGCCTATCTCCACTTCATTTAGTTGTTTTTCTTGGGTTTTATCTTGTTCCTTCATCTGGTACAGAGTCCTCTACCTTTTCATTTTGTCTGTCTTCCTGTGAATGTGGTTTTCATTCCACAGGCTGCTGGATTATAGTTCTTCTTGCTTCTGCTGTCTGCTCTCTGGTGGGTGAGGCTATCTAAGAGGCTTGTGAAATCTTCCTGATGGTAGGGACTGGTGGTGGATAGAGCTGGCTGTTGCTCTGGTGGACAGAGCTCAGTAAAACTTTAATCAGCTTGTCTGCTGATGGGTGGAGCTGAGTTACTTCCCTTTTGGTTGTTTGGCCTGAGGTGACCCAGCACTGGAGGCTACATGCTCTTTGGTGGGGCTAATGGCAGACTCTGGGAGGGCTCATGCCAAGGAGTACTTCCCAGAGCTTCTGCTGCCAGTGTCCTTGTCCTTGTCCTTGTCCTGCGGCTGGTGAGCCACAGCCAGCCCCCACAGAGACCCTGCAACACTAGCAGGTAGGTCTGGTTCAGTCTCCTATGGGGTCACTGCTCCTCCCCTGGGTCCTGATGCACACACTAATTTGTGTGTGCCTTCCAAGATTGGAGTCTCTGTTTCCCCCAGTTCTGTAGAAGTTCTGCAATCAAATCCTGCTAGCCTTTAAAGTCTGATTCTCTGGGAATTCCTCCTCCCATTGCCAGACCCCCAGGTTGGGAAGCCTGACGTGGGGCTCAGAGCTTTCACTCCAGTGGGTGGACCTCTGTGATATAATTGTTCTCCAGTTTTTTAGTCACCCACCCAGTGGTAATGAGATTTGATTTTATTGTGATTGTGCCCCTCCTACTGTCTCATTGTGGCTTCTCCTTTGTCTTTGCACGTGGAGTATGTTTTTCGGTGAGTTCCAGTGTCTTCCTGTCGGTGATTGTTCAGCAGTTAGTTGTGATTCTGTTGCTCTAGCAAAAAGGTCATTCTACTCCGTCATCTTGAACAAAACTCCCCATTTGTTTATTTTTGCTTTTATTTTCTTTACTTTAGGAGACAGATCCAAAAAATGTTGCTGCAATTTATGTCAAAGAGTGTTCTACCTATGTTTTCCTCTAGGAGTTTTATAGTATCTGGTTTTACATTTAGGTCTTCAATCCATTTTGTGTTTATTTTTGTATATGGTGTTAAAAAATATTCTAATTTCATTCTTTTACATGTAGCTGTCCAGTTTTCTGTGCACCACTTATTGAAGAGACTGTCTTTTCTCCATTGTATATTCTTGCCTCCTTCATCATAGATTAATTGACCATAAGTGCGTGGGTTTATTTCTGGGCTCTCTATCCTATTCCATTGATCTATGTGTCTGTTTTTGTGCCAGCACCATAATGTCTTGATTGCTGTAGCTTTGTAGTATAGTCTGAAGTTAGGGAGCGTGATTCTTCCAGCTCTGTTCTTCTTTCTCAAGATTGCTTTGGCTATTCGATGTCTTTTGTGTTTCCATACAAATTTTAAATTTAAAGATAAGAAAGACTATTAAAAGCAGCAAAGGAAAAGCAACAAATCACATACAAAGGAACTCCTATAAAGCTATCAGCTGATTTTTCAGCAGAAACTCTGCAGGCCAGAAGGGAGTATCACAATATATTTAAAATAATGAAAGGGAAAAACCTACAATCAAGAATACTCTACCCAGCAAGGCTCTCATTCAGATTCAATGGAGAAATCAAAAGCTTTACAGACAAGCAAAAGCTAAAAGAGTGCAGCACCACCAAACCAGCTTTACAACAAATGTTAAAGGAACTCCTCTAGGTGAAAAAGAAATGCCATTACAAGAATGGCATTACTAGAAACAAGAAAATTATGAAATGAAAAAGCTCACCAGTAAAGGCAAACACATATTAAAGGCAGGAAATCATCCACAAACAAAGCCAGTAGAGAAGTTAAAAGACAAAAGTAGTAAAATCATCAAATTCATATTAATCAGTTAGTTAAGGGATAGACAAAACAATTAGATGTAAAATATAATATCCAAGACAGCAATTGCGAGGAGATGAGAGTACAAATGCAGTGTTTTTAAAATGCATTTGAAATTAAGAGATCAACAACTTAAAACAATTATATGTGTATATATATATATAGATTGCTATACACAAACCTCATGGTAATCAGAAACCAAAAATCTGTAATAGATATACAAGCAAAAAAGGAAAAGGAATCCAAACATAACAATAAAGATAGTCATCATATCACAAGAGAAGAGAACAAAAGAAGAAAAAAGAGGGAAAAAAGACCTACAAAAACAAATCCAAAACAATTATCTCAATGGCAATAAGAACATACAGATCGATAATTATCAGTTCCTTAAATGTAAACGGATTAAATGCTGCAACCAAAACACACAGAGTGGCTGAATGGATAAAAAACCAAGGCCCATATATATGCTGTCTACAAGAGACTCAATTCAGATCTAGAGACACATACAGACTGAAAGTGAGGAGATGGAAAAAGGTATTCCATTATAACTCCCAGGGCCCCTCTAGCTCTCCCTCAACCCTCTGCAGAGTATTCCTTTACTTTTGTCATTTGAAAATGCCAGATCCATTTTTATTTGATAGAAGGCAAACAGTTCCACTAAGCACAGTTAGGCAGCTTTATTCACAGCTGAATCATGCATCCATTGATTCATGATAATGAAAAGATGGAATCCCCTCTTCCAACACTGGCTTAAAAAGATCCTCCAGAGTTAGCCATGTGTAGGAATCTTTCATAAATTAAGCAAGACAAATACAAGTTAGCTGCAATGAGGATCACATACTCAATTATTCTATTGAAAATACTGTTGTAGAAAACATTTCCAGTTAATACCTCAGTGCTAATTGTTTTCTTCTTTTTACATTTAATTAATAGAATCTTGGAAAAGAAACAAACCTTTTTATTTATGTAGTACAGTACGTTCATGGTCCAGAAAAGGGAAATGGATTCCAAAGAGATTAAAGGAATTGTTTAAGGTTACATAGCTTGTAACAAAATTGGGTGTAGAACTTGGATTTCCTGGTTTATACTCTAGTGCTCTTTTTGTTGTCACACTCTTTCTGGTTTCATCTCAGATGAACAGAGAATAATGTCCCAAGAGATATGAGTTGTCCTCTGTGCTGGCTACACATTCAGAACCATTAGAGAAGCTTTTAAAAATACAGATGCATGGGCCGTACACTCACTGATTCTTACTTTTCCTTGGTCTGAGGTGAACATTGAACAGGAAGAGTAGTTTATAAAAACTTCCCCCACATAATGGTAATTTTTAGCTGGGGGTGAAGCTCACTGGAATAACAGATCAGGCAATTTTGTGCATCTCTCTTTTAGACTTTGTAATTCTTGTTGGTATAAGACCACAGACATTCTTTGTTAAACTTTGCACCATACAAATCTCCCATTAACCTTATTTTACTTTTGACTAATTTTTCTTTAAAATTTCTGAGTATTTAGAAAAATAAAGGGAATAATAATTTACAAAACATGGGTGTTTCCACCACCCAGCATTGACACTTCTTAATATTTAATCACATTTGCTGAGTCTTTTAAAATTATATTATTTACTGAAATGAAACTCTGCAGACAAAGTTGAAGTATACCTTTTGGGGCTCTCATTTTATTCCCAGGTTCTTCCCTTTATGATTAAGTTAAAAGCCCAGACAAATGATTCACTCCTTTCTTCACTCCTTCCCCTCCTGACAATCCAGAGGAAGGGCCTATTTGCAGTAAGGAAAATGCCCACTAAGCTATCAGAGAGCTTTAAGATCCTCACAGTAAACAATGATACCATGATGCTATGGAGTGCAGCAGCTGAGTCAGGATAGTAAATACCTTATCCACGTTTTGGTAGGAGAAAAGTGGCTTAGTGAGAAGTTAATGGAGGTCAGTTTTCACGCTCACAAAAGGACTTGTGACTCACAGACCACAGACATGTATTTCAGGATGCAAAAATCCAATAGCTGAAGATATGCAGAGCTATTCTTTTTCTTGGCTGACTGATAATTTTCTTCTTTTCCCCATTAATTAGGGTATTAAAATTTTATTGCTACTGCTTATGTGAAATGACTTTCTTGGTTCCCACTGCATTTTCTGTGGACCCTCTTGAGCTTCTTTTCTTGAGTAAATAATCTAACTTTTCCGTGGCTTTTATAGTAGCTTAGCACTCCTTCGGTAATTTTTTTCCTCTGGCTACAGGGTTCTGTGGACCATGTTCTTAGTAGATATGTGTTTCTTCTTTAGTTTCTGAAGTTAAGAGTGTTTTGTTTTATTGTTCTCCAGTGGACAATTGTCTTTTCCTCGTCTACCCTTCTGTAAGCACCTTGACCCAGACTTCTGTTCTGATTTCACACTCTGTCCATTTATAGTCAGGCAGTGGTTCCACCAAATGAAGTGATTTCCCTGGTACGCTCTGTGTGGGGTATGTTTCTGTTGAATGGCATCATGCTCTGTACTTTTATATTCTGTTGTTAAAAAAAAAAAAAGAAAGAAAGACAGGTGAAAACCTCCATCCTTAATATATTTCAGTTGTCTCTTTAGGTTTCATTTCAAATCTAACCTCTCTCTCTCTCTCAACATCTTGTCCTTTATCATTATGTTCCATACCAGCCCAAATGAACTTGGGCTAAAGCTAATTGCTTTCCCCTTCTAAGTTTTTCCGCCCAGCACTTGCTGCATACTCCATAGTTGTCAAATCAAATTTTTGCCAAGAAAGAACAGACCTGGAAGATCCAAGGAACTCCGGCAAGCAGATACATGTGTTTTTATCGGTTAATGTCAAGTACAGTGAAACATGAAGAAGAGGAAGGAGACCATGGGTGTGCAGTAGCTTGAAACACCACAACCACCCATTTAGGAAATTGTAATACTGAAAATTCAGTGACTGCATTTGTTCTGTTCACAGAAGTGATTTGCTTTCTTTTCAAAACCTTTGGATTTTAAAGTGAGAGCTTGTTTCTCTGTTCTGTGGTTTGAAGATTATGGCTGTATAAACATGAGGAAGAAAACATGATTTGTAGCATAAGAATGAGCTGTTCTTCTAATGGTTGGGAAGCATTTATTGAATACTTCTTAGGGAGGTGTAGGAAGCTGAGAGTATCACCTCACCAGGCAGTTCCTCTTCCTCTCTCCACCTGGAAGATGGCTGGTGATATAGCTATGAGTTGTAGGGTCTCCCCATGTCTCTGGTGCGCCTCTCAGAAACATGTCACAGGCTGCTAAATTGGTTTTATATTTTCTGAGATTAAGGTGGGCTGGTTCCAGTAGAGGACCTTGATATATGGAGGTGGTGGATTACACCCATATCTGCTTTATGTTCAATCGTATTTTGAATTATGGCTTTTAAAATAGCTTACAAATGGCTTATAGTCATTAATGTTGTTTTCCTTTTAAAAAGTTCCATTGCATACTAATGAGCAGTTTAATTCTAACGGAAGCTATTGCATTGCCATGCAAGCTGAAGTTTACCATATGCTTAACTCCTGTTTCACACAAGCACTAAGTTTGCAGAATGCAGGGTTGCCACAAATATCCAAGTGCACAATTAAGTCCCACGTACAAGTATGTGAGTGAAGAATTTGGCTCATGTATATACCCTTGGAAAAAACTTTCCCATAGTTTTCTTTTCTCTAAGGTATTGAATGGGCCAACACTTGTCCTCATGTTTCAAACATTTCAGCCCCCCTGAAACATTTTGATTGCCTCTAACGTTGGCTAGAATTGCACAACACTATGTTCCAAATGGTATCTTTTTCACTGGCTTCATACAATTCCAGAATAAAACCTCTGCTTCATCCACTATACCCTTATGTGTATGGCTTCTATTTTTACTTTGCTTCTTCCTCTGTTTTCCTTCTACCATTTCATCCAACATGTTTCGAATTTGTGTAGTTGTTTATATTTGAGACAATCATACTTGAAACCAACAATACTTACTTTATTTAAAAAATATTTGTCTTGATGCAATTCCCAATTTTGGGACCTGGCACATCAAACTCAATAGAAAGAATGCAAGCCTTGGGAAGATGAAATAAACCCATGATGTAATCGGCAGAGTTGATGTGTTGATTCCACTCTTTTGGAATTAGGATCTTTATTTTATTATCTTCAAAACTCAACAATAACAGAAACATAAGAGTAGTCTTACAGCAGTAAAAGCCAATTTTTTTTTTTTACATGAATGAGATTTGAAAATGCACACTAGTGGTCTTGTTTCTTGTTCATTTCATTTTATTCAATCATCAAATATGTGCCTAGGTACCTAAGATATGACAGGAGTATCTCTGTGTGTGTGTGTGTGTTTTCATTTTAAAGGACTCAAATGTTTACTGGTAAGTTAACAAGATACGTTAACTTAGAAATCGGGAGACGGAGATTCTATATCTACTCCTTAACCTAGAAGCCACCATGCCCCATTGGGTAGAGGGGCAATCATGAAACTTGGCTTCATCTCACTGACAAAGTAGAATCAGGCATCCAGTTTCTCTGGTGCAGCTTGACTTTCCAGGGAAAATCCAGTTTTATGACCCCATTTTCAGCTAAGATTCTACTGTAATTCCCTGGAAGTGTCATTAGTTTCTGCCATGTAGACTTAAGCCGATCTATTAACTCATCTAAATTAGCTTCTGCCTCTGGCTTTTTCCTGCCTGGCTCATCTGCTCAGAACTGGCCCTTATAACTGTGGTTGACCAACCTTCTCCTGCAATTACTTCAAATCCATCAGTCCTGATCCTTGATCACCTGATTAAGTGGTAGGAAGGTCCATTTCTTTCGCTTCTTGGTGGTGCTCACACGTGTGTGTTTGACCATGCCTAAATGTTTACTGCCAATGGCCACTTTCCCCTCTCCTAACTTAGCAACTGGGGTTCTGGAACAGACTCCTTCTTCTCCTTCCCTCCCTCTGCTTGAATTCTGATAATTCCATAATCAATTAGAGTTTTATCTTTGTTCTTTGTTTATCTTGAACCACGCCACAGCAGATCTCAGACAAAGATTTGGAAACAAAATTAACTCAGGAGGTGATCTCAGGAGGCACTGAGAGGGAGTTGGAAAGTGAGACAGGGAGGAGAGGAAAACACAGGAGTCTGTTAATTATTGGACGACTGCTGTGGGAGACAGATCCAACCCCCCCCCCCGGTGACCCTATGAGAGATGGGGAAATACCTCAGGATTATCCAACTAATGAGGTGCGAAGGTTGGGGTATTTACCCACTCACATCCCTGGGGGCTTGAGGCTTGTAGTTAACTGGGTGTTAACTCCTGACGTTTCCAGCCTGCCCTGCGTGCTCTCCTTTGGTCAGACAGAGCACTCTGACAGATGGATGTAGGTGTTTGAAGTAAGAGGCTGCTAGTACATTCAAGAAGGGTCTACCAAGCTCCAGGTAACCTCCAGGGTGGGCTGTGTCAGGCGTGCTTAGGATATTGGCAGCACTAATTCTCAATATTCAGGCTTAAAATAACTTATTAGAAGGAACTGCTGCTAGGAATTAGGAAGTGCTAGTGATGGAAAATTTGATTCCTGGGGGAGGATTATCTTCTGGAAAGCCCTTCCCCACCAAAGGCAACACCTGAGGTTCCTGAGAGGTTAACTAAACAGGCTTTCCCACTGTGGGTGACAGCTGAGGAGGTTAGCATTGAAAGAAAGCCAGAGTCTAGAAAGGGTGTTGCAAACTCAGTAGCATTAGCTGCTGGCCCACCAAATTCCAGGCTATTCTAAATTAGTCTGTAATTTGCATCTGTGAGAATGACTCATGTTTCCCAAATTTAAGTGTTTTGCATATCTCACAGGCCGAACAATTTTATAAATGAGAGGTCAGGTCCACATTATTGCTGTTTGTGGTTCTGTTAACTCACGTATTTGTTAAACTGGCTTGTCGAAAGAAACACTTTGCTTGTGTCTTAAGCACAAAGAAGTGCTCAGTGACTGAATCTGACATTCAACTAGCTGGACTCCTGTGAGCACAGCAGAGAGATGAACAAAGACCCGTATCAACTCTGTTTCTAATTCTGAGTTGGGGGAAGTATGGGTAATCTAAATGAAACTCACATATGCATAGTTTATTTGTAGATATGGTTGTATAAGAGATTTGTAATGAGTTGTATATGCTTAATTTGAATGCTTGGTAAATTTTGGTTATATGCTTGTGCGTATGGTATGTGCATTAAACCATTCTAAGGGTTGCCTTTCATTATATGGTCTCAGTTTAAGAACTCTGGCAGGGCAGACCCTGCTACACATCTGGTTGTTTCTTTGTTCTTGGGCAGTGACTAATTTTGATCAGATCTACTTGCACCTCCTACCTTCCAAGAAAAGAGAAGATAGATTCCAGAATTAAAATACCAACAGCGATGTTTATGTATAGAAATGTAAAATTCCTCTATAGGCCATAGACTCTTAACATTCTATGCTGGAAATGAACTTTAGAGAGATTAAGTAATAGAGGTTTATGGAAGAAAAGTGATTTACCCAAGTTCATAGAGATAATGGCTTATCTTTAACTTGAATATAATTTTGGTGATATACTTGCTTTGTTGATAACAGACTATCACAATTTTTATTAATGCTAATATCTGTCATCATGTAAAGTTAAGAGCCGTTTATGGATTCCTTTCAACACAGTAGAAGCTATTGCAGTCATAAATTTCTTCGACTGTGGCAGCTACTGTGCAAGACAGTAGTAAAAATTTCTAACATTAATCTCTCATTTTTCTGAAGATTTCAGTACTTTCCAGACTTTTAAACCACCCATTTTTACAAGTTGAAGTGGGGCCATATGGCAGTAGCTTTTGCCAGAAAGCAGCCAGTGACAAGAGGAGCCTTGATTGATGCACATTAGGAAAAAATGCTGGAAGAAACAGGAGAGTAGGAGCTGTTAATTTAGCAAAGGGTACTTGTGCAAAGCTTTCAGTCCTACCTGGGCGATGCTGCAGAAGAATGACCCAGTTGGCAATTGGCAAAAGGAAACATGAGGCTAAAAGTCACAGTAAACACTCTTTCTTTGTTTCTTCCCAAAGAGTGCCAACACATTTTTAATTCTCAACAGACATATTATACCTAGAACTAAACAAAGTACAGATTTATCTTTCTGAGAATAAGTATGTATTAACTCTGTAATAGTGTGGAGAAGGATTGAATCATTTATCCCATGGTCAGTAATAAACAAAAACACACAAAGAGGAAATTATTCCTTTAGTACACCACAGACCTCTCACTGTCTGCTTTGGTTTAATAACTACCAATGTTTATAACTATCAAAGTTTTCTGACTTCTTGTCAGAAAAGATGACTGCATTGTAGTTAGAACTTTTCCAAACAAATGTAGCAAATTTCTTTGATGCAATGGTGGTGTTTTTTAGAAATGGATTCCTTAATGGATTATAGGCTTCTTTTTTCCTTTGTAAGATTCTAAAGGCTGAACGAAGTATTTGAAATACAACATGCTAATAACAAACACCACATCCCATAAAGTAAGCAGGAAAACAAAGGACCTCATATTAGGGTACAAAAATATGGTGATGACTTTAATTCAACAAGGAAAGATAAAATAAACTTAGAGCTGTAACTGATGATTTAATCTAATTTACCTTTAAAATCCATGGAATAGTCAAGAGTTGAAGACACCTGCCACCAGGATGCTGAAATCTGAGAAAATGTTGCATGCCCTCAGTCACAATTGGAGGTAATTTGATTGCAATTACTGGACAAAATTTGTTGAATGACATTCTAATAAACTCAGCTGAGGTAAATATCATATTATTACAAATAGAATTTTTGATTTTCCCTGCTTGAAGTAGATGAAGGACAAAATTAAATGCATTTCCTAAACATCTAAACAACAACGATAATCATAACAGTTTATAGCATCCTTAGTCTGTTTTCTGATCTGTGACTTAGAAGTCAGAAAGCCATAAACCTGTATCTATTTACATGACTGGAAAATTAATTTCTCTCCTCTGGAGGAATGGAGGGAAGGCATTTTTCTCAGCTCTTTGACTATGGAGTCAATGGAATGAGAAGATGAAAATCAGAATGAAAGTGATGTACCTATCTTGAATAAGTTAGATGTGTATGCTCAATGTTGAGTCTAAATGTTAGCTTGTAGGTGTTAGGTTGAAAAGCCAAACTAAGATTTGAAACAGAACTTCATCTTAGAGTTCCTTTCAGAGTCGAATTCTCAACTGACATATCGAGGATTGATTTGAATTTACTTGAGTCTTCACTCATATGGAAACATAATTAGAAGAGGGAAACAGAGAGTTTAATTGTTTGGAAAGCAGGTCAGGCTATGCTTTTCAAGCTGGAAACAAGGAGAAAAGTGATGGAGGAGTAGGATGTGGGGAGGAGAGCGTAACAGGTTTCTACCTTGATCAAATTAACGTGGTGACTATAAAAAGCATCTATGTGAGCATAGCAATGGGCCAGTCTTTAAGAAGTATTTCTTATGGAATAATATGGGATTTTTATCTCTAGAAATCTGTAAAACAGCTGAGCCATTAGATCATTGTTTGGGCTAAAAGCAAATGGATAGTGCAATAGTTTGCTAGGGCTGCCATAATAAAGTACCACAGTCTGGGGGACTTAAATGACAGACATTTATTTTTTCACAGTTCTGGAGGCTAGAAGTCCAAGATCAAAGTGTTGGCTGGGTTAGGTCTTCTGAGACTTCTCTCCTTGTCCAATAGATGGCTGTCTTCTCTCTGTGTCTTCACATGGTTTTTCCTGTGTGTGTGTCTGTGTCCTGATCACCTCTTCTTGTAAATGTACCAGTCATATTGGACTAGAGCCCACCTTAATGACCTCATTTTAGCTCAATTACCTCTTTAAAGACCCTGTCTCTAAATACAGTCACATTCTGAGGCACTGGGGGTTAGAACTTATACATATGAATATTTGGGGGCATAATTCAGCCCACAGGAGATGGGTTGTGTGACATTTGGAAGTTTTGTTGAGGCTATCTGATAATTCTGTGAAATATCTTGAATGCCTGGATCATGGTAGACTGTGTTATGAGTATACTGAGAAAGGTAAATGGAGAGTTAAGGTAGGAATTTAATTAATTAAAAAAATTCTCTATTGAGGCAAATGGCCATTTTGACCTTTGTCTCTAGACTTTCCCCCTAACACACAGCCCTGTCCTTTGGGTGGCTCCAGAAAGAGGAAAGTAGCACAACGGAACTTAGACTCCTGTGCTACCTATGGAGTAAATAAGAGGTGTCATCAATATCATGGGAAGTCCTGTCTTGTCATGATGGTCATAACTGGGAAGATTGACCACTTCCTGGATGTTACTTTCAAAGACGGGAAAGCAGCCAGAACTCCTAGTTCACTTCCTGTTCTTCCATGTGTAACCAGCTAAGCCACCAGCCCTTGGGTTGATGCTTAGAATGTTCCTTTACTAACTAAGGCAAACATATTTTAGGAGAAAGCTCCTTATTGACCCTGCTTGCCCAATCAATTAACATCCACTAATTGTTCTATCAAATCACTTGTATCAGATATGTGCCTTTAGCCATAAAAAGAGATTTCCAATCATATCTATAATTTGCAGATGAAACAGGCTAAAATAGTGTAATTAGTGGGCTCTTTTAGCATGGTATAACTTTCCCAGTAGTTCTTCATTCTTCAACTCTTAAAATCTAATGGGGTCTCCAACTCTGGGCCAGGTGCTTCCCATGCTGTCAGGACTCTAAGAACTAATGCTGCCAAGAGCTTATTTTAGGATTTTTGTTAAAGTTGACTTTTAGGTATAGGAATTTATATAATATATACCTTAAAATACTTCTTCCGTTGATGAAGGTTAGCAGTTATACAGATGTGGGCAGTGTTAAGGGTCACCTAATCTAAATATGTTTGACCTACCTTGTATTAGTTGAACTTGAATAGCCCTTCACAGCATGTAGCACTTAGAGTTGGTAAAGGAATTTCACATTACTTGTTTTGAGACTCAAAGCATCCATATGGGTGGAATGAAGGATTTTGCATATGAAGACATTTTGCCTCAGAAGTTAAATGATTTGTCCAAAGCAATGTATCTGTTATTGAGTGGAGGTACCATGACTCCAAGTTTGGTGTTCTTTCTAGTACCCTGTACTTGTGGAGAATTGAGTCAGTCCTTTAAGCCCAATTCACTGTGAAACAGAGCATTTTTCTTTGACTGATAACAATAATTAACACTGTATGTTGAGGAAGACTGACAGCCTTGTGTTTCCCGTAATACAGAGAAAAGAATCATTGTAGATCTTCTATCTTCATTTGTAAACTTTAAAAATAATTTCCTTGCCTATTTCTCAGGGTACCTGTAGAAGAATGATATAATGATAGCCAAAAATCTCAAAGAAATTAAAATTGTTTCTTTTTGTTTGGGTGTATTTCTTTCTTAGTTGATTATGGTTGGGAATAAATAATCACACTCAAAAGAAAAAAAACCCCTCAAATATTTTCGGCTCAGAAAGCACCTGGAGGAAGAAGAATGAAGTGGGAAAGATTACTCCTTAGGAAGTAATTACTTCTCAAAAGTTATAGAATGTTTTAAAATTTGTTAAAATCTTGCTTTACTATCCATCCATTTAATAATTCCCTTGCCCTGTTTCGTTTTTGCTCACAAACTTTCTGTCCTAGATTTTTTGTAGCTCTTTCTCAGAAGCATCCCATCCTTTGTATTATTGTTTATTCAGTAGTTTGACTGAGATACAAAAGATGTGACTGGATCACACAACATGGATCTATGGTAAGAGGCCAGCCATTCTACTACAGGGTCCAGGTTTATTTGTAGATGTGCCTGATTTAGATGTTTACCTATACCTGACATTTTTCTGATGCTAATATTTATTTTTCTCTTGTTTTAATGATTTTCTTTTCTGAGGGATTTTAAGATATTACAGTATCTTTGATAGCATCCTAAGAGACATCAAGTACCAAACTCTCAATATTTTGTGTCTCCTATTCCTTTATTAATTTTCCTTTGCTGCATGATAGTTAAAGTTTGTTGTACTCAGACTGTTTAGGTTGGAGTTGACAGAAACCCAAATTTAAAATAACTTAGGCAAAAGTAAGAATTTATTAGTTCATGTAATTAGGATGGCTGAGATCAGGTCCATCTTAATTCGGGCAAGGTTTAAGCTAGGGGGTTCAAGTAAAGTTGAAGTTGAAGTTCATTCTCTCTCTCTCTCCTCTCCCTCCTCTCTTTTTCTCTTCCATGTCTCAGCTTTGTTTACTTCTGGCCTGGCTTCTGTTCCAGCTACTCTTGTCACAAAACAAACCACCCTAAACCTTCCACTACATTCATGGTATTCTGTGGGTCAGGAATCAGAGGGCACAGGGAGGGCTTTTCTCTGCTACACAATGTGTGAGGCCTCAGCTGAAAAGAAGCTGAGTGGTGACTGGGGGCCAGAATTGTCTGCGGGCTCATTTACTCTCATGAATTGTGATTGACGGTAGCAGTTGGCTCAGGCCTCAGCTGGAGCTGTCGGCCAGAACACTGACACGTATCCGCTTCCTGTGGCTGCTTGGGCTTCCTCACAGCATGACAGCTGGGTTCCATGAGCAGGCGTCCTAAGAGGATCAGATCATCCTGGTTTGCCTTTTATGTCTTAGTTTCAGTGTCACTTCTGCCGTTTTCCAGATTGAAGAGGAGGAAACATAGACCCCACTCTTTCATAGGAGGCATGTCGAAGAAGATCATGTGGGATGGGAGACATTTTTGTGGTCATCTTTGCAAAAACACGATCTGCTGGAGCTTTATTCTCAGATTGACTCTGTCCACATGGTGGTAAAGATGGTTCGCAGGAGCTCCAGGCATACATGGTCCTTCATTGCTGGGGAATCTCAGAAGGAGAAAGATTCTTTCTCTCTCCCAGTCTCATTGTCAATCCCAAGAAAAGGGCTGTGATTGGCCAGCCTGGATCACGTGGTCCCCAGTGGCAGAGAAGTAAGGCCATGTGATTGATAGCAGATACTGACAAGGCTATGGTAAGCGAGGCACAGTCAGTTTCCAAAAGGGAAACAGCTCTTTTGATACAGAAGGAAAAGGGGATACTGGCTGACAAGCACAAACCAAAGGTCACTACGACTGGTTTCTCTTATCACTAAATATTTTATGCTGTCCTCTCCTTCTTAACCGAAATCAGGTCATGTGTTACCAGGAGGCCCGTATTTTCTCTGTGATAGCACTCATCAGACCATACCACAATTGTTGATTTGCCTTTTTATCTTCCCTGCTAGAATCCAACATTGTACATTCATGACCACACCTTTTTTGACATTATGTCTACAGTGTTACCCAAATGCTACCACAGTGGTTCTCAGAGTGTGGTCCCTGGGCCAGCAGCATTAGCATTATCTGGGGACTCAGAGAAGTGAATTCTCTGAAGCATGCTGAAGATTAAGAACCACTGTTCTAGATGCTCAAAGCAGTTTGTTGACTGTTGAATGAACCAAGTGTATCCCCCCAGGACCTTCTGTACAAAATGTCATCTGGCTGGCGGTTTGGATCATGTGTGCATTGGACGTTTGTTTGATTGGTCAAAAGTGGACATTTTGCAGTTGTCCACGGCAGAGCTGCAGCCAAAACCTGACATTGAGGCACTTCCCTTCCAATCAGCTGTAAATGGAGCAGGGTCTCCCAGGAGTGGGCGAGGGAGGAGGAGAACAGAAAGGACCCTTCCCATGGTTACTGATAGGAGTAGTAACTGCTTATAGAGTCAGTGTTGCCAGGAACCACCAGGACATTGAAAGCTACAGCAGGAAATGCTGCGTGTCCTTACATTTACATTTTCTTTTCATCATGTTGACATGAATGCAATATGGCAAAAAGATAACTTATTCCAAATAGTGCAAGATGTTTCCCCTATGTAGCCCAGCCTCTGTGCCTGCACTTGTGTAGAGACACATGGAGACAAAGCACATGTGGCCAAATTATCTCCTCAGTTACATATGTACAACTACTAATGATTTCAATGGGAGTTGCCTGGAATAACCAAGGGTTGGATTTGGCCCATGCAATTTAAATTGAACTAAAGCCCAATTTGTAATACTTTAGTTGAAAACCAGCAGTGATTATAAGACTAGCATGTGATTAAAGCTTCACCTTCAAAATCTGCTGCCCAGAAATAGAAAAAGTTTAAAAAAATCATTATGTATTTTTTTCAACTTACAGTAAAGGATGAATTGTTAAAACTTCCAGCCTAAGAAAAGAATTAAAGTATTGGGGGAAATTGGATATTCAGGGTGGCTGTTTTTCATTACTCTGCAGCTAATGAAAAGAGTGAGACTTCAAATAGGATTCTGCTTTCATTGTTTCTGTTTCCCCACAAGAACTTTCATCACGTTTTTGGAAACCATATCTACAAATTTCTTCCTGAAGTCAGTCTAATCGTAGAAAACATTTTATGAATTTTCAAATTATTAATTCTAAATACTTTAAACTTCTCTATTGTTGTGTAATAAACTACCCCCAACAGTTAGTGGTTTAGAACAGCCATTTATTTTGCTCATGACTTTGTGGGGCAGGAATTCAGGGCGGGCTCTCTTGGTCACTTGTCTCTGCTCCACCAGGCATCAGCTGGGGCAGCAGAGGCTGGAGGGCCCACCTCCAAGACGGCTTCTTCACTCACTCTTATGCCACTCTCTCTGTGTGTGTGGTCATTCCACATGGCTTGGGCTTCACACAGCACGGACATCTCAGGAAGTTCTCCTTTCTTCCCCATTGGCTATCTTCCAAAGGACAGGAAGTTGTCCCTGCAAGTCTAGTTAATGTCTCTCCTAAGACTGGGACATCATTTCCATCATATCTATTGGACAAGTCAGTCACAGGACCCACCCAGACTCAAGGGGTGGGAAAACAGATTCTGCCTACGGAAGGGGGAATGACAAACTTCCAGTGCAAACACGTGTGGGAGATGGAAGATGTTGAGCGACCATCTTTAGAAAATATAGTCTGCTACATTCTTAAGCTGAATTAGCTTAACATAGCCTTATTCTAACAGCCATTATAAGCTTCTGTATTCAGTTTATTTTAATTTTTTATACTTTATTTTTTTGACCAAATCTTTTTTTTTTTTTTTTTGGCTGTGTTGGGTCTTCGTTGCTGTGTGTGGGCTTTCTCTAGTTGTGGCGAGCGGGGGCTACTCTTCATTGTGGTGCACGGGCTTCTCATTGCGGTGGCTTCTCTTGTTGCAGAGCATGGGCTCTAGGTGCGTGGGCTTCAGTAGTTGCAGCACGCAGGCTTAGTTGCTCCTCAGCATGTGGGATTTTCCTGGACCAGGGATTGAACTCGTGTCCCCTGCATTGGCAGGCGGATTCTTAACCACTGCGCCACCAGGGAAGTCCCTGTATTCAGTTTATGATACCATATTTGGTGAGCACAAAAACCAAATAGCATATCATTTCTTATTGTTAAATATGCAGAAACCATTCATTCTTTATACAGGAAAATGTGTAGCCATATTTAAGTGTTCATTTAAAATTACTGAGTTAATATAGATTAATATATATTATACTTATCATGTGCTAGATGGAAAGGTAGACAAAAATAAGTAGCCTAAGTTTAGAATCATGGAAGTTGACTGCTTAATTACCGCCCCCTTTTTTTTTTTTTTTTGCGGTACGCGAGCCTCTCACTGTTGTGGCCTCTCCCGTTGCGGAGCACAGGCTCCGGACGCGCAGGCTCAGCGGCCATGGCTCACGGGCCCAGCCGCTCCATGGCATGTGGGATCTTTCCGGACCGGGGCACGAACCCACGTCCGCTGCATCGGCAGGCAGATTCTCAACCACTGAGCCACCGGGGAAGCCCAGTTACCCCTTTTATAGATAAAAGGGTATGGTGAGATTGCCTAACACACAGAGCTGATGTGCCTTAGTTTGGGTTTCCCCTAAAACAAACTCTAAGACAAGCATTTGGTCATAGTAGCTGATTTGGGAAGTGATCCGAGAAAGCAGATGTGAGGAAATGGGAAAAGTGACAGGGCAGGAGGAAACCCAACAAAAGGTGACTCAGTGAATGAGTTACCCACGCTCAGTCTCACTGGAGACCCCTCAAGAAACTGTGTGGAATGTGCCTCGAAATATGTGCAGACAGAGGTTGGAGAGCCGGGTTAATTTATCCACCAACTACCATCCTCCCTTGGTTGATGGTTGCCTCTGGCTGGGTACTTAATTCCTGCTGGCTGTTGAGCAAATCTTTGTGATGCCAGAGAAAGCCCTTCAGGAAGTGAGGAGAGATGCTGGTGCTGAAGGTGGGAAGTTGACTGTGCTGGAAACTGTCCATTATGCCTGCTGGTGAACTCAGGCGTCTCAAGGAGACATGGGGCAGTATCTGCTGCGTGGTTGATGATGGCACACTTAGGAGAATGGACTTTGAAGGGTCATAATCACTCTCATTTTGGGGGCACTTAATATATTCCAAGTGTTTTATATGTATTTCTTTTTATTGAAATACAGTTGAGTTACAGTGTTGTGTAGTTTCGTGTGTACAGCTCAGTGATTCAGTTATACATATAAACATATGTCTGTATATATGTGTATATATATATATATATATACACACACACACATACTTTTTCAAATTCTTTCCCATTATAAGCTATTACAAGATATTGAATATAGTTCCCTGTGCCATAGGAACTTGTTTTTTTTTAAATCTATTTTGTATATAGTAGTGTGTGGTAACCATAAGTTGGTTTTCTGTGTCTGTGAGTCTGTTTCTGTTCTGTAAATAAGTTCATTTGTCTCATTTGTTTTTAGATTCCACATGTAAGTGATATCATGTGGTATTTGTCTGACTTACTTCACTTAGTATGACAATCTCTTTCATTGAGTTATCATAGCAATCATATGGAATAAATATTAGTATTACCCGTTTTTATTAATTTGAGGAAGAAAGTGGGGCTCACAGAGGTTTAGTAAGCTCTCCAAAGCCACTTGGATGGGAAGTGACAGAGCTGAGATGTGAACCTCCATCATTTTGTTGCCATCGTCCTTGCTCTTAGCCATTGTACTACTCGACAAACACAGTCGTGCCATCACTATGGTATCTCATCTGGGCTCTTGCGGTGGTCTCCCAGCTCTTCTCTCAGTGGTCACTCTTGCCTCCCACAAGGCAGCCAGAGTGGTTTTTTAAAAACACAAACCCAAAGAACGTCTCTCTCCTCCACTAATTTCTCACTGCCCTTGGAATAAAATCCAAAAGCCATAGCAAGCCCCAGCATGATTTAAACCGCCCCCTTTCCCCTTCAGTTTCAACATGCCACATTCACGCTGGCTCCTTACATTCCAGTTGCACTGGCTTGGCCTCCCTTCTGTCCTCGAACCCCTACACTTGTTCGTGCTTAGGGTCTTCACACTCCCCCTTCCTGCAGCACGGGATGCTTTTCTCCTGGATCTTTGTATGGCTGGCTCCTTTTCATCATTTCAATCTCAGCTGAAATGCCATCTCCTCAGAGAAGGTCTATGGCCCAAATTATGAACACAGCAAATCAGATTTCTGTAAGACTCACAGACTTCTGAGAGTCTTTGGTGGCTCCCTCTAGCTTTATCTAGAGGGGAAAATAAGACACACATATAATTCACATATATTGGGTTGACCAAAAAGTTCGTCCCTATTTTTCTGTAACATCTTACAGAAAAACTCGAACGCACTTTTTGGCCAACCCAATATAAATACACACACACACACACACACATATATACACGCAGACATATATACATACAGGGATATAAAGCTAGGTAGATAGGTATAGATTGTTACAGCTATAACATGTTATATATGCATATACATGTTATATATGCGCATGTTATATGAATATGTAGAAAGATTTTGTTGTTTGTTTATAGGAATTGACTTTGTTTTGCATATTTGTCATTGAGCAGCATTTCTGTCCTCGTGTCATCAGCACTAATAAAACTTACTTTAATTAAGTAAATACACCAAGACGTGTGTGTTTGTGTGTGTATATCTACACTCCAGGAGGAATGGTCTAAGGCAAAAATAATACACAAGTCCTTCACCGAGATCTTCCGTCATATTTCTGATTTCGTCCTTGCATATGGACATCCTTGAACTGTTATTT
The DNA here is from genome assembly GCF_005190385.1 of Monodon monoceros. Taxonomy (NCBI): domain Eukaryota; kingdom Metazoa; phylum Chordata; class Mammalia; order Artiodactyla; family Monodontidae; genus Monodon; species Monodon monoceros. The sequence goes on from NW_021703772.1 coordinate 16,050,405, forward strand.
TTAACAGATTTTTTATGGTATTATTGATATGCTATGTAATTCACACATTGTGAAATACAGTTCAGTGATTTTTAGTTAATTTAGACAGTGCACACCATCACCACCATCCAGTTTTAGAGCATTTCTATCACCCCATAAAGAGTCCTTATTAATTCCCATTTACAGTGGATTCCCATTCTACCTCTAGCCTCAGATAGCCACTGATCTGCTTTATCTCTATACTTTTGCTTTTTTAGGAATTTCATACAAATGAAATTTTACTACATGTAGTATTTTATGTCTGGTTTCTTCCACTTGGCACAGTGTTTTCGGGTTCAGCCGTGCTGTTGCATATATCAGTAGTTTATTCCGTTTTATTTTGTGGATAAACTGCATTTTTATCCATTCACTAATTGATGGACATTTTGATTGTTTTGGGGTTTTAGTTAGCCGTTATAAATAGTGCTACTATGAAAATTTGAGTAAAAGTTTTTTCTGGGGACATATATTTTCACTTCTCTTAAGTAGATACCAGTAGTGTAATTGCTGGGTATATGGTAAGTGTATGTTTAACTTTTTAAGAACCTGCCTGTTTTCCAAAGTGGCCACATCATTTTACATTCACACCAGCAACCTGTGTGTTTTGAGTTCTCCATATCTTTGCCAACACTTGGTATACTGTTAATCTTTTTGATTATATCTATTCTAATGGGTGTGTACTAGTATCTCCTTCTGGTTTTAATTTTCATTTCCTTAATGATTAATGACATTGAGCATCTTTTCATCCACTTATTCGTTATTTGTATATCTTCTTTAGTAGAATGAAGACCCAATTTTTACTTGATTGTTTGTCTTTTTAAGTTTTGAGTGAGTATAATATTTTAAAAATTCCTTTGTTTGTGGCTTTCTTCAATAGCATTAGAATTGTCCCTTGAATGATGGTGTCATGGTCAGATAATGTTAATACATTAAGTGGTCTTGGAGATCATTTCTAGTATTTCCTAAAGTGGTGCTCCAGGGAGGAATGTCTTAGGAGCTGTTAAAAGTGTTCCTTGGTTAAGAGTTCCTTTGGAGAGCTCTATTTACTGTATCCCACATCTTGGAAGGTCATAACATATGTCAGTATATTAAAGGCCCTGAGAAATTCTGTAATAACAACCTGTTAGCTCTTTAATCTAAGATCTTCTAAACTCACCTGAGCCTAGATCACATCAACAATTAAGTAAGACTAATGATATTAACATATTTATAAAGCAGAATTTTTCCAATCTGTGTTCCATGGACCTTGTTAATAGATGAAAGGTGAAAAAGGACATCCAGAGAGTTTAAATGATTTGTTCAACTTAGTGACAAAGTTGGTGGGTAGAACACAGATTTTTGGACAGCCACCCTAGTCCTCTTTCTTCACTGCTCCCTTGGGTTGCCACCAGCTACTGTCAAAAGCCAATAGAAAAGAAAACAAATGAAGTTGAAATATGTATGATCAATTCCAGCCAATGAGTTGACAAAGGATGCCTTCCAAAAGACCTCCTCTCACATCCAGCTGGTAGGGTACATGCTATTCTACTAATATGCTTCTTTTCCATAATCTTTTGTTTTCAAAGGTTAATCTTTAATTTAAAAATTTATATATTTTTGTATTTATATTTTTATATAGCTAAAAATTTATATATTTATCTGTGAAGTAGGGTTAGGGAGACCTTAGTCTGAAGCTCCTTTAATAGAACTGATTATAATACAGTAAAACATTGGGCCTTCCTCTACTTCCTCTTTTTCTTGCAGGATTCTTTGGTTTGTTATTTCAGTAACTACTTACTTATATCCAGGTATGTAACGGGCAAGGCCTTAGGGACAAGGAGAACAGCAGGGAACAAAGCAGAGTCCCTGTGCTCATGCGGTGGGTGTGGGGATAGAGACAATCAAGGAATAGGTAGATAGATGATGTTATGTCTGGTAGTGTTATGTGCTATGAGAAAAAGAATAAACGGGGAAAGGGGAAAAGGAATATTAATAATAGAGGGAGTGATTTTAGTAGAGCCTTGGATGAAAGGAGGGTAATAGTCATGTGACTATCTTTGAGAAGAAGGTATAAAGCACATGAATGGAAAATGTAAAACTTGAGCCAAGGGTAGGCTTGGTGCCCTTGAGGGGGGCTGAGGGGAGTGAATGAGAGGGAGAGTGGAGGAAATGAATGAGGTTAGGTGGGTCACTAGAACCACAGCGGGGGATACAAAGAATTATAAGGTGCATCTGCTGCCCCCAAGGAGTTGATAAGCCTGGAGGGTTGGGTGGGCATTGTTTAAAACCATGAAAACAACCTTTATGATTGAATTGAATTCAAAAATATCTGTTTTTCTACATGAGTTTTCATGGCACTGATTAATAGTTGCTCCAAAAAAAAAAAAAAGGTGGTAGGAAGGAAATTTCTAGATAATTTTGGGAATTGCTCACCACACACTCGTCTTGGAGATTTACAATGTACATACCCACTCACCCCCAACCCCCGACGTGCACATGGTTCTGAGACCTTCAGCAATGAAGAAATATCTTGACTTTTTAAAACTTCACGCATTTTACGTCAATTTATTTCATAAATTGATGACTCTCTCCTTGGATGATCAGAATTCTCAGGGATTGTTTTCTCTGGTTTCCAGTAGACATATTCTGTTCTGTTCACAGAAGGTGCTGAATGCAGCACATTTAATATGCACTAAGTCCATGGAACTAAAAAGGTATAATTGGGAGTTTTCAAAGTTTTATCTTTATTTAAAATTAGACAGCTGACACTTTTTACTTTCAAGTACTCTCCAAATTTTTATCGTGTCAGCTGTAAAGACCAAACTTAATAAAGATGAGAAATGTACAGTCTTATTAGATCCTGGCTCAACTGTTTGGATCCTCTAAAGTCTAGTCTTCTGATTTATGACTCATCTGAAACATAATAATTTAAAAAGTCCATCGTAACAAAATTGTTAAAATGCTAGATAAATTCCACTGTGGATATCAGATGAGAAATATACCTTCTATGAATGATATATTTCAAGACGCAAAGGAAGTGGAATTCACATGAAATGTTACGCGCTTCAGAATGAAATAATCCCTGATTCGTGCAGGGGGACCATAAACACGAATGTATGCACATTTATGGACACGAAACTGTGAGACTTGGCATGCTGCCCCCATCTGTGATGGCTTTTCTGAAAAGGACAATAAAGTCCACCTGTTCGACTTCCATTAGACCTGCAAGTGTAAGGCAGGCCAACGAGGTCCTGAGCCTACCTTTAATATGTGACTTTTGGAAATTGGCCTCATTACCTTGAACTCCACATCAGAGGAAACACAACTACTCAAAACAAATTTGTCAGGAAAAGCAGACAAATGAATAAAAAGCCGGTTAACCAAGTCAACATCCTGCTTCCCTGCACTAGTACTTCTTCCTTGGGCATATGGTAATGGTCAGTGTGTGGTCGCTGCCTGATATTATGGAAACAATGCTTGTAAACAATTGGGCTTTCATACTGGGGGCCTTGGGGAGGCTGTGCCTTCATACAGGCACCACACAGGTGGGTGCTTTTCTGAAGTCCTGCAGCAGAAAGAACGCCATCCTGGGAGGGGGTAGATGTGGATATTCAATAAGACACTGGGTTAAGGAGTTGTGTGAAATTAGGAAAGCCGTACCTTCTCTCCTGGCTTCAGTTTTCTTGTCTGAAGGGAATTTTGAGTTCTGAAAGCTCTGTGACCCTACATTTTTTATGCCAAAATTATTTCCAGGTTATTGTTCCTTTCAATGGCTTTAAGGCCAAGTAAATAAAAATAATTAAGAAATTCACTCTGGCAAATGTTTCACGTTTTTATATTCAATATTGCATCTTTTGGAACCAAAAACCCAAAGCCTCAAATTATTATTTCACTATTTCTCGCACTACACTTTTAAGCCGTACAGGAATTTCAGAGTACTCTTAGATATGTGTTGATCTCCCTGTGCTTTTTTTGGATAGCCCATTATACCAGCTCTCAGCGGGACCCAGAGATGGTTTACTTCTCCCGTTTCTCCCAAATTGGGGCCACATGGCCTTCTCACTGAGTTCCTGTTGGAGGAAAATGGGATTTTAATCTATGAGACTTAATTGCCATCAAGGTTGGTCTGTTCTTCTACTGAAACCAGAGTCCACTTCTCTTAGTTTCAGCCTTTCCAAAAAGCCCACCTACTGTAATTAGAAGGGAGGACCTCTGTGCCCGAAATGCCTGTGCTCCCTGACTTAATCTGTTACTTCCCCACTTCCTCCTGATTGCTTGCATGTCGGCCACTTTCCCAACATCTACATTTGTGTTTTCACATTCTCCGTGTGTAAGAGAGAAAGAGATCCAGCACCAGTATCAGCGTCCTCTGACGCATGTCTGCTCCCCAGGATCAGTTTCACCCTCTTATTTGAAGCACTGAGGTTTAAATATCCAGGTGGAGAGAGACCGCGATGGGAGGTTGCATGACAAGTTAAATAATTTTCTAGGGAACATCAAGGAATCGTCTCAGTTCTCTGACTGCTTGGCAATTTTGTTTCACTGCTTCTTGCCTTTTTCTGTTTTCGTAATTCTGTTTTATTGGCAATTTCTCACGGTGAGTACACCGGTAGTCTTGGTGACATGTTGATTGTATTCACGTCTTTAGGACAAGGAAAATTTTTTGTAATGTTCATGAGCTTGTAGATGTTAAGATGAGAACCTTCTTTTGCACTGCCTCGTGTTTCTATGGTGTGGGAGTTGTGCGTTAGAGGAAAACCCCTATTGTTCACTGTCCCACTTTCATTGGTCTCCAGGGCATAAAGAGGGGCTTTCTGATGGGTTAGTTTGGGAGAAAAAACATGATAGAGCCCTTTCCTCCTCTCTCTCTCTGTTTCTCTGTCTCTGTCTCTCCTTTTTATACATCTGTCATACTGCAGACACCGTGCATTCATTCTGGTCTACTGCTGGCTAGGGAGTTTGTATTTGCCCAGCTCCAGAGACCAGAGAAATGCACAATCCTGTTAAATTCAAAGGTGAAGTATCAACACTTTCAGTCATAACTTTAAAGCCACATCCTCCCAAATAGCCTTGCTTCCTCCTCCTTCTTCTCTTTTTCTTTTTCATAAGTAATAAACCTAATATATTGGTCTCCAAGTATCTGATTCCTATGTCTTTCAGTTTTCTCTGAACTCTGGAGGGGTGCTTGGCCCTCAGTCCCCTTAAGTTTGGAGACAAATGGCTTCTTCTGCTCCTACATTTTCCACTTTTTAGAAGATTTTATTAGACTGAAAGAAACTTCCAGAAACTTTTTACAAATAGAAACTAGATTAGTCTTTCAGAATCAATTAAGACAAATAACAACGATGCTAGGGAAGTTTACTTAGCAACATAACAATCATCAGGATGGAATGATTTAATCATCTCCACCTAAAATGGAAATAGGAATAATGACCCAGCCTCAATTTTCAGAAATGTTTAAGTGAGTAAACATATGTCCTTTGGGGCTGCAGTTTTCCAGCAATCATTTTCTGTTTCTTACCCACCTGTACCATAGTAGGGATTAGTTGAAAACTTTCTATACACATCCTACCCCACACATGCCATTTGGGAAATGCAGAGTATAAAGAACACAATTTCTAGCTTTCAAAACAAACATGAAAAGGGATATTACACAGCGTGGCTCTGGAAAATGGAGGAGCGCATGTAATAGTTATGGATGTGTGCAGAATTGTGGATGTTGAATTGAATAGATAGAAAACTGGCTCGGGACAAGTGAGAGACAGGGTTTCAGAGGTGATCCTTGCATGCCCAGCTGCTTGCGTAGGGCATTCTGTAATGTTCTTCCAGGAGCATCCATACTATGTATGGATTTTGCTTTTAAATTTTAGCTTTCGGAGGCAAAAAAATTTCCATACAGTATTGTACTTTAGTGATACTGAGATTGTTTGACCACTAAGGAAAAATGGCAGCCAATAAAGGTCTCCTAGAAGAAATTTTTTTCCATGAAGCTTTAAGTTGACCTGAAAAGTCTAACCTTTATTAAGGTGGAATCATTTTGGAAATAGAGTGTATTTTCAGAAATTTCACTTGTTTTTCAAATGTTTCAACATTTCTTACAATTATGAAGATACGTATGAATGGAAAGAGTTTCCAAAAGCTTCGACTTTTCTCATAAATATTTTACATGGCAACTGATAGAATATTTTTCTTTCTCTGGTGCTCCTGGCAAACCTTTTCAGTCCCTGGAAAATAAAGCAGAGACTGAAAACATTGGGGTAATGCCTTCTCTGGTTGTATAGGTCAAGAAGGCTTTATCCAGGCCATTTCTGATAGCAGCCCCTCCCACCCTCATGCATGTCTTTTTGGTTGGAGATTGAATTTTTGTCCTCGATTTGGCACCTCCTGTTCTGCTGGCGGGGACTCTTTCCTGTGCACCTGTGAGAGTGCTCAAGGAAGCAATTCACAGTTGTTCTTGGACTTCTTGGAGAATTCACAACAGCCTGATTTTAAAAACATGGGTGCTGGAGCACTGCCTGACTGTGAAATGTTTTTGAGGTGTTATTATGTTTTGCAAAGCCCGCATTTTAGACACACAAATAAGTAAAAAGTTCAAAATGGAGCCATGCATAGGTAGAAAGAAAATATCTGAAAAGCAGTAATAAAATGTTGAAAGTAATTGGATGTGTGGAGAATTGTGTCTTGGACTGTCTTCTTTTATGATTCAGAAAAAAAAAATTACTGGGCTTAAGAGAAAAGTAGAGTAAATGCATTTATACTGATGTTTCTCCAGCAGATTCTTTCTTTTTTTTTTTTGAATTTTATTGGAGTAGAGGTGGTTTAAAATGTTGTGCTAGTTTCAGGTGTACAGCAAAGTGAATCAGTTATACATATACGTATATCCACTCTTCTTTTAGATTCTTTTTCCATGTAGGTCATTACAGAGTATTGAGAAGAGTTCCCTGTGCTATACAGTAGGTCCTTATTAGTTATCTATTTTATATATAGTAGTGTGTCATTTGTAGCAACATGGATGGACCTAGAGATAGTCATACTGAGTTAAGTAAGTCAGACAGAGAAAGACAAATATGATATCGCTTATATGTGGAATCTAAAAAGAACGGTGCAGGGCTTCCCTGGTGGCGCAGTGGTTGGGAGTCGGCCTGCCGATGCAGGGGACGTGGGTTCGTGCCCCGGTCCGGGAAGATCCCACATGCCGCGGAGTGCTGGGCCCGTGAGCCATGGCCGCTGAGCCTGCGTACCGCAAAAAAAAGAATGGTGCAAATGAACTTCTTTACAAAACGGAGTCACAGATGTAGAAAACAAACTTATGGTTACCTGGGGGGTATCTTTTCATGTGCCTGTTGGCCCTCTGTATGTCTTCTTTGGGATTGACATATCCAGCAGACTTCTTTACAGTCAGCTCAACTTAAAGTCATGTTGGTTTGATTGAAAAATAATTCTGTATATCTGGCAAGGATGTGTTCTTCAAGGGAGCATGTATCTTTGGGAGAGGTGCACGTGGGATAGAAGGAGAAGGCAGTATCCACTTGCAGAGAGATGGCCACTGGTGTGGAGGGCATGGCTGATTGGCTCCCTAACATCCACTTCACCTCTGCCCCACTGTAGGGCTGCATTTGGTTTATGTAGGATTGATCTTCAGCTCTAGTTTATTGGGTGGACATTGAAGGGCCTGACCCCAGAGTAATTCTGCACCACTGGCTGCTGTAGTGAATGGTTCACAGGTGAGCATATGATAAATAGAGTGAAGTTTAGGTCAGTTGTAGAATTAGAAGCATCTTCTAAATGGGTGGTCTATAGATGTGAGGCCTGGAATTGTTAGAGGAAGCCAGCTTGAATACAACCCAGCTAAGACTAAGCCAACCAATGCATATTATTTTCTTGGTCACTGACATTACTTCAGAGGTGGACACAGGATTAGAATTGGTCCTTAAGAGAGAATATGATGACATTTGTTCAGTGATTGAGAGGACATAATTCTCACTTCTGTGTGTGATGTGGTTTGAGAATCTAAGGCCATTTTGCCTCAGGAAGGTGGAGGAAGGTGACCTGAAGCCAGATTCAGCACACGGAGGAGGCAGAGTCTGAACAACTGTAGAGAAATGGGGCTGACACCTTGATCAAACCTCTCCTGAAGGTTTTTTTAATTGAAATATATTTGACATACAATATTATATTAGTTTCATGTGTACAATATAGTGATTCAACATTTGTATACATTGTGAAATGGTCACCACAGTAAGTATAGTCACCGTCTGCTACCATACAAAGTTAAAACAATGTTCGTGAGTTAATTTCCCATGCTGTACATTATAGCCACATGACTTATTTATTTTACAACTAGAAGTTTGTACTTCTTGACCCCCTTCACCCATTTTTGTACTCCCCCAACTTTCCTTCTTTTAGGGAGGAGACAAACACCAGTTTGTTCTCTATATCTATGAGTCTGGGTTTTATTTTTTTGGTTTTGTTTTTTAGATTCCACATATAAGTGAAATCATGCAATATTTGTTTTTCTCTGTCTGCCTTATTTCACTCAATACCTTCAAATTCCATCGATTTTGCTGCAAATCGCAAGGTTTGTTTCTTCTTTTATGGCTGAGTAGTACTTCATTGTATATATATGCCACATCTTTATTCATTCATGCCTTGATGGACACTTAGGTTGTTTCCATCTCTTGGCTATTGAAAATATACTGCAGTGAACATGGGGTGCATATATCTTTTTGAATTAATCTTTTGTTTTCTTGTAATTGATACCAGTAGAAATGGAATTGCTAGATCATATGGTAGTTCTATTTTTAATTTTTTGAGGAACCTGCATACTCTTTACATAGTGGCTGCGCCAATTTACATCCCCACTAACAGTGAGTGAGGGTCCCCTTTTCTCCACATCTTGCGACACTTGTCATTGCTTGTCTTTTTGATAATAGCCATTCTGACAAGTGTGAGTCGATATTTCACTGTGGTTTTTATTTGCTTTTCCATGATGATTAGTGACGTTGAGCATCTTTTCATGTGCCTGTTGGCCCTCTGTATGTCTTCTTTGGAAAAATGTCTATTCAGATCCTCTGCCATTTTTTAATTAGATTTTTTTTTTTGTTATTGAGTTGTACGAGTTCTTTAAACATTTTGGATATTAATCCTTTATCAGATACATGATTTGCAAATATCATCTCCTGTTCAGTAGATTGCCTTTTCATTTTGTTGATGGTTTCCTTTGATGTGCAGAAGCTTTTTAATTTGATGTAACCTCCTGAAGTTTTTTGCTTTTCTCCACTTTGAGTTTTGTGAGCCAGTAATTTCTGTTACAAATAAATGAATTGTTTGAGTTGGAAACATTAGTTGATTTAAATGAACTTGAATCAATGTTACTCCCTAAAGAGAAGTTAACACACTATCCTGTTATATGCTATCATACATACAAAAATGCACAGTACTTTTTTAGGTGTCCTAAGAAGAATATTAACATGCAAAGGACAAAAAACAGTAAAACATGCACATTTAAATCTACACCTTCACTATGTAGGTCAAATGCCACAGTCACTTAGTTTCAACTGATTTACTGGAGAAAACACAAAAGCATATAATAAGAATCAGATGTACTACAAGTTGCATATAACTAATTGGATTCAACAAAATCTTGGAGATGTTTCTGCTTGTTTTTTTGAGCAATCCAACAATTTAATCAAAATAGAAACGGTCTTCTTTCAGTTCAGAGCAACAAATGAAAAGTATACAGTACAACATAAGAAAACAATGCAATTTTGTTCAATTGAGAGACACACACACACATACCAAGAAAACTACAAACATATACACAAGCACACAGAAAAAATTCTGCCGTGACACACACACAAATAATTTACCTAAACTCAAAACTGAACTATCTCACATGCTGAAGTCCATGGATACCAATGTACAAAGAAAGGGTATCTGCCTTATCTCAACAATTACAGTTTGCTCTAAGGTGACAACCCAAATACTTGAAATACCCAGTGGTTATTAAATTTATGATACTTTAATATTTTTATGTTTTTTCCTTCTTTAAAAAAGCAAGGGACAAAGCCATTTCATAAAATTTTTCAAGAACCAAATCAAACTCTAATGTAAAACTAATGGAATTATAAAGTGCCTTGAACTTCATTTTGTTTGTTTGTTTGTTTGTTTTTAATCTAAGACCACAAGGGGGGTAGAATAAAGGAGGAAGAAGACAGAGGGCTTCATAGGGTAAGAAAGATTGAAGACACAGGAAGAAGAGAATGAGAACTAGAATTGTTACTTAGCAAATGAATAATGAATATAAATTAGAGGGTCAGAGGAAAATGCATAGATAGTAGTTTCAGGATCTTTAAGTCTCATCATAACATCATTATTATCATCAAGCAATCCATCAGTTTAGCTTCGGTCATGCTTATGTCAAAAAATCATTTGAGTTGGTCAAATCAATTATATTAATAATTGGCTATCTTGATAAAGATTTAAATCAAAGTTTTTGGAATTGTAAAAGCAACACCAAAAATTGTTCTGAAGATGATAATTGCATAACTGTTTTGCTCACAGCCCCATCTAAGGGGAAAATGCCCTGCCTACAATGCCTGTTAGATTGATTATCATGTTTTATACTTTATCTGGGCCCTGTGCTCACATTATTAAACTAGATATGGGCATCTGATTCCAGGGTAGCAGCACCATAAGCTCTCCAGCAAATCTGAGCATGTTCTGGTGCTAGGAGACAAACTGGACCAATTAGATTTTTCCATCTCAGGGACTGAAATGAAGAAAGACAAAGGAATCTGTCAGTTGGCAATAAAGCAGAAGCTGAAAAGTTGCTTTGAGGTGAGCTTCGGCATCATAAGCGAAAGTCACGGGCAGCCAGAAGTATGAAGAAGTAGATATTTGGAGGAAGGACAGCAGGAAGCAGACTGTGGAGGGTATAGAGTCCTACAGTCATAAAGCATAGTCATACTGTTAGCAGAACATAAGGAGCCAGGAACTTCTGCTTGCTGGCATCCCTGGAGATATTGCGATCTCCCAGTTCTTTCTGAGGTGGGGACCTATCACAGCACCTGTTTTGTGAAAGATCTAATTCCCTGGTGGTGCCAAGGGTATTTCTGCAATAATCTCCCCTATTACTTGAGCTAACTTGAGTGTGTCTCTTTCCCTGCAAACCAGAGGAGTTGGATGAAATACTTCTGAACTCATTTTGAGCATTTCTGCCTCTAAGCCTTCAATTACATGTAAGAATTAGCTGGGGAATTCGTTAGAAACATGGTTTCCTGGAACAGAACTTTGGAGATTCTGATTCGATGGTACGGAGAAAGCCATGGAGTCTGTTGTTCTTTTCTGATGTAGCTGCCATTAGACCGGTATTTGGGAAGCACTGCATTGGCTTATGTTGCCCCTTTCCTGGGAATCCTCTAATCTTGTGACCCTCAAACTTTTTGGTCTCAGGACCTTTTTTTCACTCTTGAAAATCATTGAGGACACAAAGAGCTTTTGTTTGTGTGCATTATGTGTATCAGTATGATATTAGAAATTAAAATTGGGAAATTATAAATGTTTTTATAAATTCATTAAAAATAATAAACCATTGTGTGTTGTTAGTCTCCTGGTGCTGGTGTAAAGGAATGGTTTAACAACAGAAATTTGTTGTCTCACAGTCCTGGAGAACGGAAGTCTGAAATCCAGGTGTAGTAAGGTTGGTTTCTTCCGAGGGCTGTGAGGAAGTTCTGTTCCGTGTCTCTCTCTAACTTCTGGGAGCCTCAGTTGTTCCTTGGCTTACAGATGATATTCTCCCTGTATCTTCACATCATCTTCCTACCTCTGTAGGAAATGTAAGAAATGCAAATGTCTGTCTGCCTTTGTGTCCAAATTTCTCCTTTTTGTAAGAACACCAGTCACACTGGATTTGGTTTCACCCTAATGACTTCATCTTAACTTGATCATCTACAAAGACCCTGTTTTCAAGTAAGATCACCATCACAGGTATTGGGGGTTAGGATTTTTTGGGAGACACATTTCAACCCATAACACAAGTTAACAACAACAACAAAAAACATTTTTTTGTGAAAATAAGGATATTTTCCCATATAAAAAAATTTATTGAGAAAATAGACATTGTTTTGCATTTTTATAAATCTCTTTGATATCTCATTTAATAGAAGATAACTAAATGCATCTTCCCAATTTGCTGGGGTTTATTGTTTTAGTTGAAATCTGTGCAGAAAATCTGATCTCACACAAAAATACAGTTGGAAAAAGGAGAGTTATTTTAAAAGGCTTTTAAGGTAATTGTGCATAATTTTCTATGATACTATACTGAAACTTGACAAATCATAGTTTCATAAAATTTATTATGTGGAATTTGAAACCAGAGCAATAAAATTTTGAAACCTTGTTACATCAGAATTCATTGGCGTCTCTTGCAGTTTGAAGGGCTCTTTTACCCATGCGTGATTTTGTAACATCACGCAATGATCATTTAAAAAATATTGGTTTCCTGAATTATGCAGATTTTCAAAATTTACAGTGGAAAACTCCACTGTATCCATATGAGAGAATGAGAAAAAAGGCACATAGAGTCTTAGGGTTGTTAGGAAAATAATTTTTTACCTCCCAGGGACCACCATAGGTCCCCAGGCCACACTTTGATAACTTCTGTTCTAATCCATTCTTACTTGAGGAAATTCTCCCAACATTTCAAGTGCCACCTTAAATTCTCTTCTCCCTAGTATCCTAACTGACCTCCCCACATAGATGGGATTACCTCTTCCTTTGTATGGCTCTATTTGTGTACCCATTATATGGTCTCCACGTGAGCTCCAGGGACTGAACCTTAATATACATTTTTATTACTGTAGGGAAAGAACACAATGCCTTAAGAAAGATCCTTTCTGGTTTGAACTAGATCAAATTCATTACGTTGTTTTTATGCAGACTAGTTTTTAATAATCAAGGGACCCAGCTTTAACTGTTGCTATTTCCATTGTTTATTGTAAAGCAGACTTTCTCATCAATTAAACAGTTTTTGACTTTCCTACCCTGAGATGGAAAATAGTTTGTAAAAATGTTGTTTACATTTATTTTCTTGAAATTGCACAAATGATGTACCCTTAAGCTTTTACATATGTCTTTTCCGCTCTCTAGATTGCTGTCTATCTAGCAAACTTCTACTCATGCTTCTTGATGCAAAAGTTACCTCCCCCAACTCCATGAGACACTGTTCATCTCCTAAAGTAGTTGCAGTCATGCTGTATTGTGCTGAAGTCCTTTTCGCAATTTTCTCTTAAAAGAATTCTTTCAAAGATGCTCAAACGGGGCCAGAGAAAGAGATCTATTTCTCACGTCTGTTGTGCAGTTGGTAAGCGCAGGAGCGTTGTGTTATGTCACTCATATCTACATGAGGAGAAAAGAGTATAGTACCTTGGATGGGGTATTCCCAGCCAACTTAAGAAATAATAGATCATGTTTCAGTCAGACCCCCGTTGGTTCCCAGAGGCAGAACTTCAACTCTAACTCAAGTCAAATAAGCATTTATTTGTGAGTGTATATTGGTTGATTGGAAGGTTCACAGAATTGAAAAGCAGCCGTACCACAAGCCTCAGGCGTACAGGAACCAGACCTGCTCCAGGGAATTCAGATATTGGAACTGGGACCAGCATGCTTTCAGGACTTCATGACTCATCTTTATTTTTTTTCTATAGACCAGCTTTCTCTATGAAGCTAGAACCATGGCTGCTACCAATAGCTCCTGGCAGCGTATCTTATCAGCACTGTCATCTACAGGAAGGGACTTTTCTCCCAGAAACAACTGAAAAACCTCAGGACCATTAGATGGCCTTGTATTGGATTACCTGTCCAATTCCTGGACAAATCATTATGACCAGGACGGTGAAAAACTAGACTTGGCTCAGATTGGGTCATAGGCCAATCTTAAGGACAATTACTGTGTCCAAGGAGGGGTTCGTGAAAGAAGAGGGCAGCAATCTTCTGAAGCTAATTGTTGGAACTGGGGCATAAAAGACTGGGGAGAAACAGTTCCCCTCCAAAAGATGGCAAGTTCTGTTTTCAGAAAAGAGGAGGAGTCCTAGATAGACTAATCATTAAATGTCCACCATAATAACTGGCTGGTCTGTCTTTACAGAATCCCTTGTGAAGACATTTGAAAATGCCATGTTAGCCAGCCATGGCCAATTTAATCATGCTGTATGCTTTGGAATATTGACATCAATGAATATATCTGTGACTGAATGAACATAGTTATTTAATAATTGTACTTTAATATTTCAGGTTACATGCTTTCCTAGTATTGCAAATCAACACTTCACAGAAAACTGTTATTATTTTCCTATGGCGAATAATGTAATGAAATTACATGAGCTCTACCGGATTTTGCACAGAATTGGCATTCACATTAGTTTCCCCAGGATTAATTTGGGCTGGCCATATAACATGGTCTTCCTAGGGTAGCCATCACCCTGATAAGACCCTCAAGAGGCTTGAACGGGTGACCCAGAGCCACTGTGCCATTCAGAGGACTCTGAGTCTGTACTTGAATACCAAGCACAGGGCTTGGCACAATGGGTTGACTGCTCTCCTCAGAGCAAACCCAATGCCTGACTGCGTCACTCAAAATAATCCAATGTCATATGAATAAATCTCACGCTCCATTTTCACCTTACCCCTACTTTCTTATTTAGTTATCAATTATCCTTAATTTTCATAATTGCCTATCATTGTTGACAACCTAGTTTAATTCAGTGTACACAGAAGTCTCTCAAATATTTCTGCCCTCATCATTCTATTATAGTTGCTCTGGCTGAGATCCCCAATGTTGATCTCAGGTTAAATGTCAGAGGGTCCTCTTCCTAGGTTTCAATCTACATTAGATTTCCTGTATTAAACTATCTCATCCTTCCCTTTTTTTTCTTTCATAGCACCTCATATAATTTATAGACGTATGTTTATTTAACTAATGTCTTCTCTCTGACTCTAAGCTCATGAAGATAGGTACCAGATCTTTGTTCATTGTTGGGCTTGATGTATTAGATGCCCAGAGAATATTTGTTCAGTGACTGAATGAATAAAAGAAAAAAGTACCTTTTTGAGCCATATTCCTCCAGGAAATAAAATCTGCCTCATATGCAACGGGTAATTCTAAGTAATGGAGGAAGGGCAAATGAAAAAAGAAATAGCAGGTAGCCCAAATACAAAGACAACATAGGTTTTAATTTTTAAAATATGTCTTCAAAAATGGCCTGTGCCCTGTAATGCTCTTGAACATTGTCTGTGAAAATAAAGTGCACATGTTTTATATTTGAATACACGGAAGCAGGAGATGTCTGTCTCCCCACTGTGAGCACTCATAGGCTGGATGGTGGTGACTAAATTCTGCTCCCCTTGAGTTCCCTTTACTTTTCAGGCCACAGAGATTGACCAACAGAAGCCAGTGGTGTGACCATCTCCAAGGACTGGTGCCCAAGCCTTTTCTTTCACATATTGATCACGTCTGAGGGGAAGAGGGAAAAATACATTGAGTCAAGGGTCATTTGCACTGAAAACATCTTCCTTTCTCTGAACTCTAGCATGTGTTTTTCAGTTAAGTTGGAATCATTTTTTTCAAAGGAAGCAGAAAAGCTATGTTTGTTTTCCAACACTTCATCAACATCAAAGTATTTACCAAGTTCTCATCTGTGTGTAGCACTTTGCTACTTGCATTCCAGCTTTGCCACTAATTATCTGTGTAACTTGGGCATGTCATTTTGTTTCATGTAATTTTTGACTCTAGCTTCCTTATTTGTGAAAAATAAATAAAAGGTTGGCGTAGTTTAAGGTCTTTCCAGATCTAACGATCAAGGAAGAAAAACAAGCATCGTATATCTTGTGAGTTTATTTAATACAACAAAGCAATCATTTGCTCAAGGAAACTAGGAAATTCACTCAATTATTCATTCTACAGTCCTGCCTAGACTTAGAGTGTAGTGAATAAGAACATTGACATGGGAGCCTGAGCTTGAATTCTGGCTTTCCCATCTCCCTGATTCTAGGCAAGTTTCTTAACCTCTTTGTGCCTCATCACCTTCGATGTAAAGGGAGAACCATGACACTAGTACTTAACTCAAAGGATTTAGTGTAAAATGTATCAGATGTTTAGAATATATAAAGATATTCAATAAATATTAGCTATTATTATTTATCGGGAACCGACTCGGTGCCAGGCACACTGTGAAACATTTGGGATATAAGAATAAATAATGGGGCAGTTAGACTGAATCCAGTCAGGCCTTTTAGTGGTTCTTAAATCTGGTTGCACATTAGAATCACCCGAGGAGCTTGTAAAATTCCATCCTTGTGTCAGTCTGTGGGAATTGGGGCTCAGACACCAGCACAAGTGCTGATAATCTGGCTACTGTTATTGTTGTGAGTAATAACTGTCCTTCGTCTCTGTCCCAGGAGTCTTGTGCCTTCTCCCAGCACTCATGGAACTGAAGCAGAGTGACCTGTTAGCTTACAAGTAGGATAAAATCTCAGACTCTTCATTTTTTTTTATACAGTCTAGATCTAACAATGAGTTTATAGGAAATATAAGGGAAAGAGGACAGGGTAAACAACATTAAGAGGATATAATCAGCCAAACTCAGAATGTAGGAATTCTACAGAAGGAATAATCCAGTTTCTTCGACAAATAAACAGCATGGTGGGGAAGGATGGAGAATTCTTAAGGAGACTAATATCAATCAAATGAAATGCATGAGCCTTGCACAGACCATTATTCAAGTAGAACTTGCCATTCATTCATTCATTCACTTATTCATTTTGCTGGGCTAGGAGCTAGAGATACAAAGACATAAGATATAGTTTCTGGTCTTAAGAATATCATCATTTAAAAAAGGGAGGCAGACGTGTAAACAAATTATATAGAAACTGTGATAGAAGTAGGTACTGGATATAGTGGAGGAAAGAGGGACCATTAATTCATGGGGCCTAGAGAAAAATTTAAAAAATGAATTCATGCTGGAGCTGATCCTTGAGCTTAATTTTACAGCCACCTGGAGTAGCTGAGATAAGAGCACTGTACTTTCCATGCACGGAACACAATTAACTTGTCTTCCTCAGAAAGTTCATCCATACCCAGGATGGCAGTGATGTCCTGGAGGGATTTGTATTCCTGTAGGATCTTTTGCACCCCACAGGCCATATCATAACGCTCATTGCCAACAATGTTGGGATCCATGATGGGAGAGGTGGAGTCCAGCGGGTCCACAGCTGGACAGATGCCCAGCTCAGCGACAGCACGGAACAGCACAGTGGTAGCATCCAAATGGGCAAAGGTAGTGGCAGGAGCAGGGTCAGTCAAGTCATCAGCAGGCATGTAGATAGTCTGCACAGATATGATAGATCCCTTTTTGGTGGTGGTGATTCTTTCCTGCACGGTACCCATGTCAGTGGCCAGGGTAGGCTGATAACCCACAGCAGAAGGTATTCTGCCCAATAAAGCAGCCACTTCTGAGCCAGCCTGGGTGAAGTGAAAGACGTTATTGATCAAGAGCAATGCATCTTGGCCTTTTCTTGGTCTCTGAAGTATTCAGCTACAGTTAATCCAGTCAGAGCTACCCAGGCCTGAACACCAGGCAGTTCATTCATTTGACTGTACACCAGCACTGCCTTGGAGGTAGCATCTGTTAAGTTGATAACACCAGACTCAATCATTTCATGGTATAAGTCATCGCCCTCACAGGTCCTCTCACCAACACCAGCACACACACAGTAACCACCATGGGCTTTGGCATTGTTGTTGATTAACTCCACGATCAGTACTGTCTTGCCAACTCCAGCACCACCGAAGAGCCCAGTTTTGCCACCCTTGGCCTAGGAAACCAGCAGATCCACAACCTTGATACCAGGAACCAGAATTTGCTACTCAGCACTCATCTCCATGAATCCAGGAGCCTCAGCATGAATACTGGCAAAGTGTTTGGTTTTGATGGGACCTCTCTCATCAATATATTCTCCAGTGACATTCATGATTCTGCCCAAGGTCTCAGGGCCAAGAGGAATTTTGATTGGTGCATCAGAATCCAGGACTTTCTGTCCTCTAAGCAAGCCTTCTGTACCACCCATGGCAATGGTCCTTGCTGTGCTCTCACCCAAATGCTGGGCCGCCTCCAAAACCAGACTGGTCTCCCTGCCTTGCACTTCCAGGGCATTTAGGATGGGTGGCAGTCCCTCATCAAATTGGACATCCACCGCTGCACCAATGACCGCCACAATGTGCCCAGTGGCGGTGCCTGCCTTTGGCGAGGGATATATTTAAGCAGCATTGTCTCTGGCAGGCCGGAGCCGCTCACAGTAAGAGCTAGGCTTGGGGTAGCGGAGCTGAAGGGCTGAGTCCCTGAAAGGCCCCAGAGCCTGGGGCAGCGGCCGCACGACCCACAAGACCCAACAAGGCGGAGCCCGGGTCGGAGGGTGGAATGAAGAGCATTTGACTTTAACACCTCACCTCCCAATCAAGTGAGAAAAAATTCCTGCTGGGTTCCTTGTCTCAGAAAAGAGTCTTTTAGATTCAACACAAAATGTGATGCTATCGTCTGGAGCAGAATGCCATCCCTAAGTCCTTCACATCTCTAGGCGGAGCTGAGATGCTGGGCAAATTCACGACCCTCACTGATGTGTTAAGGGCTTAGATCTTGATCAATCATCTTAAGTTGTTAGTTGTAGAACAGTGTTTTTATGCTGTTGCGTTATATAAACCTAATTTCTTTATTCTGGTGTGTAAATATTATTTCTTGGTATAAATAATTGGTTATATCAATTTGCTGGTTTTACTCATCTGTAAATCCCGAGTCTCTAGAAAAAAAATGTATACATAAAACTTATTTGATGCATTTTTTTACAATCATATAATTTAGCCCTTTCAAGTGTACGATTCAAAGTTTATAAAGTAACTGTATCAAGTTGTGCAACTTGTATCAACATACATCTGTTGAAGAGCATTTCCTTTGGGCTGAAATTTGAAAGATGAATAGGTATTTGATAGGGAGACAAGGGAAGAGAAAGATAATCCAGGGAAAGTGGAAAGGATGAGCAAACGACTACAATATTAACTAATTAATAGAAAATTAATAGAATTTTCATTACGTACCCAGCTAAGAGCTTTATATGGATTATTTCACTTATTATGAGGTCGTAACAACACCATAACAACGATGTAGGTAGAATTATTATAATAACCCTCATCTTACAGATGGGGAAGCTGAGGCACAGTGAGTATATTGCCTTAGGTTGCACCATTAGTGAGTGGTGGGATGGAATTGTAATTCAAATCCAGGTAGTCTGACTCTAAGGACTACATCCTTTCTCATTCTGTCTTCCTGCTTGAAAGGCCCTGAGGTCTAAAAGCAGACTGGTATAAAGGAGCTTGAATGACTTGAGTGCAGAGGAAGTGGCAGTGGGCAGGAGCCATGGGGCTGCTGAGAGGGTACTCCAGCTTCTGTCTGGTGTGACTAATGGATTATGAAGATGAGGAAACAAGAGGAAGGGCAGGTAATATTGAGTCTGAGATTTCTGAGGGTCACTCAGGTGGAAACATCCAGAAGGTGTCTGGATACACACAACGGGGCTTGCAATAAAGATTTAACTCTCACTTATGTATAAGTAGCTGAAGACAAGAGTGTAAATGAAACTATCCAGGCATAAGGAATGAAGAGAGAAGGCATAGGACAGAACTCTGCAGGATGTGAACTTTTGAAGACAGAACAAAGGAAGATGCTACGGACTGAATTGTTCATAAAATAAAATTCATACGTTGAAACGCTAACCCTCAATATGACTGTTTGGGAAATAGGGCTTTTTAGGAGATAATTAAGGTTAATGAAGTCATATGGCTATGGTCCTAATCCAAAGGGATTGGTGGCCATATAAGAAGAGGAAGAGAGAGAGAGATCTTTCCACACATAAATACTGAGAGAAGGCCATGTGAGGACACAGCAAGAAGTCTGCTATCTGCAAGTGAGGAAGAGAGCTCTGACCAGAAACGGACCCTGTTGGACCTTGATCTGGGGCTTTTACCTCCAGAACTGTAAGAAAACATTTTCTGTTGTTAAAGCCACCCAGTCTATGGAACTTTGTATGGCAGCCCAAGCAGACTAAGACAGAAAAGGAGCCAGTTGTGCAGCCTAAGAATGGATGATCAGAGAAGGAGAAAAAGATAGAGTGGCATCATGGAGGTCAAGGTTGTAGTTCCACAATAGGAATAGTAAACCGGATTTCCCTCTAAGAGGTCATAAATTTTGACACATACTCATTTGATTTGACAAATAAGAAGTCATTGGTGACCATGCCAGGGTGTGGAGGTGGTGGGGCAGAAGCCAGATTACAGTGGATTGAAGAGTACATCTGAGTTGAAGAAGTGGATTGTCTAGAGACCCTTTGTACTGGCCTCACCCAGGAGCTTATCAGAAGTTCAAACTCTCAGTCTCCATCCTAGACCTACTGGATCATAATCTCATTTGAATAAGATGCCCGTAAATGAAAGTTGAGAGTCTAGACCATTCCTTGTGGGAAGCTACGTGGGAATGAAAGGAGGGAGGATTAGGGGATAGTCAGGGGGAAGCAGAAGGGAATTTTAATTTATTTTTCAGAAGGGAATTTTTAAATGTGAGGCGCTTGAATTTACTGATAGTCTGTGAGGAAGAAATCGGTTGAAAGAGAAAGACTGAAAAAAAAGGAGAAAGAAAGAATAACCAATGGAGCAAGGACATAAGAGGTGAGATCAAGAACTTAAGTGGAGAAAATAGCCTAGTTTGAGAGTAGGGACACTTCTCCATTTGGCCTGGGAAAAAGAAAATCTTGGTTATGCAGACATAGATCTTTAGGTAGGGGTGAAGAGCTGAGGAAGTGTATGTCCAACAGCTTCGGTCTTTTCCTCTATAAAGTTGGAGGCATAAACACCTTCTTAAAAAGAGGAGTGAATTGATTGAAATGCAAGTGGTTAAAATGAGGGTCCATGGGATCTGGGATGGATAGGAAAGTATGTGTCCATGAATATGTAAAGGAATTCATCTTGGGTGGCCTTGGCCTGCAGCAGCTTGAAGCAGGATTTCGGTTCCCAGCCAGAGATTGAGGTCCGGCTGTGGCAGTGAGAGTGCTAAATCCTAACCACTAGACCAATGGCCAGTGACAAGGCCCTGGCCCAAAGGGCTTTGCAGAAATGAATTCCCACAAAGACGGAAAGTAGTGAAACAAGTAAAGTGTTTATTAGGAGGAAAAATAGTACGTGTGGATAGACACACAGGCGGGCTGAGAGAGAAAGTCACGCCCTCGTGGTAGTTTGAATCACTTATGTGTGGCATTTCTTCCGGGTTTCCTTTGGCCAATCATCTTGCTTTACCTGGTTCTGAGTCTGTATTTGGTTTATCTCAGGGTCCTCCCATGTGTGCATGTGCATCTCTTAGCCAAGATGTATTCTGGTGAAGAGGCCTATGGGTAGGTCGACATCACTCCCTTTTGATTTCCAAGGAGCCTTTCGGCACATGTATAGTCAGAAAGGTGGCCTTGACCTTGAGAATGAGAAACGTGTGGTCTCTTATCTGGGTGGGGCTCAGTTCCTCCTCTTCTTCATCTTGGAGTTATCTGTCCACAGGGGACAAACTCTAGCTGCTCAGCCAGGGACCCATCTATCTCCTGCCTCAGAATGGAATGAAAGGGAAGGACCGAGAAATGGGAAGATATAATAAGAGCCATGAGGTCAAGAGAGTGTGGTCAAGGATTGGTGCGTTGGAGTTAAACATGTCAGAGGTGAAGCAGAAGCACCTCTGGACAATGACAAAGTCTTGGGGGTGGCCATGGAGTGGGTGGTCGATGAGTGACAAAAGACTGTTAGAGTCATGAAGATTAGAGAATGTTGAGCAGAGTAGGTCAGATAGATTGTCAACGTGGTTGTTAAGGTCATTCCTGGTGACAGTCAGATGGAGACAAAAGGCTGAGAGCTGGATTTGGACCTCAAAGTTCTCAAGGGGGGAATCTGTTGTGACTGTGAGGAGAAAGGCACAGAGGATGGAATAGGAAGATGTGTGAAAGCTCAACGAAGTGAAGATTTTGTATGATGGTTTAAAAGCAGCAATGGGGAGCAAGTAGAAGGAGGGCAGTGATTCTCACTCCTGGCGGTGATAAGGAGTCAGGGATGTCAGGAAGGGAGAGCACAGTGTGTTCCATGTTGCTCTGAGCTCACCAGTTCCTGCTGTGGGCTCTAATCTTGCTGTCTGCAAGTCTCACTGCTTCTTCTTCCTACCTTGTCAGTTCTTCCAATATCACTGGTGGTCACGAGACTGAGCGGCTTCTCATCTGCAGTCTCCGTGCTTGTTTCAACCATGCAGCCTCAAGGCCCATGGTCTGGGATGGGACCCTGATGGCCAGTGAGGACTCCAGCGCACAAGAGATGCTCTGTAAGTGTTGGACCTCTTCCTTTCCTTCTCTCCTTTCTCCTGGTAAATTTTGTACACTTGAAAATGGAGTTCGGTGATTGCAGCCACAGCCCAGCCACTGCTGATGGTGAGCTGGTGAGCCCTGAGTGAACCCAGGAAGGAAAAGAATAGCTACCATCTAGCAGCCATCAGACTGCAGCCACTCCCCACAGTAAGCCCTGAGGAAACTCAGGATGTGAAAATACTACAGAATACTGGCCCCCAGATAGCTTGAGGTGCCTAACAAAGGAATGATTTCAGTGAATGATTGCATCATCCCATACATAGAAAAGTGCTAAATTCCTTAACTTGAGATTTCTAGTTTTCTTTAATTAACAGGAATCTTTTGTTCCTACTACCTGCCCTTTGTTGCAAAACTCCTATACATTCTAGCTTCCCACCTCACCTCCTCGGGGCAGCTCTCTCAGGGTTACTTGAGAGGCCACCTCGTGGGCTTGAAATCCTAAAACTCTCTGCCAAATAAAACATAACTCTCAAAAAAAAAATAATAAAAAGAAAGGAAGAAAAAGAAAATGGAGTTCATAAAGATGGGGAAGTGTGGGTGTTGAAGGGTTGTGAGAAAGAATCTGTTGGGAGAAGAGTCTGGAGAGATTGGCCAGAGACCTACAGAGGTGACATTTGGCAGCCAGGATTTATAAAACGGAGGAAGCATTGGAGACTTTGAGCCTGGGGAGTGATAGGATCACTTCTGTATCTGGTGAAAATAATTCTGTAGACAGCTGGAAGGATGACTTGGCAGGCAAGAGGTTAGGAACCAGGAGATGAGTTAGTACCTGATGCTCAGGACTGATTAAAGGAGAGTGAGGTCTGGATCAGAGAAATACTTGGAGGGTAGTTTTAAGTCATTTAGGTCCATGACTTAAATCAGTGTGGGTCAACATTGGAAAGAGAAAGGAGAGAAGGTGTGAAGGTTAGTTCTCCTTGCAAATATGGATTTCAAATTGCGTTACAATTACCTTATGACTGAATTCTTCTTCATCTTCTTTTTAATTTTGTTTTTGCAATTATTCTTCTTTGAACTCCTCCAATTGTTTTTGTTTGTATAGTCCTATTTAACTAAAATAGAAACTCCAGCTAAAGTTTCATACCAGTTGTTACAGCAGAACCCAGGAAGTAAGGCTATCAAAAATATTTTTCATTGTAGAATACATCCTACATTCTTGTATTCCTTAGCTATACGGTTTTAGTCTTCTCCCGTCGCGGAGCACAGGCTCCGGACGCGCAGGCTCAGCAGCCATGGCTCACGGGCCCAGCCGCTCCACGGCATGTGGGATCTTCCCGGACCGGGGCACGAACCCGCGTCCCCTTCATCGGCAGGCGGACTCTCAACCACTGTGCCACCAAGGAAGCCCGACACTTCTATTCTTTATTGCTGATTTCTGAACTTGTCTGAAACAAACTATGAGAATGTGTATCTGTCAATGTTACTGTTACGGTGATTGAAACCGGGAGGAAGGGGTGAGGTGAGGGAGAAAAGAGTTGTATGTGTCCTATAACTTTACCGAGACACAAAAATCTGAATTTACTTTCACCTGGGTGACACATTTTTATCAGCTAGACCTTTGGTTTGCAATCATTAAGTGCATGTTAGTGTAATAGCGGTACATGATTCTCTTAGTAAAGCCACTTGGTTATAAATCCAGACCTGCCTCAGTTTCTTTTAAAAATGGGGGTGAGGCGAGAATTTTCTTTCTATTTACTTCTTATGTGAAGCCAAGTGAAGTATTTTAAGAGTGAGTGCGCTATGGAGAAGTAGGGTCAGATGGTCTCAGTTCAAGTTCCAACTTCCTTTCTCCTTAAGTCATTTGTCCTTCTAAGCTTTGTTAGTTTCATTTGTAAAATGAAATGTGAAATAACAGAGTGTACCTGAGAGCTGTTAGGAGAAGTAAATGAGATCGTATCTACCAAGCTTGGCCACAGCACCTGGCTCGTAGAAACTGTTCAGCATTATAGTTTCTCTGATACCCCTTTTTATAGAGATCTGCAGAGTTTTCAGTAAGGAAAATCATTTTTCTATTCAAGCCAATAGTGCTGCAGACGTAGAGCACAAATGTATGGACACCAAGGGGGGGAAGTGGGGGGTGGAGGGGGGATGAATTGGGAGATTGGGATTGACACATATACTCTAATAGATAACTATTTTATAATAGTTATAAAATAGCAGTTCCTTTAATAAGAACCTGCTGTATAGAAAATAAATAAATTAAATTAAAAAAAAGAAACAATAGTGCTGTGACTGGGAGGTATGGAAGAATTTGGGGCCAGAAATGAGATGAAGATATTTCTAGATGCAAGAGCCAGAAAATGATTGCAGGGGGGAAGAAGAAAGGACAAACAAAATGGACAGTAATCAAAATGCTGGAAAGTGAAATAAATGTAAGTCACAAGCAATGTGATACAATGGGAAGAGCTAGGGGTCAGCAGATTGAGTTTCAAGACCATTGACGTGACCTCAGCAAGTCACTACCTCTTTCTGGGCCTCAGTTTTATCATAAGTGAAATAGGGACCATATTTCCTGACCTGCCTGATGCCGAAGGTTAATGTGAAAATCACATGGGAAATTATGAGAGTGTGAAAGTGCTTTGTAAGTATAAAGGGAAGTAAATATGTTGTCTGAATGCAGGTGTCAAGGAAACGACCAAGAGGGCATCTTTTAAAAAACTCTACAAATTATCCACCTTCCTTATTTAACTGCTATGATTTGACCACCAGTCTATTGGCATAATCTCAGAGGGACAACCTTTGTGGAAACCAATAGAATAATCTAGGAGCTCAAGATTTGGTGATATTCAATGAGGCCTGGATTCTGTTCTGCAGATTCCTGGATGTGTGAACCTGGACTGAAGATTTTATCCCTCTGGGTCTATTTCTTTAGCCAGCAAATGGTAAGACTAGCTGTTCTTTCTCTCTCTTAGGGTTATTTTGAAGACCAAATATATTGTAAAAGATCCAGTATAAACGACTTATACAAACAATCAATGAATTAATTCTTCATCAGTTAATTCACTTGAATTGCAAATGGTATGAAAATTAGGTGAGGTAAAGCATGAAAACATATGGCCTCTACATAGGTCGGAGTATCATGCCAGCCTGACCAACTGTGCTTGCGAAGAAAATTTAATAATGTGGGAAGATGTTTATGAAATAACGTTAAGTGGGTAAATAGACATGCACACACACACACACACAATCTTAGAATACACAGAAACAACAACAATGATTGTCTTCCTGAGTATTAGGGTTAGTATAGGATATTTATTTATTTATTTTTGCCTCTTTAAACTTCCCTGCATTTTCCATTTTTTGAACAATCAAAAGCATGTATTGCTACTTAATAGGGGAAAAGGTTATTTTAAACAATGAAACAATGTGTGTCAAAGGTCTGGAAACAGTGCCAAGCACACACTGAGTAGGGATTTCATAGGCATTAGTTGAATCTGAATGAACTCTTATAAAAGAAATCTTGGAAGGAGGCTGTATGTCCAAGGCTCTCCCATCAGTTGATGATCTTCAAAGGAAATAGAAAGACAAGACCCATCAAACATACCCTCACTAGGAAGACTGGACATAGGCCTTCAAGTGGATGTTAGGAAAAACTTTGACCCCTAAGCCCTGAAGGGGTACTGTGGCTTCTACTTTTTCATGACAGACAATTAACGTTTCAGCTGTTCTTGTTCTGAGTAAGATGAGAACCACGTGAAGGATTTAAAATATCACTGGGATGACATGTTACAGAGCAGCTGGCTGGCTGGAGGGGTCCCATAAATGTCACAAGGAAACATACCAATTGGGAAGGCAGGAGACAAAAATAATAACAATAATTCTCCCCATTCACATGGCATGTTTCATGTGAAGAGCTCAAAGTATTTTACAGATGTTATATCCATTAAAACTTATGTGGCAAGCATTATTCTCCCTGGATTACAGATGGGGAGGGGACTGTAATGCTGTCATTCAGACTAAAACTGGAATAAACATATAATTATCTTTGAGAGGAAATCTTTCTAATGTAAGCCTTTCCTTCTGCAGTTTCCTACTGCTTCTGAGTGAACAGGGCACGTCACCTCCTTGGTCCTGCAGTATCTGCTCCAGGTATCCAAACACTGGAATGAGATCACCTCTCCATCTTTCCTCCCAGACGAAACATATTTAACTTTTCAAGTCTTTCTTCAGAAGCCTGAGCTTCCCTTTTCTCATTTCCCTACAACCTGGAGGTGGTTTTCAAGTTGAGTAACTAAAACCAGTGCCTGATACTTCAGCCCAGCTTCATCAGCGACTTTACCTGAATAAATCGACAGACTTGAAGCTAGGTTTGTGTTTTTGCAGCTGGGCTTTCCACGAAGACTCGTTGTTTTTGGTTTTGACTTGTTTCTGATAAGGCAGTGGCTTCTATCCTATTTCTGATGTTCAAGATCTTTGTTCCTTTTTTCTTTGATTTGGGAGTTCAACTTCCTTTAAAAAGGCCAAGTATCCATTCTCCTATCA
Organism: Monodon monoceros; assembly: GCF_005190385.1. Lineage (NCBI taxonomy): Eukaryota > Metazoa > Chordata > Mammalia > Artiodactyla > Monodontidae > Monodon > Monodon monoceros. Next base: position 16,077,372 of record NW_021703772.1, read on the forward strand.
GAGCAACGATTATCATTTGTACATATTCCATTTTCTCTTTATTTATATTCTTTTAATAGCATTAGAGTAGTATTGTATATGTCATTTTGCATTCTTTGAATTGTATTCTGCTTTTGAGACTCACATTATACTGTAAGTATCTTTCTCCATTGCTTCTTGGAAAGTAAGCACGATGTTGACTGTATAATCAGGATTCTGAGTTTGTATTATAATTTGCTCAGTCATACTATTAGAAGATATTAGAATTGCCTCCAGTTTTTCTATTGCTGTAAGTTGTTCTTTGCTGAACATGTCCTTATATCTTCTTTTATATTTTAAGCTATTTTATTAAGAACTTTCAACATATATTTCCAAATAGATTTACCAAATGGCTGAAGCTAATTACAGCATCCCCAGTAATGCGTGGCGGTATCAGTTTCACCGCACTCTTGTTAGAATTGAATATTTCTATTTGAATTGGTGAAAATATTTACTTTGCTTTTAAAACTGATTTTGAATTTCATTACTATTAGCAAAATTAGCTATTTTTATTTATTTATTTTTTAGCAGACTAAATGTTCTACCTCTTTTTTGGGGAGTTTCACATTGGATGAAGGATGGTTATAAACCTAAACTATGTTAAAAAAGATCTTGATATAGAAATAGTTGTAATAATAAAATCTTGCGCTATAAAATACCTTTCACTCAGGGACCCAGTGTGTCGCTTTAATCTTCAAAATGCTTCTGTGTGGTACATGCAAAATACTATCGATCAGTTTTAAAGATGAAGAAAATAACATGACTAGTACTTAGTGCCATGATTTAGACCAATTGTTATGTTATAGCAAGTGGCACCGATCACATTTTCTCACTGCTTCTCACTATATTCTCATAGCAACAGCGCTTCTGGCACTGGCTTAGCCTTACTCAAATTCTTCAGGCATTATTGCTTTCCCTTTGTGTCTTGAATATACGTATGATTATTTATCCTATGCCAGATAGTGGGAAAAAAATCAGTTGAGCCAGTCTGGCAATATGTAGGGGAGGAAAAGGCACTTGTGAATTTAATCTCTTCTCAGAACCAAAATGATTTTCATATGCATCAAAGAGCCAAACTAGTTTGTGCATGCAGACACCAGCTCAGACAGACCGATTGTCCTTAGTGATATATTTAGTATTGGGATCTAACTCAGATCCCTAGGAAACCTTATTTATAATTTATCTCTATGAGGAATCCTGGCCACAGACCATAGACTTTTTTTTAAAAAATAAATTTATTTATTTAATTTATTTTTGGCTGCATTGGGTCTTCGTTGCTGTGCGCGGGCTCTCTCTAGTTGCGGCGAGCGGGGGCCACTCTTGGATGCGGTGTGCGGGCTTCTCATTGCGGTGGCCTCTCTTTGTTGCAGAGCACGGGCTCTAGGCGTGCAGGCCTCAGCAGTTGTGGCACGTGGGCTCAGCAGTTGTGGCTCGTGGGCTCTAGAGCACAGGCTCAGTAGTTGTGGCGCACGGGCTTAGTTGCTCCGCAGCACGTGGGATCTTCCCGGACCAGGGCTGGAACCCATGTCCCCTGCATCAGCAGACCGACTCTCAGCCGGTGCACCACCAGGGAAGCCCCCAGACCATAGATTTTAAACTCTTTGACAGTCTGAGGTTCAGCCTTTCCAAAACTGTTATCACATTATCTCAGTGTGAAGCTGTCTTAGCTTATAAAGTCAGATGGCTTCTCCCTTTTGCCATCATGCGAACATGTTAACTTGTAAACTGGCACCTACTTAAACTAGGCTTCCTCCTGAGGCTTATGGGAATAGGGTTTCCAGTCTTTCAAGTCAGAGCACTGAATTTCATTCCTCTTCAGCCATCAGTGGTCCTTGATCCTTTTCAGAGTAGGATGTACTTTAGTTAACACACCTGGGAGGGAACTGAGTTTTGATAGAATGGAGCCCAGTGACATTTTTGGAATTTAACTAAGTTTGGGGAAAATCACTGTCTAAATAAAGAGAACTTGACGTGCTGTTTATTTCCTTACGGTATCTCTCTTCCCTGTCTCTCCGCCTTGTTCACATTTGTGTGAAGCAGGATGAAGGAGAGAGCAGCTTCAGGACAGACTTGTCTTGCAGCTCAAACATTTGGACTGGATTCATTAGCAGAAACGCTGCACATCATTAAACAATGAAACCTTTTCAAGTGGGAGATAAAGTAATGAGAAGTGGCAGGAGAGACGTAGGAATGCAGACAGCAAAATAGCGGAGAGTGACTCTGATAAGATCTCAGGGAATCTGAGACAAATCGGATTCAGGCTCGAGATGCCCTCCACCTTGTGCCTTCTCTGCCCCCTGCCCATGACTTGGCCTTGGCACTTTCCAGTCACTTCTGTCGTGAAGGAGACCAGGCGCAGTTCCTTCCCTTACTTTCTGTACCTGATCCTTCAGGAGGGCTCAGAGCCCACCTACCTGCTCCTGACAGGCTTTGGTTGCCGTGTAGCTAAGACCCTGCTCTTGCTGTTTCTGCTCTGACCACCTGAGAGTAATTAAGCGGCCTCTCCTACCTAGAGCTGAACGGACTGGTTCCAAAATTATATTTTCTTGGAACGTCTTGTTGAACTGGAATGCTTTGGCAGTTAAAAAAGCCACTGCTCACACCTGAACAAATCAGTCTGTTTTTCCTGAAATGAGTTCATGTTCACCTCCTGGCACATGCGAAGGTAACTGGCAGACCCAGGGGTCTGGCTGAAACCAGCCACGGTGAGATCATTGTATCATCATAAAGTACAAAGTTAAAGATGGCAGAAGATCAAGAGTTATATTGATTGATTTGTAGTCTAGTCATGCAGACAGGTCAGATGAAAAAACCCAGAGAGACTAGTGAATGTGTCCAAAAATACTGGGCAAAGCGAGTCTGCCTCCGATGAAGTCGATTTCCCAAAGAAACAAAATTATTGACATATAAAAGAATTCTTATGTGGCATAACACACACACACACACACACACACACACACACACACACACACACACACACACACATACAGAACGTGTATTCTATTGCCCATACGCTACCCCTTTTGTTGGAAAGTAAGTAAACTCTTTCAAGATTCAGAGTTCCGGTCTACACTTGCCTTACCATTATTACTATTTGCCACCTCTTTTTCTTTGGGCAAAAGGCAATAATTCCATGCTAATCTGTAGGGCAATCTTAGGAAAAGAGTGTGGCCAACTTAAGTCAAAACAAATGCTTAAAAAGCACTTAACTAAATGAACCTTTGAAAGTGGTTCTCCCATATCCAGATCGAAAGGTAATAATTTTGAAAAAAGAAAAAAAAGTACAAATTAGAAGCATTTAGCAAGACACATGTATTAGAACCGGAAGGCATAATTTTTTTCCCTAACACTCCATTCCAGGGGCTGGGTTGGCTTCTTACTTTCTTCTCACTCTAGGGGAAACTGCTCTTGAGACGCTGCAAGGAACCACTGTTACTAAAGCACCCAATATATCCTTAGACTGATCCCCTCAGCCCCTTGCTGCCCAGGAGAAAATGTCTCCCTCATAACCCATAAAGCAATACTGAAGAATCCTGGAGTCACTACCTGCAACCAATGGTGAACGGTACAAATTGTGGTGCTCTGGGACCTGGCATGCTGGCTGGGAATATTAGACATGGCAGCCAAATGATTTTGAACGCCATGTGGAAATAAATACCCCTTCTCAAGTAAACACATAAACGCAGCCACAAGAAAACCTAGAGATGAGACAAACTCCTTTTGTGATCTACTCTCATTTCATTCATTCAAGCTTCTTTGGGTTTTATTTAATACCAGCCTGCTTTCTAAGGCTGCCCTCCCCTGCATGGACCCATAAGTATTTGCCCCAAAGCAGTAGAGTGGTAACGAGCATTAAGAATGGCCTCTTCAGGTTTGAGAGTTTAATTCCTTTTTTCTTTTCCTCTTCCTTGTTGGAAAGGAAAACCCTTATTTTTGTATTCATGGCAATCTTAACTTTAGGAGATGTAGTAAACATTTTGAAGGTTGCTATGTCTTGGGATGAAATTTTAAATTGGGAAAAGCTAAACACAAGTCTGGCTTTTGATGGTAAATTGAGGTATAAATATTTAGAATGAATTACCAGATTCCACACACTCAGATGTGGGCTTGTCAATCATGGCTCCAATGGCGATACCTATCAGAGGCTGAGAGCATGAGAATACCACCTTCTCAATGATAACCAGTCAGAGTCCTCCTTTTGTTCCAAATGATAAATACAGTAGCTGGCACTCATTGATTTATTTCATGTGATCTTACATGCAGTATGCAAAGTTATGAAAACTTAACAGCAATCATGTTTTTATACCAAGGGCATACAAGCAGTAGGACTTCAGTACTACTAGGAATATATCTTGATAGTGCTTCTGGCTGGTATGTTACTTTAGTTGCTAATATAATGAATGTGCTTATTTTGAGAGACAGTTTTAAACCATAGTTACATTTTATTACTGCCTTAAAAGTACTTCTCACAAATCCCATATCACTGTAGAGTGTGTTGGTCCAATTTTTTATTAAGTGCAGCCCTTGTCCTATTTATGACCCATGACTGATGCATCAGCCCCAAAATGTGATTTCTCTCAAGCACTGCAGGACAAGTATCTCAGCTCCTATGACAGGAAGGCATTTCACAGAATCGTTTCACTACTCTAAAAATGCTTCTGTTGCCAGCATCCCAGATAGGAAGCAAGGCTTCCCGTGGCTTATGTTTTTGCAGGAAAAACACAGAATGTTTTAGAGAAGGTAGCTCTAATTGGTGTGAAACATCTTGAATTACTGAAGTTCTAATGGACTTGAAAAAGCTTCTGGAGAATCAAAGGAATTAAATGATGTAATGGTCTTTAAAAGATAAAATATGAATAGAATGAAAAAAGCTTTAATTCACTTCAGAAAAAGATGTCAGCTCTTAGAGTTTGTGGATAAAGTTGCCACATAATCTTCTTTTCAAAATCAGGGTTTTTTTGGGGGGGGGAGGTTGGTGAGGAGGTGATATGCCAGGGGAAAGATGACTATCAAACAATCAGTGCCATCTAGCGGTTTTATACGATAAAGACAGAGAATTTCAGCAAACGGAGAACTGGTTTTTGCAACCGCAGTGCCTGAGAAATGTTCAATCAGGCCACACTATAGATTTCTAGAGAAGACTGGCTGCAATTTATATCTCCATTTATTCACTGCATAATGAACATCAAGTGATGTGGCAGTAGTTTTAAATAGTTTTGATGAAGGCTAAACGGAAAGAGAGTGAAGCCCTCAAAAGTCACATAACAAAAAAGCCCTTTAACGTATTTTAAATCTGTGAACTTTGCTGTGTTTCAACCTTGTTTGAGTTAAAACTACCAAGTGATATTTGAGGAGGAAAATCACATCTATTTCAAAATATCCTGTTAATGAGAGGTGTTTTTTTTTTTTTTTTTTTAACCTGTAAACAATACAAAAAAATTCTGAAGTTAAACAACTGTCCTGAAGGTCTGAGCAAGAGGAAGAGAATAGAATCAAAGGATCCACAAGCTTGGATGGAAAAAATTACATCTTTATTTTCAGCACTGTAAATCTGAAATTTAGCATTTCCCTCAATTGAGAATGTAGGCTGCAAACCACAGTAGTGTTAGCAATATCTGGGAACTTTGACACCAAAAGAAATCAGGTAGTTTCATATTATTTTATATGTTCTTCACCACTTATAAAGGATAGTAATTATTAGACCTGATGCCAGGTACAATAAAGAAACAAATAAAGTATCGTGTCATAAATTTAGTTTTAAAAACATTTAAATAGCTGTTTTCAATATAATTTATTTTCTTTGTACTCCTATGTATTTTATTTATGACATTTGGTTTTCTCACCCACATCTCTGTAGAAATTAGACTTCTCTCACAAGGTTTCTGTGAGGATTAAATAAGCTAATGTTTTTGAACATCTAGAAAGAAGGCTGGTCCACAGAAGGCAGGCAACAACTCTGTGGTGATGTGGCCCTCTCTCTTAATGTTTACGTGTGGAATTAACCAAGGAAGCCGTGGGGCCTACGAGAGAAATAACTTACTTACCTTGGTGAATCTTATCTTCATCTCTAATGCTGATAGTATCTGCCCAACAGAGTGGCAGTTGAAGTTCCAGCAACAGACCATATAATGCACCTAGTAGTTTCTGGCACAGAGCAAGCAGTCGTGAAATTGTACCTATTGTGATTATTACTGCTTATGAGTCTAAGCACATATTAACTAGGCCATTTGTGAAATGTGTTACAAATTTGGATTGAGGTACTGTTGATTTTTTTTTTTTTTAAGATGTTGGGGGTAGGAGTTTATTTATTTATTTATTTTTGCTGTGTTGGGTCTTCGTTTCTGTGCGAGGGCTTTCTCTAGTTGTGGCAAGCGGGGGCCACTCTTCATCGCGGTGTGCGGGCCTCTCACCATCGCGGCCTCTCTTGTTGCGGAGCACAGGCTCCAGACGCGCAGGCTCAGTAGTTGTGGCTCACGGGCCCAGCCGCTCTGTGGCATGTGGGATCCTCCCAGACCAGGGCTCGAACCCGTGTCCCCTGCATTGGCAGGCAGATCCTCAACCACTGCGCCACCAGGGAAGCCCCTGTTGATATTTTTAGTATAAAGACTTTGGAATATTTTGACCGAAAAGCCTTAAAACAAAGAAAACATTGAAAAGGCTAAGAACGTTAAATTCAGTGGAGAACATAGGAATAACAACTAGGAGTTCGTAAGATCATAATAAATATCCCTCAAAAGCATATCTTCAGAATTCAATTTTTTTTCTGACTTCATGTATACATGAAAAACCACATATGTACTGCTTGTGAGGTGTCGGATCTCTCTAGAAGACAGGCGTGTTTATAGGGACCAGATTTTTCCCACTGACTCACAGTTACCTGATAAGTGTGTGTGTATTAAGGGTACAGCAGGACTGAATATTTAAAATTGAGAAAGTTTGGTACTGTAGGCACAGACTTGTTGGGAGGAGTTAAATGGGAGGGGAGTTTATTCTTAAACAGTATTCGGAAAACCAGATTCAAATTTAAGTACTTGGGCTCATGTCATCTTTACAAAAGTAGTGCCCTGGGACCGGTCCCTGTGGATCTGCCTGGGTCCAAATTTACTCCTACAGTTAAAGGGTGTGTTGTCTTACAAAGGAGGGGGTTGGTTAAATGAATATATTACGGACATCATGCTTTTAAGCTTTCTGATTGGTTGAGGAGTGATTTCCTCCTCACCCCCCCCCCCACCCCTTTCTCTCTCTCCACACTCCATCAGCTCTTGTCATTGTGGGGTAGGTAATTGGCAATTTAAGACCTCGACCCTCACTGCATTCCTCTGGGGGACATAGGGGCTTCATCTGCAAGAATGATGTGGGAGGTAGTGGCTACATGCTGAGTGATTCTCTCAAATGAAATGAATTCTAGCTCTGTTTGAAGAAGCTCCATGAGGCCAAGCCTGTAGCCTGGGCTTGAACTTCAAGAACTGTCCCCTCCAGGATGCAATCAGCTGGTTTCCCTCTTGTCTTCCTTTCTAACTGCTTCCTGCAACTTCCCTCTTCTGGGGTCATATAGGTGATTTCTGCTCTTTCTGAGGCACTCCCTCCTTAATTAGGGCACTCTACCTCCCTACAAGGCCCAACAGCTGATTTTTTGGTCTCTAATTGTGATTGGTTTGCTTATATCTGCCACTGGGAGAAGCCTGTTGCCTGCAGCCAATTCCTCTTCTGCTGCCCTTCACTGCTCCCTACTGGCCAAAGAGGTAACTTTTGTTAATTCTTGAGGTTTAGACTCCACCCCAGAGAAAACAGATAATTAAAGCTTTCAGATGTTTGTGCAGTCAGGCTTCCAAGTAGAAAGTTGGTTAAAAAAAAGGAAGAGAGACGTATTATAGAGGCTGGAGTACTGTTCTTGTTTTTATTTGCATCTTAAACATAAGTAATTATGTTGAAAAATATACTGCTTAGGTGATTTGGTTTCAGTGGAATAAGCAAAAACAAGTGGTTTATTTCATTAGAGCAGCAGCTCTTGATTCTCATTCTCTAGTTAATTGCATACTTCTGCATTTTACATAGTTCGGAGGGTTTTGCACATGAATCAGAGCTCTGACTCAGATCATAGGAGCATGAGGATAAGGGTCTCCTAATACCTGGGTGTACCTTCGCTGTAATTCAGGTGCCTTGGAGAGTTCCATAACCTCTCTTGCCCAATACTGCAGCTGACGGGCCAATCACGAGGGTCTGAGTTAATTCTTGTACATATGTAGCATATATGGTTCTTACATCAACACCATCGGTTGAATCTCACAGGTCTTAGCAATCCATTATACAACCAGGTGATTTCCAGTGGAAGCAACTATTTTCAGGCCACCAGGTCCTTATGGAACATACTAAGAAGGCCAGTTTGTCTTTGGCACCTTCTCCATCCTCTGCAGTCTTTCCCACCTTAAAGACGTCTAGGAACCACATGACCTCTTGCCTGAACCAGTCAAGTTTGCTTGCATCTTTAGAAGTGCTGCGAGAGAGCCTCTCAAACATCACAGTGCATGTGAATCACCTGGGGATCTTGGCGGACTGAAGATTCTGCTTCGGGGGGAGTGGGGTGTGCCTGAGAGTCTGCATTTCTTACAAACTTCCGGGTGATGCCGAAGCTGCTGGTCCTTTGAGGACCACACTTTGAGTAGCAAGGCAATCAAATCATCTGATTAAAGGGGTTACTTCTAATTAAGTGTAAATTAGTTAGGTCTAACACAGCTGGTGTTTGTGTTTTAATAAGAGTTGTGTTCTTTCCAGCAACCCTTGATTACATCAGGAAGAGCAGTGGTGTGACGTGTACTCCTCCTTTTTTTTTTTTTAATAAATTTATTAATTTTATTTATTTATTTTTGGCTGCGTTGGGTCTTCATTGCTGGGCGCGGGCCCTCTCCAGCTGCGGTGAGCGGGGGCTACTCTGCTGCAGTGGGCGGGCTTCTCACTACGGTGGCCTCCCCTGTTGTAGAGCACGGGCTCTAGACACATGGGCTCAGTAGTTGTGGCTCGCGGGCTCTAGAATGCAGGCTCAGTAGCTGTGGCACATGGGCTTAGTTGCACAGCATGTGGGATCTTCCCGGACCAGGGCTCGAACCCGTGTCGCCTGCATTGGCAGGCGGACTCTCAACCACTGCGCCACCAGGGAAGCCCTACTCCTCCTTTTAAGGCTCCTTTTCTGAAGTGATGTGGGGGAGGATAGGGTTAATACTAGGAAATTTGCAAAGGTGTTTCTTTGACTTTCCATCCCTTTTCTGTGCCCACCGCCACCTCTTCCATCCATGACGCATTGTTTCCTATACCCCCTTTCTACTGTGTGGTTCAAGGACGAGAAAATGCTACACGTTTTAATAATATTTTTTAATCTTTAAATATTTTTGGATGATAAAAATGTTTGTAAACTTTTGGTAATGAATGGGTTCCTATCCCAAGTTTGCCACAGAATTTAGGTGCATATGTGGCCTATTTCTTGACCAAGAGCTTGGGCAGCCAATATTAGCTTCCAAAAGCTAGGAAAGCTTCAGTGATTTTAGAGACAAAAGACCAGTAAAAATAGGGTTTGAAGTTAGTGCTGTTATGAATTAACCAATATCTATTTAATGAGGACCTTACTCTAGTAGAAAGAGTGTTGAGTTGGAGCTAAGAGACCTTGGTTCTGTTCCAATTCTATGCTCTCTAGCTGAGTAATACCGAGCAAAAGCAGTGGAAACTGGGCTTCAGTTTTCCCCTCTGTCAAATCTATTCATTAGTTGAACAAATATTTATGGAACACTTATGAGGTCGTTAGATATCTAGTTAGTACCCAATAGTCAAGTGTTGATCAAGTCCTTATGTATTTTTAAGTCATCGGGTTTTTGAAGTTGCATTTATTTGCTCCCGGAAAGTGATTTAGGCACATAGAATAGTGAGTCTACTTCTTGCTCTGCACTCCTTCATGTGGTAAGAGGCAACCCCCTCCTGTCTCCTGCTGTTTTCTTGAATCTAAAATTATGTCTGGAAGCCCTAAAGACTCAGCAGGCTGGTTCTTGTAGCAACTTTCTCTGTTGGGTGATGGCCAAGGAAGGTGTCCTGTTGCATATGAATAAACTGTGTCTGGTGAGCTGGGGCTGTTATAACTTGGGTGGGCTTAACGGTCAGGGGTGCTGCGACTGGCCAAGAGGAAGTGCCGGAGAAACCTCGGACCAGATGGGCCCAGGGCTGGGGAGCTTTCTCAGCTGAAGGGCCCCAGAGCCAGTGGTGCAATTTGCAGTGTCAGGAAGGTCAGCCACGTCGTGGCTCCTGAGGATAAACACATTTGGGATGGTACCCCTGCCAGCAGCTGGGAATAGAAGGAACAAGCTACAACCTCCTTGGGAGGGATAAGGGCAAGGGTGCCACAAGGTGTTGGATCCCTTCCCAATGGGCTGTGAAGGCTCCAGGCAAAGCTCCAGACCCAGCAGTAGACTGGAATAATAAGCAGGAAATTGAGGCTGTAGTCTGGTGAGAGAACAGGGCTGCAGCCTGGTGCTTGGGGCTCATCAAGATACCAGGCCTGCAGCAGCAAGATGGATTCCAGACTCTACACACTGGTGTTAATCCCTTCCCTGGTCAGGGCTGATTGAATCAGAGTCTGGGCAGGGCTGTGTCTATAACTGCCCAGGACTGGGAAGGCAGGGGTCATGAGGGAGGAATCAGAGGAGGAACTCTTGTCGACATTCTCAGTCCCAATATTGCCACCTCCATCCCATTCCTTACTGGAACATTATATTTACAGGTAGGAAATCACTTCTTTGTCCCAGAAAGGTTTTTAAACAAGAGTAAGATTTGCTAAGTGTTAATATTTCTGAGAGATGTGACATCTTAAGCCCTGCTTCCCTTTTCTTGTACTGAAAATTCTGGAGCAAATGTGTTGTCAATGCCTTCTGGTGAAAGACCATCAGGGGCATACATGTAATTAACATGTTGAATTGATTACTCATTGCAATAAGGGAGAACACAAAACATGGGGATCTGTGGGATGTCTTGGTGAGAAGGTATTAGAAATGACTTATTACAGGCTCTTGACTTTGGTTGGGTGACTTTGGGGGAGGGCCTAGAGTGGCTTCTGTTAGAAAGCAGGGACAATTCAATGATTAGGCATCTCAATAAGTCTTACTATAGGGAGAAGAGTCTAGAGCAAGCATAAAACTGTAATTAGTAAAGGAAGAGCAGTCAATCATATTAGCCATGAGCAATTGGATTGTTTGGTATTTTGTGGATTGCATAATGACTGTATTTCTGTCTGTTCTTAGATAAAATTAGGAAGTGCTTTTCTTTTGCGTCACTTATTCATGGCCTCAGAGCGACTGTGTCTGAGGCCAGTGTTCTGGGAGATTGTCAAACAGGAAACCCCATGCCCAGCTGTGAGCATCAGGCCAGCTCTCAACGATGCCTAAACCTAGTTGTACGTGCCAGGTCAGTTCTCAGATGACAGTCTACTTTGGCCCGTCTACTCCTAGTAGGTTGCAAGGAGTAGGTTTAATATGTATATTTTTGATAGTTAGAGTTTTGGGAACACAGAGAAACTCATGTCCCCACACTAATATTTTGCTGTCCGTTCTCACACTTCACTTTGTTGTCGGGAAACACATCCCATAACACTTCTCCATTAATCCCACTCAGATGTTGTATTTACACTTCGCAAAAAAAGAAATAAGGGCGTAGAAAGTTAGGAGGGTTATCCTAGATCATGCTAAAGGTGAATCAGGCAGGACTAGAAGCAACACATTCTAAGCTTCTCTGATCACACACTAGTGGTTGGTCATCAGATCACGGGAAGGCTGCCCTTTGCTAATAATGCATCCATGGTGGCTTTCTGAGAAAGCATGCTGGGTGCAGTTGGTGGGGAAGGTGACGATGGTCTTCAGGGTTAGGAATGTACTGTAAGCATACCTGACTTTACTTAACATTGGTATGTTCGTTCTTTACATGATAACTCATGATATCACTATCTACAAACATTTCCTTAAGCCAAGTTATAGTTGTGGCCAGTTTTGTCTTTCTGGAGAATGAGTCCTTTGAGTTTACTGCCCATTCTGTTCATAGGCCTACCCTCATTCAATTTATTTACACTTTCGTTTTTTTCACTAGATGATGTGTTACTTGAGGGCAAAGTCAATATCCTCATGAGTTGCTAGAGTACAATACTGAATAAATGACGATGGGTGAAGGATGCTTATTTATTGTCCAAGGAGCTATATCATCCCAGTACTAAGATTTTATGACAAACTCAAAATCTCAGCACTGCCATAACTGAAATTGTAATTCCCAAATTTCTTTGATCTTAAGCAAAAACATCTGCTTGAATGAAAAACAGATCCACAAAGGACTTCAACATGAATGTTTATAGCAGCTTTATTCGTAAGAGCGCAAACTAGAAACAACTTACATGTCCATCGACAGGTAAATAGATAAAGAAGCTGTGGTATATCCATGCAATGGAATACTACTCAGCAATGGAAAGGAAGTACGTACCGATCCACAGATCATCGTGGGTAATTCTCAGAAACAATATACTGAGCAAAATAAATTGGACATGAAAGATGAAATACTGGATGATTCCATTTATGTGAAACTAAAAAAGACAAATTTCATTTATAGTGACAGAAAACAGATCAGTGGCTTCCCGGGTCTGGGGATGAGAGGCCGATTGATGGGAAGAGGCACCTAAGAGGTTTTTGAGGGGATGAAACTGTTCTGCATCTGGATTGTGGTGGCACTCACACAGATGTACACATTTGTCAAAACTCATTCAACTGTACACCGGAAGTTGATGAGTTGTATTGTATGTAAGTCACACCTCAGTTAAGCTGATTTTTTAAAAAACTGTCTTGACTTCATATCCCTCTTCATCTATTGTCCTTTTCCTTGGTCCCCATTCAGAGCAAAACTTCTTGAAAGAACTGTCTGTACTCTTCAATTCTTCTTATTCTCTTTGGAAGAAAAGATGCTCACCAAGGTCATCAGTGATCTCAGCATTGTGATCCTGGTGGTCAGTTCCATCCTCATGTCATGAGACCTCAGCAGAGCTTGACAGAGCTTTTCAGTTCCTCCTCCTGGACACCCTGTCATCAGTGCTCAAAGTGCTCCCACATCACTGGCAACTCTTCCTCAGTCTCCTTCTCTGCTTCCTCATTATTGCATAGATGATTGAATTTTAGAGGCTTACCCCTTGATGACCTCATCTAGTCTCAGAGTTAAAAATGTCACCTCTATGCTGATGACTCCCAGAGTTCTATTCTCAGTGCAGATCTGTCCCCTGCCCTCCAGAGTCATAGAACCAACTACTTATCATGTCTACTTGGATGTCTGACCATACCCATCATTTCCCAACTGGAACTCCTGATTTCCACAGTGTTTCCTCCCACACTGCTGCCTAGCCAACCTGCTTTTCACACTGTCTCCCTCATCTCAGGAAAGGGAAACTCCATCCTTCTATTTCCTTGAGCCAAAATCTTGCAGTCATCCTTTGTTTCTTTCATATCCCACATTCATTCCATTGACATTCTGTTGACTCTACCTCAAAAATATATCTAGAATTCAACAGTATTTACCGGTCTTATTTCAGTCCAAGCCATAGTTGTCTTGTGCCTTGATTATTGCAATGGCTGCTACTCGATGTCCTTTGCTGAGTAAGCAGTTGCATTCATGTTCCCCTATAATCTAATCCCCACACAGGAATTAGCATAATCCTTTTAAAGTGCAAGTCAGATCATGCCACTCTGCTGAAAACAAACACTCTAAGCTCTGATGCTCTAAGTCTGGTGCTTTAAATCCACGTCCTTATAATGTCCTAAAAGGCCTGACAAGATCTGGCCTCCTGATGCCTCCCCTTTGCTCACTCAGCTCCAGCCCCACTGGTCACCTTGCCATTTTTGGAATGCACCGGGTGTCCTCGCAGCCCAGGGCCTTTGCATTTCCTTTTTCCTCTGGAATGCTTTCCTCCAGATATCCACATGGCTCATTCTCTCACTCCTTCAGAACTTGGCTCAAATGTCACCTTCTTAGGAAAAGTCTTGAACAGCCCCATTTAAAATTATAATGTCTTTCATGCCCTTCTACACTAGGATTCTCTATTTTCTTTACTGTTTTATTTTTCATAGAATTTCTCACTATCTGACATTCTATATATTACACTTACATATTTGTTTGTTCATTGTACACTTTCCTCCACTTGAATGTAAGCTCTGTGAGGCAAGGTTTTTTTTTTTTTTTGTCCATTTCTTTGCCATTTTATCTACAAAGCTTACAGTCTGGCACATGGGAGACTCAACAAATACTTGCTAATTAATGAATGGAAGGAAACCTGAGGCATGGAGGGGCTAAGTAAATTGATAAATGTTGTCTAAAGGAGAGGGAGAATTGCTTTCAAGAAAAACAAATACCCTGAATTTGGACTTGGTCCTTATGCCAGATTTACTTCTAGTAAACTAACACATATGTATAATAAACTTCTCCACATCGGCAAGATGGCTCTAGAAATTAGTTATTATTTCTAAGTTGATTGACTTCAGCAAAGCGTTCAGAAAATTTCTAGAGGATGATCACCGACTATTCAATGAATTCTCCACTGTCAAGGGGCTTGTGATCACTAATGAAAAAAGAACAGCCATTATCCACCAGCCTCTGAAATGCTTATATCTTTAGATATTTCTGTATTATTTCTCTGTAAAAAAGCTGAAAGTTTGCTCAGTGGTGAAAGGATTCATATGAAATTTCCACCTAATTCCTGCAAAGAGGAACACTTTGTGGTGAGGTCAAAGATTCTTAGCCTTGGGTCTCCTTGGGCAGAGGAAGTCCCTGATTCGGAAGCTGTGAATCTGGACCAAACTCTAGTGGGTATGTTCCTGAACTAACTTATAAGTAAAAAATCACTTTCAAGGTCCCCAGCATCCTAAAAAAGAGTGAGCAAATACCTACAATGTGGTTTTGGAGCAGGTGGTTTAAGCCTGCACAGAAATAGAGCAATCATTTTGACATATTCTTGTGATTAAAGATAATAGTGTTTTAGCGACTGTAAGCTCACTCAGGTGTGCCGTTTGTTCCATATGTCGTAACACACTGCTTAGGTGTCCGGACGGTGCAGGTTTGCTGGATAATTACCTCACTGAAAACCAGATTACTTACTGTTCCGGTGTCAGCTACTGAGAGTGTGCCAAATAACCCTCAGACAACTGGGAATTACCCAGCAATACTTGCCTGATGGAGGCACCTGCATTTTTCATGTCACGTGTGCTGCCAGGGTAGGCAAACTGGTTCAGAGAATTGAACTTCATTGCATTCCAGGGGAGACAGCGGGCCTCCCCTGATCCACCTCCACCCCAGCTGGGCAAACATCATGACAGTCATTTTCTCTGATGGTGTGGTGCTCTTGAGACAGCTCCTGAGCCTGCAACCAAGAAGAACAAAAGATCTGATATTTGTCTCTCTGACGATATCCTCTGCTTGGGAACTTCTGCAGTCCTGTCGACGTCGTGACATCAGAAGATCTGATATTCTAGACATTAGATCAGTTTTGAAAACTTGAATACACATATATTTAAATAGTTACAAATAAATATATGTGCACCCAAAACACAAGTCTTAGAA
The DNA here is from genome assembly GCF_005190385.1 of Monodon monoceros. NCBI lineage: Eukaryota > Metazoa > Chordata > Mammalia > Artiodactyla > Monodontidae > Monodon > Monodon monoceros. Next base: position 16,093,002 of record NW_021703772.1, read on the forward strand.
ATGTCTGCTTTTTGTGATAAAGGGTTATTAAAAGTCAGGAGTTAGTTTGCTGGATTGAAACCTGCTTCGACCTTCTGCTTGTTACTTAATCTCTCTAAACTCATTTTCTTCTTCCAAAAATGAGCATAAAATAGTAATTTCTCATAGACTTTTTTAAAAAAATTAAATGAGGAAAAATACATGTACAAATATCTGACAAGGAACCATGCATTAGGTATGAACACCAACTAACATATATTGGGAGTTTATTATCAACCAAGTTCAAACAGAAATCCAACTGAAGATAGGTCGGCATTATTTTTCTAATCCCCTAATCTAATACCCAGTGTCCTCATTTGCAGTCCCTGAGTAGTGCTGAGCATAGTTCCTGGTCCACAAGCAGAGATTAGGAAACATCAGCTGTTACTGTCATTGTTGTTGTATTATGCTCTGAGGTTCAGGAGGCAAAGATCATCCAATCAATAAACAATTATTCTAAATCTTACTAAGTACAGGGGTAGGAGTGAGAGAAATGGAGGAAATTAAAACACGGAAATTACAGTTTAGTTGGTGAGGCTGACTTATATACATTTATAGATATCTGGGCTACAAGACCTGAGTTTTAAGGAAGAACATGAGGTTTGAAGCTAGAAGACTTCAAGTTCCAGTCCACCACTTACCAAGTGGTTCCTTGAACAATCCAGGTACTCTGACACTTGGACTTTTGAACCTGTGAAATCACTGTAATGAGAACTATGTTTGAGGTCAGGGTAAAATGAGATAATGCATGTGAAACTCTACTAAAGCGCATATATATATATATATATATATATATATATATATATACACACACACACACACATATATATATTAGCTATTGTTATCAGGCATTAAAAACTGAAATCTTATATAACAGGTATCTAATTAGGCATACAGTAAAAGGTGTTCAGAGAAAGGGGAGATCACTGTGGCTAGAATAATCTTAGAAAATTTCATGGAGAAAATCCACCTAAAGCTAAGGATCAAATGAAGGATATGGTTTAGGAAAAAAAAAAAAAAGAAAACAGAGGGAATAAATTTCCCAATGGGGAAAGCAGTATGAGCAAAGGCAGAGAAATAGATACGTAAGGCACATGGCTAGCAACTGTGAGTCGACCAGTACTCTGGGGATGTAGAATTCAGGTAGGGATGTCGTGGCAGTCGGGGTCGCACGTTTTTTGCAGAGTGTGTGATCAGTAGTGATATGGTAAGAAGCCGGCCCAGAGCTTGATTCTGGGTCCTGCTGCTTACAGTGTAATCTTGGGTAAGTCAAGTCTTCATGGAAATGGTACCTAACTCTCAGGATTGTTGTAAATATTAAATGGATCAATACATATAAAGCATATAAGCATCATGCCTGGTACTTAGTAATCACTTAGAAAATGCTAGATATTATCCAGTGGCATTTAAGCATTCTGACCCATTCACATTGATCTTTATTAGTTATTATCAGACAGCTGAAAGCAGGATATATTTAATTACTCATGGCATAAATAAAACAGGAATGGAAAACACCCATGACTCCATGAGCCAAACAAATCAACCACTTTATTTTTTCAGATTTTCTTTTGATCACATATAGATCAATATGTTTCTCATTGCTTTAAGAGTAGTATAGGTAAACGTTTGATAGTAAAGGCTGTGTGGATAGTTTTTCAATTATACATTCAAATGCTAGGTATAATTTCTTTTCTAATCTTGAATCTACTGGAATTTTGGTAACCTGAACACTTGAAGGTATCTTTGAAGCTTCAGATCATTTCTGTCAATTTCAAGGGAGTTTTTATGAACTTTTGTTTATTTTTTGCATCTATTTGTCTGTATTCCCTCACATGAATTTCTTGGAATTACAGTTGACCCTTGAACAACATGGGGTTGAACTGCGTGGATCCACTTCTGTGTGGATTTTTTTCAGTAAATACAGTACTGCACGGTCTGTGGTTTGTTGAACCTGTGAATTTGGAATCGTGGATATGAAGGGGTGACTGTGGGATTTGAGTATGGGCAAATTTTGATATCTGGCCAGGTCCTGAAAGCAATCCCCAGAGGATGCTGAAGCACAGTTGGTGGTGGGTTTCTGACTGTGTGAGGGTTGGCGCCTTAACTTCGGTGTTGTATAAGGGCCAGTGGTACCACAGAATGGGAAAAGACCTGGAACAGTGGTTCTATACCTTGGTGATTCCGCCCCCCGCCCCAACATTTGGCAAAGTCTGGAGAAACTTTTGGTGTCAAAACTTGGGGGGAGGGGATGTTGCTACTGGCATTTAGTGGGTAGAGGTCGGGGAGGTTGCCAAACATCCTGTAACGCGCAGGACAATCCCTCCACCCCCAACAAAGAATTATCTAGTCCAAAATGTCAATAGTGTGGAGGTTGAGAAACCCTGACCTAGAAAATTCTTTCATCCTCGCCTTCTTGAGTTAGATACTATGACATGGCCAAAGGTACTTGAAATAAGAAACTATGCCTTAGATGATGTAACTCGGCAATGTTTTTTACTCCTTCATGTCTGTGTCAACCACGTTAAGCCTATCTTCATTGGCCACAGTAGACCAGGAGCGACTGGAAAACCCTGCTTTACAGTCGGCAGACACAGCCCCCATGTTTGTGTTCAACTTGGTGCAACCAAGTGAATCATTACTATTCAGTCTTAATAAATTGCGAATTGAAACAGTTAATTAGAACCTCTTCAACTGCCCACAAACACCATCTGACAGAGGTCTGCTTCCTACTGGGTGTTAGCTGTCGTTTCCGGAGCTCATCTCATTCCTAATATTTCTGGTTCCTTTCCTAATGCTGCATTTTATCAAATTTAATAAGCCATCGATTCTAAGACGCAACATTATTTCTTTCTCAGTGGTGTGTATTCCACCGAGAAAGGGCAAAAATGGTACCATTTTCAATTGTAAGATGCCATTGATGGTAAGATATATGCCAATTTCAGATATGCTAAAATGTGAAAAAAATGTGCATCTTAAAGTTGAGGAAGTGTGGTCACTATTGCCCATATTATTAAACTTACTTTGATTTTAGAATATCATATCTTTTCAATATTTAAATTTTACTTTTGAGTAACTTCAGTATTTAAAAACTGAAGTGCTCTAAAATGTGACCATTGTAAAAGTGAGTAAAAATTTTGTTCAACAATAATAGATTGCCATCCTGGGTGAAGGGTACATACCCAGCAATTCTTGTATCCTGAGGAATATAATGGTAAAAATATTTCAAAATTCCTGGAAAAATTATATTATGCTGTAATGTGGGTATAGTGTTCCATAATATTTATGTCCATTAGTATGTGTTCTTCTATTAGACTTTAGATTATGGCCCCTCACTCACTCATTTTGACTTTTAGATTCTATTCAGTTATTTTGTTACAATTCCTTAATCTTCCATAATAATATTGATCTATTCCTAAAAGTTCCTAAACCTCTTCTCAGTAGCCCTAAATTAGAAACCTGACTCATTTTAGCTGCAGTGAGAAGCAGAGATGATTACTCCTCTGGGCTCATTTCATTTACTTGTTCTTTGCAGCCATAGGAAAAGCACAGAGAGGCAGAAATGTCGGGGTGTATAATAGGTGATGATTGAAAATCAAGGTCCAAGTCCAGTGCTGGGGAGCCCTAGCCAGCCATAGAAAGGAAAGCTTGTGTTGTTGGGACTCAGCCTTAGGTTAAATCTGGAAATCTGAAAATGACGATTGTTTTAAAACAGCGAAGTTCCTTAACAGGTCATTTAAGAGTCTTACCAGAATCTGGGCCCATCAGCCCAACATCATTGGCTGTTCACACATAGTAACAGGTTAGTTTGGGCAGCCTTTCAGACTAACTAGGGAAATATAATTTTTTAAATAGTTGCTATCTGAATGAAAACCTGCAAAACCCATTTCTGTGGAGCAATTTGCTATGTTCAACGTTGCTTTCTTCAAGTTTTCTCCTCCAATGAACAAAAATATTTTTATAATAAAGTAAAGCAGTAGTGTAGTTGATACTTAAAATGGCTTGCTACGCCTTCCATTTCCTGTATAGCTCCACAATCTTTTCCTGAGAAAATAATCCAACATGTTTGCCTCTTTGTACAAAGAAATGTGAAAAACCAGAAAATGAATAATTTCCATATATTTAAATCTAATTAAGGAAAAAAGATTGCAGTTTTTGAATATCATGCAACTAAATATTTGTAGCTGTTCAGGTTGAAATATGGAACCAGAAGATAAAAACAATTTATATGAAAAAGAACCAAATCAGGCAAAGCAGTTTAATGAAATGACTGAAAAATAAGCTTGTAGGAAATTATTATCGACTCAACCAGGGAGATAGAATGCCAAGACTGGTGAATTTCTCAACTGAAATGAAAACTTTACAGTTTCTTTTAAGCTATAAAAACAGCTTCTTTTTGACAAGGGACAGAATTAAGCACAAAGCCCTATACCGTAGTCAGCTCTCTTGTGGCAAATACAGATAATGACGGAAATAATAATTAAAAAGTTCTGTACAAGACATTTTTCAAGAGTCAGAATTATCTTTCTCTATACTAAATTTCAGAATACGTTTACTTAAAAAAATCATCATAGGTGTTTGCAATCAGAAAATAGAGTGTAAGTGTCTAAGCTTTGGAGTAAAAACACTTTTGGAAAAATCCCCATTTTGCCTCTCAGCGGCTGCCGCCAAACCTCTTGGGCAAGATTCTCAAACCTCTGTTTCCATAAACGTGAAATGGGGTGGAGTACTTGTTTGACAATCTCAACAAGATCCTTTGGAGGAGGGTTAACTGAAATGATGCAATGTGGAAGCATTTTTAAACTGTAAAGTACCACAAATGCAATGAGCAAAAGAAGTGACTAAACACCCAATCCGAGATACTGGCTTGAAAAGCAGAATGTGTCTGACCTCATTCTAAACTTAAGAACCTTTCAATTCTGAAATAGCTGCATTTTTTTTTTTTTTTTTTTTTTTTTTTGCGGTACGCGGGCCTCTCACTGCTGTGGCCTCTCCCCTTGCGGAGCACAGGCTCCGGACGCGCAGGCTCAGCGGCCATGGCTCATGGGCCCAGCTGCTCCGTGGCATGTGGGATCTTCCCGGACCGGGGCACGAACCCGCGTCCCCTGCATCGGCAGGCGGACTCCCAACCACTGCGCCACCAGGCAAGCCCTGCATCTTTAAATTAACTGTTCTTTTCTTTGCATTTCTCTTCCTTTACTCTTTCGGTTTTAAAATTCTTGCAGTTTCCTTTCAGCTTTTTATTGGCTTTAATACTAATTATATTTCATATTGTTTAAAGTTTTGCTGTTCCCATTGTGATCCTATTATTTCTATTCTCATCTTACATTTTCATTTATAGATTCTCTGGTCTTTTTGTAACGAAGTGCCTATAGTATGACAATTACTGTTCTATGTTCTGGGGATACAGGGGTAAAAAGTCAGTGTTCCCATGTGGAACTTGTGTGTGTGTGTGTGTGTGTGTGTGTGTGTGTGTGTGTGTGTGTGTGTGTGTGTATACTGCTAGGTAGTGTTAAATATTACAAAGAAAGAGAAAGCGGTAGCTCAGAAATAACGGGAGTGAGGTGGTGGAGGAAAAATTATTTCAAGCTGAAGGAAGAATAAGTGCTGATGTTCTGAGGCAGAAAGAGAAGGAAGGCCAGTGTTAGTGGTATGAGTGTCGTGGAGACTGGGAAGGAGTCGAGGAGAGACAGGCCAGTGCAGCTCACGAATAACTTTGTTGGCCATGGAAAAAAGTCTGTGGTTTATTCTGAGTGTGATGGGTGCCACTGGGGAATTTATTGTAGGATAATGAAATGATCTGATGCATACTTGCATGGATTGCGTGGCTGCTCCATGAAGGGCTGACAAAGATGAGACAAGGAAGAGATGGCTTTTGCTGTGTTCCCTGAGAGGTGACAGTTGTTGGGAGTTGGGTGATGTTGGTGGAGAAGATCCACAGAGGTCAGTTTCAAGGTACATTTTGAAAGGATATGGGGAAGCCTTCAAGGGATATCTTGGGTTTTTGATGTGTGCAACCTGATGATCTGTGGTGCGTGCCGTACAGCTGAAGGAGAAGGAGGAAGAAGTCGAGTTTTGTGATGGTGGCGGGGAACTCAATAGTTCTGTTACAGACATCAAGTTTGAGGTGTTACATAGATAGATATTTGAATCTGGAGTTTGGGGAAGTCTGGGATAGAGATATAAATTTGACATTCTTTAGTTTGTAGATTTAATCCTGTAACACTGGGAAATGGGTCTTGATAAAAACAGAAAACCCGAGTATGAAGCCACCATTTTGGATGAGTATTAATACTCATTTTGGATGAGTAGTAAGCCCTGGAGCAGTTCAACGTGTAAAGACTGGGAAGAGGAAGAACCAGCTAGGGAGGGTAAGAAGGAAGAGCAGAAAAGGTAGAAAGAGTATCAGAAGACAGTAGTGACCCAGAAGCCAAGTGATGAAGTGTTTCAAAGTTGAACCAGCCTCAGACTTTGCAGAGAGGAGTAAGATGAGGGTGAGAGTGAACCACTGGATAGGGCAAGAGGAGGGTACTGGCGATTGTACTGAATACCCTGGGCACCACCTTAGGATCCTCTCAACCCACCTCTGACTCTGTATCACTGCAGTGGGCAAGTTCCAGGCCCTTGCTCTGCACTCACACAGGAACAGTCAGCAAGTGCAGGGGATTTACTGTGCACAGGACTACCCTTGACCAAAGGGGAATAGGAACCTATGGATTAAACCTTCCTACTTTTATCCTCCTGATGAACACTTCTGAGATGCATCTCCTAAGGGTCCTCAGAAGGTCTCAGAGGGACTTAGCACCAGTCATCTGAAATGGTGGCCAACTTCATATTATAGCCTTGCACCCCTTTCCCTCTTTCCCTGTTCACCTCCACCGTTGTTTACTCCTGCTCTCTGGGATCACAGCCCAAAATAAAATTCCTCAAGCCACATTCCTCTCCATGCCAGAAGGTGACACTTGTCCTTGTCACTCCCATCCCCTCTGGCCTGGGTCATGGCCTAACACAGTGCACCTGGGATATGAAGCGCCTGTCCTAGAAGAAGATCTTACAGGCTGAAGAAGTGATAGCACCTGGCTGATATGTACTGGGAGGAATGAGGAGACATGCAGACATCAGCTCATCTGGCAACGTGCCTAAGTGATGGGTGAGGGGTTAGAGTGGAATAGAAAAGCTGTATAGGTAAGAATTTATTAACGTGAAAAGGCTTTCTTTTGACCTGGAGTTTGACATTCTGGCAAAGATGCTAGGATTGCTCCCAGAACACTTTTGGGATAGCTCCTGAAACTTGGCCCCAATGGTGGCCTTCCGTAAGTTAGGTGGAGGTGCTGGAACTACCATAGCGTGGTACTGAGGAAGGGGTCAGGGAAGAGGAAACGTTGGGATGGTTTTATCACGTGAGATTGAGAACCAGGTGGACCCAGAGGACATTCCCTTTTTTCACAAAGGGTAAGGAGAGTTCTGCTGAGGGGCACTGGTGTCTTTGAGAAGCTCCGAGGATGGCTGTTCTCTGTAGGTCGGGGCTGAGCAGGAGATGCTGCCCTTGGCCTGGGCTCCCTGGCTTTATTAAGAATGATGGGATTCTGGTGCAGAAGAGGTCAGGGGCCAGAACTTAGCCATCAGAGGCAAAGTGGGTATAAACTACAATGAGCAGCAAGGCTGGAGGGCGGTCATGATGGCTTGGTTTCTGGGTTTTGTGGAGAGGGCTTCTGATCACAGTTTCTGGGGGAGGAGATAGATGGATAGCTTATTGGGCTACTTATTAATGTATTTTTTAAAATCCTGTGAGTTAGTAAGACCCATAACAGGACTGTCAGCTGCTGCAATAGAAAATTGCAATTTCTTCACCCAGTCCCTAAATCAAAGTCAGTTCAGAGACAGGGAGCCCATTGACTGAAGGGAAGTTCAAGCCCCCTGGAAGAACCACTATGGTCTGAATGCTTGTGTCCCCCCTAAAAATTCATGTTAAATTCCTAATGCCCAGTGTGATGGTATTGGGGGGGGAGGTTGGGACGTGTTTAGATCATGAGAGTGGAGCCGTATGAATGGAATTAGTGCTCTTATAAAAGAGAACCCCACAGAGCTCCCTACCACGTGAGGACACAGTGAGAAGTTGACAGTCTGCAACCCACAGGAAGGGTATTCACCAGAACCTGACCATGCTGGCCCCTAATCTTGGACTTCCAGGCCTCCAGAACTATGAGAAATTCATTTCTGTTGTTTATAAGCCACCCAGTCTGTGGTAGTTTTTTCTTACAGCGGCTGGAACAAACTAAGATAAGAATGTTCCAGGTTATATTATAAACATGCTCCTGAAATTTCCCCAAAGAAGCCTGTGGCCATCTCCCAGGCAACAGGGTACTGGGACAAAGGGAGTGCCCAGACTTTTCAAGGACTGCTGGATCAAGGGTATCTGAGCTCTCAGTAGTACCAGAACTTAAACATCTCAGTCCTTCTGTTAGAGTGGGGCTTTTGGAGACAAGGAGATACATGGAGGTCTGGTCCAAGTCTGTCGTCTACTGGGGCCAACACATGTTCATCACTGGGGAGAGAAAGATGTTGAAATCGATCAGAGAATAAGGGGTAATAAGCAGGAGGGGGCTAGGTAATTGCTAAAGGGAAGGGTAGCAGTGGGACTGGTCTGATGGCATGGGTTTCAACCATCCTGGGATTCCTGAGGGAGGAGAAATGGCCTGGAAGCACGGGCAAAAAAGGTGTTTCCCTCACTCCAGGCCCATTCTGGAAAAAACAGCCATCACTTTAAGAAACGATAAACTGATACATGGCACCATGAGATAGGGACTGTGAATCGTCCTCATGGTTTACCACACGTTTTGTCTCACAAGTCACTTAACCCTGCCGTCTGACAGCACCCCAGGTGATTTGCTTAAACACCAGTAACCATTAGACTTCAGAAACAGAATGGCAACTGTACATTCATTGCTGTTCAGCTCAAAGTCTAAAGAAAAATGCTTTTCAACCTCCTCTCCTGCCTGCCCCCTGGCAATTAAGAGCATTAATGAGGTAATATTGTTCAAAGGGCTTTAAGCTCCTTGGAAGAAAGGCAGTCCATAAATAAAAGGTATCATTATTTCTCACTGCCAGGTGATTCTGCACGGGTGTTCCTCTCCTGCAGCCTTTGGTTTCCCAATGCTTTGCCATACCCATAATGGATGTCACACCTGAACCGGAAGAGTCCTGTTAAAGGGGAATTCTGCAGTGTGTGTTCCTTACTAGTCTTATCTACTCTGGGTACCCACATCTTGACTTCAGTCCTCAGGCAGGTCTCAGGTACCACTCCTTAACAATACCTCAAGACGTTTGGTAGAGGCGACAGAAGGTTTGTTAGACCAAACAGAATATATACTATATATGATAGTATATATTATGTATTTATTTACTCTCTCTCTCTGCATATATATATAAAATCAAATGACATGAAACAGACCAAAATTGGGGGTAATATTGCTATGAACTCTCCCTTAAGATACTGATGAACCTTTAAGTCAGGAGGAGCTGAGAGATGGGTATGTCTCTGTTCTCCTTCTATTCAGATCGCTTTCCGCTGCTCATCTTTTGTTTTTGTTTTTTTTCTTTGCGGTACGCGGGCCTCTCACTGTTGTGGCCTCTCCCTTTGCGGAGCACAGGCTCCGGACGCGCAGGCTCAGCGGCCATGGCTCATGGGCCCAGCTGCTCTGCGGCATGTGGGATCTTCCCGGACCGGGACACGAACCCGTGTCCCCTGCATCGGCAGGCGGACTCTCAACCACTGCGCCACCAGGGAAGCCCCTGCTGCTCATCTTTTGATCCGCTTTGGTGTCCCTCACTGGTTTATATTCCAACCTGATTCATATAGATAATTGACCCTCTTGACAATACTTGAAGTTCAGACCATAAGGTATAGATTTCTACTCTCTTCTTTTACGATTAGCTTCTGTGTAGGTCATTGCAACACTGGAATATCAAAAGATGTGAGTCTCCTTCAATCCACACTAAAAAATATCCAAGTTTGAGCCCTTTCAGAATAGCTGCCACATGGCTTCTCTCCCCTCTGCCCAGAAATGTGGGACCCTTTTTGCCTGAGTGGACAGGTGTTTAACTTGGTAGGCTGGATGTTGCGTAAGAAAGTCAGCCTCGTCATAGTAGAGAAAAGGCAGAACCGGTGTGAATTGAGGGCTCACCATGGGCCAGACCGTCATCTCAGAGTTGTTGAAATGCCACCTTCTTTTATGATCTCTTTTTCTGTCACACCACCAAACATCCCCCTCTTTAACCCCCAACCTAAACTGTGGTTAAACTTTTTATTTGTTGCCTCCCTTGAGTTTCACTGTGAATTTCACATTTAAGTTACAGTTTTCATGCATTTCTCAGTATTCCCCAGAGAGAAGTTGCAGGAGCCAATGAGAAAGCAAATTCTGTGCACTTCTGTACTCTTTTCATCTCTGGACTGTGCAGCTGAAAGTTCATATTTTGGAGACCCCGGGTACCCTGTGAGTGTAGAGATGGGGCTCTCAAGTCTGTCTTGTTTCTCTCCCACCAGCCCTTGTGCACCAAGGCCCTCCACATGCATGTTCTCTTCTATATTTGGTGACACTTGAAGGCTCCAAGCCTTCTCCCTGACTTCTTACGGGAGTCCTCATACTTCTGTCTAATTTAATGTCTTATTGTCGGTGCTAGGGGCTCGGGGCTGTCTTTCTCCTGCTGTGGAGATATTTTGTGGCTGTTCGTCTTATAATTAAGGGGATCTGCTACCACCATTCCACTGGCTCTGTTCAAGGTTAAATTACCTCCCATCATGATAGGGCAGGAGGGGAGGAATGTAGTTACATGGGGCAAGACCTTTCAGATGCATGGGGGCCAGAGAGGGGCCCAGAAATAATGTTCTCTCCTATTTTCCTATCCTCCTTTGACTGGTTGAAGCAAGTTACTTTGGTTGAGCTAAGTTGTTTAAGTGGGCACGGTAAGTGGCTGTGTGTGTGTGTGTGTGTGTGTGTGTGTGTGTGTGTATGTGTGTGTGAGAGAGACAGAGAGACAGAGAGACAGAGAGAGAGAGAGAGAGTTAAAACAGAGAAATACAAACAGACTAGAAAAGAAACAATGAAAAATAAAACATAAAAAAGGAAGCAGAGAGAGAAATGAAGGTTTCCCAATCCTCAACAGAGCTATAATAAGTTATATTTCCTTTATTTGCCCAGTAAACCTCACCTCTTTATTTACTTTTGCCTTTTATTTTCCCGCTGAACTCTGCCCAGGGAGCTGTCCTTTGCATCTCTCTGCCTCTCTGTGTGCCTGCCCACCAACTTCTATTTTCTTTCCTTCCTCAGATTTAATACAGTCTGTTCAGCTCTAGCCTAGGAGAAGGCTCTTTGTGGCTTATACTTTTAGGTCATCTCTGCAGTCTCTAGTCTCTGCACCTGCCTTAATCTAAGGGTATCACTCAGGATGTTCTCTGGAATGTTCTACCACAGGATCTCCAAAAGGTTTGGCCTCTGTGGCCAACACTTGGGAGTTTCATCTTAAATATGCCTGGTCTGCCTTTTCTGAAATTGCCTGGGTGTGGAGGCATCTGGGGACTGTAGGGTGGCCAGACTTCTGCATAGACTTGAGGGTGCTGATGGTGGCATGAAGGGGAGTGCCAAAGACAAAACAAAAATACACCCAAGAAAAGCAGAGTCGGAAAACAGAGCAGAAAGTCCTGACACTGCAAAGTAGATGTGTTGTGTAAGAGATTATTTCTTCCCCTCCAGCAACCACCTGTGTGGGATGAGAAGGGTGTCTTTCCCCAAGCTGTTCACCCAGTCTCCACCTACCAGGAAAGGGACTCCAGAAGTGCTGATTCTTCTCCAGCCAGCAACAGCCAGTGCAGTGACCTGGTCACCAATACTGCCAAATAGAACTTGAATTCACCCAAAACGTATGAAGACACTAAGATGTGGAGATCCTGTGCCAGATACTGGTGTTCTGAAAGCTGACTACGGTAGAGAGGGAGAGCAGGGTTTGTTGCTTCACTGGACTTGGAGAGTTGCAGCGAGGGTGGAGTAGAGGGTGACTCCTAGGTATCCTGCTTGGGCAATAGGAGGAAGGTGATGATATCAGTGAACAAAAGGACCGTAAGAGGAGCAGGTTTGAGCAAGGTGGGGCAGGGAGGGAGCAGGGGGTGATATGTTTGGTTTGGTAGGTGTTGAGTGAAGCATGCTGCTGAGGTATCCAAGTGGATATTCCAGAAAGGGGTGGAAGTATAGGTCCAGCGTTCAGTGGGGCGTTCAGAATTGAAAACATGATTTAGGAGTCAGCACTGTAGAAAGAGTGTAGAACAGCTCTGATTTTAGGTTTCCCAATGTGGATAAAGGGAATATCTGTTGCAAAATAATATATATATATATATATGTCTCTCCTGCTGGTTCCTGGCACAGAGCTCCTAAAACCCTCGTCATTTCCCAAGTGATAAGAACAGTAGGAGCAGGGCTTCCCTGGTGGCGCAGTGGTTAAGAATCCGCCTGCCAATGCGGGGGACACGGGTTCGAGCCCTGGTCCGGGAAGATCCCACATGCTGCGGAGCAGTTAAGCCCGTGCGCCACAACTACTGAGCCTGCACTCTAGAGCCCGTGAACTACAACTACTGAGCCCAAATGCCACAGCTACTGAAGCCCGCGGGCCTAGAGCCTGTGCTCTACAACAAGAAAGTCACCGCGATGAGAAGCCCGCGCACCGCAACGAAGAGTAGCCCCTGCTCGCTGCAACTAGAGAAAACATTCGTGCAGCGATGAAGACCCAACGCAGCCAAAAATAAATAAATAAATTTATTTTAAAAACCACACTAGGAGCATCTATTTTCCTTATATTTGGTCTTTGACCCCAGTTTCTGATACAGGGCTCTTGAAACCCTTGACATTTCCTGGGTGATTGATAGGAGTATCTTTTGTTCTAATGAGGCAACTCTGAGTGGGCCCCTGAGTAGCTTCAGGATGTGGACTTGTCATCAGAAAGACCAAAAGCCATGATTAGAAACTTGGAACTACCCGCCTCACCCACGCATCCTCCGGGAAGGGGAGAGGGAGGAGAGACCGAATTAATGATTGAGCCTGCTGATTAGATGAAGCCTCCATACACGTCCCAGAATTACAGGGATTGGTGAGCACATCTACACGCTGGGAGGGTGGCACACCTCAACTGCACCAGGACAGAAGCTCCTATCCTTTTCTGTATCCTTTATAACAAACACGTACAAGTAAGTGAGTGTTTCCCTGAGTTTTGTGAGCCTTTCTAGAAATTATCAAACCCAAGGAGAGGATCATGAGAACCCCAATTTATAGCCGGTCAGTCAGAAATACAGGTGACATCCTGGGACTTGTGATTGGTATCTGAAGTGGGGACAGCCTTGTGGGACGAACCCTTAACTAGTAGGATCTGACACTAAGGCCAGGTAGATAGTGTCAGAAGTGAATTGAATTGTAGGAGACCCAGCTGGTGTCACAGAATTGCTTGATGTGTTGAAACCCCAAGCGTCTTGTGTCACAAGTATTATGCTTGTGAGTAAAGGGGAAACACAGGAGTGTTTTCCCTTTACAGATGCCCTGCCAAACTCATGGGGTTATTGCAATCATCAAATAAGACAATTTACGCAAAAGTATTTTTACCGTGCAAAGGGATGCAATTGTAAGATCTTACTATTATTGTTTGACCGCTGTATTTATAATAGGGCACTTTGCGGTGTGGGATGTAAAGGGAGAGAAGGTGAAGCCCTTCTCTGAAGGAGCTTGCAGTTAAAGAGGGGTCTAGAAAGAATAACTATGCCTACTAAACAATGAGGAAGGTGAATTTTGTGGGGGGTTCTTCTAGGATTTGGATAGAAGAAAGGGTACAACGTGGTGAAAAATTGCTGGTGGGGAAATGGTAAAGTGTTCAGGCTCTGCTTCATGATCCAAAGCCGAGGTGTGGCATTGTACGATTGTTGGAAGAAGACTTTGTCCAATCTGAGGCACTTTTCTCATGTTCTCTTCCATTATGCAGGTAGTTTTTAGGACGCCTCCTCTATTTGGAAGATGGCCCCTTGTCGATAACCCTGAAACACCCTGTCAGTACCTACTCCACAGGGACCAATAGTGTCCTTTGGCAAAGGATAAAAGCTACAGCCAGATTGCCTACATAATTTGCAGGGTGCAGTGCGAAATGAAAATGCAGGCCCCTTGTTCACAAATTATTAAGAAATTCAAAAAGGCGACAGCAGAGCACGACACCAAGCACAGGGTCCTTCTAAGTGTGGACCCAGTGCTACCGCAGAGGCTGCTCTGCCTACAGAATTTCCAGCATCTGCTAGAGGACATCATCTGGGTCTCCACTTAAATTGAGGGAAAGCTCTTGAGTCTCCATGCATTCCACAGATGGTTGTTAAATCAGCACATCCAGCATCCGTTATGCGGGGGGCCAGCTCAGAAGTGGGCACAGAGATAGGAGGGTAGATAAAGCTTTCTTCCCTTGAGAAGCTTGCATAATAATAATAAAAAAACACACATAGTCTTTCTTGAAGGTTCAGTTTAAATGCTACTTCCCCAATCACTCATTTAGAATTTTCTCCTTTCTTCTATGTTCCCACAGTGCTTTGGACCTTGACTGCAGTCTTTCTTAGGGGAAATGGACAGAACTTCATGGCTGACTGGATGAGGGCTTGAACCCACCTTTCTGTCCAGGGGGTCTTTCCATTAGCAGGACTTCCCATGGCAACATGCCTTGATGGGGTGAGAGGGTTGAGGAGGTACTGGTGTGCTAGGGGTAGCCAGGTGAGGCTGTGACAGTCTAAGTCCCCAGCTGGCCCCTCTGGCCATGAGTACTGTACTTTCCATGCATGCCACCATCTGGAAATGATCAGGAAGCCCTGTATTCCAACACAGTTCTTCTCAGGTTGATCAACCATGGGAACTCTCCACACCCACATTCACATACAACCTTCCTCCTGGGTTTTCACTTAGTTCTTACATGTCTTTTTACTATGGTATTTTAGGGCTTGCAACCAGGCCACGGGACACAGGAGTCACGGTCAGTGGGCCAGACCACAGCCCCACAGAGCATACTTCACTGATCTGAACTCCCTCCTCTTTTCAAATGTAGGCAGACACTGAAATCCTAGAAAGGGTTTGGCTGGTCTTCCTTCCTCCTAAATGGGAGAGACAGTGTTAGTGTAACTGAGTCCAAGCTTGTATTGCTCGCAGCGCGACAGGCCAATAAATCGAGAGACGAGTTTTTTAGGCAAAGAATAGAGACTTTATTTGGAAAGCCAGCAGACTGAGAAGATAGTGGACTACTGTCCAAAGAACCATCTTGTCTGAATTAGAATTCAGGCTTCTTTTATACTCAAAGAGGTGAGAGTAAAGTCAAACATTTCCTAGTTCCAGAGGCGATGTGTTCATTTCTTCCTTCCAGCAACCATTCATAGGTGGGCCTGGTCAGGATGTTTCCTGTGAACTAAACAAAGGTATTTTAGCTTAATGCTCATTACCTGGGAGGCAGGGTTCCCAGGGATAGGCCATTATGTATAATTTAAACTTATAGGCAACATCCCTTTAGGGATTAACTTGTAATAGAATCCAGAGATTCTTCCCTATGACATTAAGATCTGCCTGAGGAAGAGGATGACTTTTAAGCCCACATGTCCCTTCTCTGCTTCCCTCCTACTCCCTCTGCATCCAGAAGATGTTGATCCTGCCCTGTACATCCTGCTACATCCCTTCTTTTCTCTTTCCTTCCTCTATTTGCAACCCCCTGCCCCCGCACAGCATTGTCTAACCTCTACATTGCTTTGCCCTCACAGAACCCCTTTCTTTAGGCTGAGTTTTATCATTGGGCCACCAGCCTACTACAGATCTCCAAAGCTTACTTTGTTGAGCTTACTGTTGGGGTGGTGCCTGCAAGTTGAGAACTGAAGGAAGAGATTTCTCAGAGGCCTTGGTACCCGGATGAACTGGGTCTCTTTGGAAGAGCTGCTCTGCTCTTTAATCTGATGTAAATTGTGTAACCAACAGTGTTGCCCCTTTGGAATGGCTTGCTGAGAACCAAACCCGTTTAGGATTTTAAAAGCCTGCCTGATATTCAGGAATATCTTTCTAGAAATATTTTTGCAGAACTCTACCAAAATGTATAGGATTTTATCACGTTATTGGAATACTAACCTTTCCCTTATCTTAGTTTCCTTTTCTCTCCTTCCCTCCGATTTTCTATTTTTATAATGATGTGGTGCTTGTATCATATGCTGCTTTAAATATCTTTTTAGAATGAGGCAAGGTAATAAATACATAAACAAACAAGTGAATACATAAATAGAAAGTAAACACATTTCTAATAGGTACTCAGAAAACGTCTCTCTTTTTTTGTTTCTTGTTTTCCACCAATTTCCTTTTCATTGCACCTCTTCCCCAAGCCCTCTACAAAGAGGGGAGAAACACTGTGGACAAAACAAAATGCCTGACAGGCACGTGAGCATCTGCCCAAGAGTAGGGAACACGTGACTAAATCATCCAATCACACGCGTTATATCGCTTAGTCCCATCGCTGGTGGTTTGCTTGTGTTTTGCACGAGGAGGCACGTAAGCACCTGGTGATGGGTGGGACATAAACTCCATGAAGGGAAAGACCGACCGAGTCTTTTCTTTAATCAGCTCTGGGCATCTGCTACATTTCTGGGCCCAAGTGGATTGCGTTGTGGAGGAGGAGAATGGCGCTTCCGTAGGAGGCTGTGGATACTTCTGATGGCTGTTTTCAGCCAGAGAGATAGCTGCCTAAGATAACTTAGTTCCAGGTCTGCAACTGGGGGCAAGGGAAAGAACCAGATGAAACTTTAGAATCATTTCAGCCTCACCATTTATGGGCCGGAGGCGGAGCCATACGCTGCTGTAGATTCTTTCCCATGTGGTATTTTCCATAAATTTAAATCTTGCTGCTATACAAAGTACAGTGCAGATGCATCTCGGATAACAGCTCTCTTTCTGGGCATTTTCTATGTAAATTGAGTCTTGCATAGTAAATGGGATCATTTAACATACAGCTGGGCAGCTCTCGGTTCAAGGGAACCCTGGAGTGAATCCTTTTGAAAGCAATGGTTCCTCTGTGACTTAAGTAATCACATTCTAATTTATATTTTCTCTTAATTTGGATTGGAACTTAAAGAGTTTCTTTATAAAGCTTTATTTAATGTAAGTAAATAAATTAGTGCATACCCTATTATATTTTTCCCGGGGCAAAATGATCATCCATGTATCACAATTGTATTTTAAGTCAATGATTTAAACATAGCCTTAAGAGAGAGAACAGATGTCAGGAAAGGTTTCTGCTCATTAGCTCTTATAAAGCAGGGACATCCAGCGTCTAGTTTGTTCATGTAAGAATGGCTAGCCTGGTTTCTGCCCTGGGATGTCCTGAGTTCTTTGATGAAAGGCTACTGAGGATTGTGGGGTGGGCGACAAGCATGAAAAGAGAACTGGTTTAGATCGTGCCTTGACTCAGTTGCTTCCTTTAAACCTGTTTGACCTTGAGCTGATTTCTTAAAATCCCTGAGCTTCAATTTCCTCAGCTTAAAAATGGACTAAAACATATACAGTCTCTGTAAGAATATGGAGGGACAAATTTCATAACACACTTTATAAAGTGCCAAATACAAAGCTTATTAATCATTGATGCAGGACAGGGTATTTTTTTGTTTGTTTTGTTTTGTTTTTCAAATTGGCTTCTGCTTTTAAAACACTGTGTTTTCCTGGCAGCCTTTGATTCCAGTTTTTCTAATTGCTTACTCAGTTGTTTTAAAGAGTCCCTGAAAATTAGCAATCTTCCTTAGCCAAGACCGTTTTACCCCTTTACAAAGATGTGCATTGGGAACATTTATAGAGAAGACAAAGTTCGCCCTCTAGTGTGGTCCATGAGAAAGACAGAATAAGAATATGAACTAGTTGCAATGTGCATCTTAAAACACGCTGCTCTCCAAATGATATTTTTTTCTATCATTTGCCTTGACTCCTCACTTCTTTACTAATTTAGCTTGGCTACTAGTTATTTACTTAATCGCTCTTCAAATGAGCTCTTTATGTTTTATCATATTATATATTCTGCTGGCTTTTTTTTTTAACATCTTTATTGGAGTATAATTGCTTTTCAATGGTGTGTTTGTTTCTGCTTTATAACGAAGTGAATCAGTCTGCTGGCTTTTTAAGCCATTGAAGACAAGTAAAATTTTCAGAATTAGTTCAGTTTTATTCTTTCCAGGTTTTTTATAGTCATAGATGTAATGTGAATGCTAAGAAGAATTTGCCTTGATTTATTTTGCTTTGATTTAATTTCAGATTAAATAAACTTAATCAAGATTATGAATTAGGGCTTCCCTGGTGGCGCAGTGGTTGAGAGTCCGCCTGCCGATGCAGGGGACACGGGTTCGTGCCCCGGTCCGGGAAGGTCCCACATGCCGCAGAGCGGCTGAGCCTGTGAGCCATGGCCGCTGGGCCTGCGCGTCCGGAGCCTGTGCTCCGCAACGGGAGAGGCCACAACAGTGAGAGGCCCGCGTACTGCAAAAAAAAAAAAAAAGTTTATGAACTAAAGTGGCTGATGCTGTGAGTTGTAAAAGATCCTGCTCCTGGTGAATAAAGAAAGCACAGAGAAATGAACGCTCTCAGAATTTCAGAATGATGCATTTAATCACATTAGCATACAATACACTACTGCATAAAATGTCTTTCCATGGAGTTACTGGCTGCTTATATTGTTTTAAATTGACATGGGCCTGTCTTCCCCAAGCTTTGAGCTTTATGCAAACATTTTTCACTCCTTCTTGAAACACCTCAATAAAGAAAATGTAGCAATGTAAGTTTTAAGTTTTATTTATTTATTTATTTTTGGCTGTGTTGGGTCTTCGTTTCTGTGTTAGGGCTTTCTCTAGTTGCGGCAAGCGGGGGCCACTCTTCATTGCGGTGCGCGGGCCTCTCACCCTCGCGGCCTCTCTTGTTGCGGAGCACAGGCTCCAGACGCGCAAGCTCAGTAGTTGTGGCTCACGGGCCTAGTTGCTCCGCGGCATGTGGGATCTTCCCAGACCAGGGCTCGAACCCGTGTCACCTGCGTTGGCAGGCAGATTCTCAACCACTGCGTCACCAGGGAAGCCCACAATGTAAGTTTTAAAAGCCACACAGTTAAATGTGCAAATATTTTACTATCTTTATTTTCCTATTACATGACATATTATGTATCCTGATTCCTCCTTCTGCCTTTTAGCAAAAAACTTAACCAAGTCAGTTCCAGGTCTGGTGGTGCATCGGAGCTGGCTCCTACCAGCAAGAGTCATTGTTAAATTTTGAGGAATTTTACATGCTGGCTTATTATTAAAAATTAAATTGTATAAACTTACAAATAAATTATATTAAAAGCAAAGATTATAACTATACAAAACTTATAACTTCCTGATTAGTTTAGGTTGGCATTATAATGTAATGCAAAGGTCTCCACACTTGCTATCCACTTCTGTGTCCATCCATCCCCAAACTTCTCCTCGTCCTGATATCTCAGTCTTTTTCATTCCAGGTCTTTGCCCAGATGGCCAGGCCATTCATCCCTACCCGTGAGTCAGGCCCCTTCCCTTTCCCCACAAAGTGGACGATCAGGTGCTGTACCTAACTCTCTGCCTATTGGATGGTTTTCCCTCACCTTTAGCTTTCAAAGCCACCTCCCGAATGAGGCTGTAGTGCAGCTGCCAAACACTTTCATCCTTTACCCACAAAACAAGGATTAACCATCTGAAACCAAGCTCTGGCTGCTCCCTCTCCTCTAGCTGATCATATAAGAGTCACCATTTGGAGATTGGTTCAAATGGTGGAGTACAAGGATGTGTGCTCACTCCCTCTTGCGAGAGCACTGGAATCACAACTAACTGCTGAACAATCATCGACAGGAAGACACTGGAACTCACCGAAAAAGATACCCCATATCCAAAGACAGGGGAGAAGCCACAATTAGGTGGTAGGAGGGGTGCAATCACAATAAAATCAAATCCTATAACTGCTGGGTGGGTGACTCACAAACTGGAGAACACTTATACCACAGAAGTCCACCCACTGGAGTGAAGATTCTGAGTCCCACGTCAGGCTTCCCAGCCTGGGGGTCTGGCAACAGGAGGAGGAATCCCTAGAGAATCAGACTTTGAAGGGCAGCAGGATTTGATTGCAGGACTTTGACAGGACTGGGGGAAACATAGACTCCACTCTTGGAGGGCACACACAAAGTAGTGTGTGCATCGGGACCCAGGGGAGGAGCAGTGACCCCCATAGGAGACTGAACCAGACCTACCTGCTAGTGTTGGAGGGTCTCCTGCAGAGGCGGGGGGTGGCTGTGTCTCATTGTGAGGACAAGGACACTGGCAGCAGAAATTCTGGAAGTGTTCCTTGGCGTGAGCCCTCCCAGAATCCACCATTAGCCCCACCAAAGAGCCAGGTAGGCTCTAGTGTTGTGTCACCTCAGGCCAAACAACCAAAAATGAGGGAACCCAGCCCCACCCATCAGCAGACAAGTGGATTAAAGTTTTACTGAGCTGTGCTCACCAGAGCAACACCCAGCTCTACCCAGGATCAGTTCCTCCCATCAGGAAACTTGCACAAGCCTCTTAGATAGCCTCACCCACCAGAGGGCAGATAGCAGAAGCAAGAAGAACTACAATTCTGCAGCATGTGGAAGGAAAACCACATTCACAGAAGGACAGACAAAATGAAAAGGCAGAGGACTTTGTACCAGATGAAGGAACAAGAGAAAACCCCAGATAAACAACTGAATGAAGTGGACGTAGGCAACCTTCTAGAAAAAGAATTCAGAATAATGATAGTGAAGATGATCCAGGACCTTGGAAAAAGAATGGAGGCAAAGACTGAGAAGATGCAAGAAATGATTAACAAAGACCTAGAAGAATTAAAGAGCAAACAAAGGGAGATGAACAATACAATAACTGAAATTAAAAGTACACTAGAAGGAATCAATAGCAGAATAATTGAGGCAGAAGAACAGATAAGTGACCTGGAAGACAGAATGGTGGAATTCACTGCCACGGAACAGAATAATGAAAAAAGAATGAAAAGAAATGAAGACAGCCTAAGAGACCTCTGGGACAACATTAAACACACCAACATTCGCATAATAGGGGTCCCAGAAGGAGAAGAGAGAGAGAAAAGACCCGAGAAAATATTTGAAGAGATTATAGTTGAAAACTTCCCTAACATGGGAAAGGAAATAGCCACCCAAGTCCAGGAAGTGCAGAGAGTCCCATACAGGATAAACCCAAGGAGAAACACGCCGAGACACATAGTAATCAAACTGACAAAAATTAAAGACAAAGAAAAATTATTAAAAGCAACAGGGAAAAATGACAAATAACATGCAACGGAACTCCCATAAGGTTAACAGCTGATTTCTCAGCAGAAATTCTACAAGCCAGAAGGGAGTGGCATGATATACTTAAAGTGATGAAAGGGAAGGACCTACAACCACGATTACTCTACCCGGCAAGGATCTCATTCAGATTCGATGGAGAAATCAAAAACTTTACAGACAAGCAAAAGCTAAGAGAATTCAGTACCACCAAACCAGCTCTACAACAAATGCTAAAGGAACTTCTCTAAGTGGGAAACACAAGAGAAGAAAAGGACCTACAAAAACAAACCCATAACAATTAAGAAAATGGTAATAGGAACATACATATTGATAATTACCTTAAACGTGAATGGATTAAATGCTCCAACCAAAAGACATAGACTGGCTGAATGGATATAAAAACAAGACCCGTCTATATGTTGTCTACAACAGACCCACTTCAGACCTAGGGACACATACAGACTGAAAGTGAGGGGATGGAAAAAGATATTCCATGCAAATGGAAATCAAAAGCTGGAGTAACAATACTCATATCAGATAATGTAGACTTTAAAATAAAGAATGTTACAAGAGACAAGGAAGGATACTACATAATGATCAAGGGATGAATCCAAGAAGAATATATAAGAATTATAAATACATATGCGCCCAACATACAAGCACCTCAATACATAAGGCAACTGCTAACAGCTATAAAAGAGGAAATCGACAGTAACACAGTAGTAATGGGGGACTTTAACACCTCACTTACACCAATGGACAGATCATCCAAGATGAAAATAAATAAGGAAACAGAAGCTTTAAATGACACAATAGACCAGATAGATTTAATTGATATTTATAGAACATTCCATCCAAAAACAGCAGATTACACTTTCTTCTCAAGTGCACGCGGAACATTCTCCAGGATAGATTACAACTTGGGTCACAAATGATGCCTCGGTAAATTTAAGAAAATTGAAGTCATATCAAGCATCTTTCCTGACCACAACGCTATGAGATTAGAAATCAGTTACAGGGGAAAAAATGTAAAATACACAAATACATGGAGGCTGAGCAATACGTTACTAAATAACCAAGAGATCACTGAAGAAATCAAAGAGGAAATCAAAATATACCTAGAGACAAATTACAATGAAAACATGATGATCCAAAACCTATGGGATGCAGCAAAAGCTGTTCTAAGAGGGAAATATAAGACACTGCTGAAAGAAATCAAAGATGACACAAACAGATGGAGAGATATACCATGTTCTTCGATTGGAAGAATCAATATTGTGAAAATGACTATACTACCCAAAGCAATCTACAGATTCAATGCAGTCCCTATCAAATTACCGATGGCATTTTTTACAGAACTAAAACAAAAAATCTTAAAATTTGTATGGAGATACAAAAGAGCCCGAATAGCCAAAGCAGTCTTGAGGGAAAATAATGGAGCTGGAGGAATCAAACTCCCTGACTTCAGACTATACTACAAAACTACAGTAATCAAGGCAATATGGTACTGGCACAAAAACAGAAATATAGATCAATGGAACAGGATAGAAAACCCAGAGATAAACCCACACACCTATGGTCAACTAATCTATGCCAAAAGAGGCAAGGATATACAATGGAGAAAAGACAGTCTCTTCAATAAGTGGTGCTGGGAAAACTGGACAGCTACATGTAAAAGAATGAAATTAGAACACTCCCTAACACCATATACAAAAGTAAACTCAAAATGGATTTGAGACCTAAATGTAAGACCGGACACTATAAAACTATCAGAGGAAAACATAGGAAGAACACTTTTTGATATAAATCACAGCAAGATCTTTTTTGATCCACCTCCTAGAGTAATGGAAATAAAAGCAAAAATAAACAAATGGGACCTAATGGAACTTAAAACTTTTGCAAAGCAAAGGAAAGTACAATCAAGACAAAAAGACAGCCCTCAGAATGGGAGAAAATATTTGCAAATGAAGCAACTGACAAAGGATTAATCTCCAAAATATACAAACAGCTCATGCAGCTCAATATGAAAAAGAAAAAAAATGCTAGCAACAAATTGATACAGCCACTATGGAGAACAGTATGGAGGGTCCTTAAAAACCTAAAAATAGAATTACCATATGACCCAGCAGTCCCAGTACTGGGCATATACCCTGAGAAAACCATAATTCAAAAAGAGTCATGTACCACAATTGTCATTGCAGCTCTATTTACAATAGCCAGGATATGGAAGCAACCTAAGTGTCCGTCAACAGATGAATGGATAAAGAAGATGTGGCACATATATACAATGGAATATTACTCAGCCATAAAAAGAAATGAAATTGAGTTATTTGTAGTGAGGTGGATGGACCTAGCATCTGTCATACAGAGTGAAGTAAGTCAGAAAGAGAAAAACAAATACCGTATGCTAACACATATATATATGGAATCTAAAAAAAAAAAAAAAAAAAAAAAGTAGTTCTGAAGGACCTAGGGGCAGGACAGGAATAAAGATGCAGACATAGAGATTAGACTTGAGGACACGGGGAGGGGGAAGGGTAAGCTGGGACGAAGTGAGAGAGTGGCATGGACTTATATATACTACCAAATGTAAAATAGATAGCTAGTGGGAAACAGCCACATAGCAGAGGGAGATCAGCCCAGTACTTTGTGACCACCTAGAGGGGTGGGATAGGGAGAGTGGGAGGGAGACGCAAGAGGGAGAAGATATGGGGATATATGTATATGTATAGCTGATTCACTTTGTTATAAAGCAGAAACTAACACACCATTGTAAAGCAGTTATACTCCAATAAAGATGTTAAAAAAAAAAGAGATATATGCACCCCAATGTTCATTGCAGCACTATTTACAATAGCCAGGACATGGAAGCAACCTAAATGTCCATCAACAGAGGAATGGATAAAGAAGATGTGGTACATATATACAACGGAATATTACTCAGCCATAAAAAGGAAAGAAATTGGGTCATTTGTAGAGTCGTAGTTGGACCTAGAGACTGTCATACAGAGTGAAGTAAGTCAGAAAGAGTAAAACAAATATCGTATATTAACACATATATGTGAAATCTGAAAAAATTGGTATAGACGATCTTATTTATAAAGCAGAAATAGAGACACAGACATGGAGAACAAACATATGGATACCAAGGGGGAAAGGGGGAGGTGGGATGAATTGGGAGATTGGGATTGACATATATACCCTATTGATACTCTGTATAAAATAGATAACTAATGAGAACCTACTGTATAGTGCAGGGAACTCTGTGCTCTGTGGTGACCTAAATGGGAAGGAAATCCAGAAAAGAAGGGATATATGTTTACGTATAGCTGATTCACTTCGTTGTACAGTAGAAACTAACACAATATTTTAAAGCAACTATATTTTAATAAAAGTTAAAAAAGAAAAACATATGCACACAAAATTGTGCATATATTCCAATGTTAAAAAAAACACAGTGCTAACAATAAAGTATTTTTAAATTAAGGTATGTACATTGGTTCTTTTGCTTCACACTTAATAAACTACAGTATAATGTAAACATAACTTTTACATGAAGTGGGAAGCCAAAAAATTCATGCGACTTGCTTTATTGTGATATTCCCTTTATTGTGGTGGTCAGGAACTATGCAACCGAACCTGCAATATCTCCAGGGTGTGCCTGTAAACCAGTAATCTAGTAAACAAAATGTCCTCTGAGTTATCTGAGTTGCTCTAGCAAACTAATTGACCCCAAAAGGGGGTTGTGGGAATCTCTGATGTATAGCCCATCGATCAGAAGCATAAGTGACAACCTGGCTTGTGAGTGGCATGTGAAGGGGAGGGACAGTCTTGTGGGACTGAGCCTCAACCTGTGGAATGTGATGCTGTCTCTGGGTTGTGTCAGAATTGAGTTGAATTGTAGGACCTCCATCTGGTGTCCAGGAATTTCTTGGTGTGGAAACTGTCCCCCACTCCACACATTGCAATTGGGTATCAGAACCTTTATCAGATCACTCACATTTGCCATCCTCCAGGGATGCAATATTGCTTGTGATTTATTTTCTTGGCCAGAGGAGGTCAGGTTCAGAGACTTCTACTTTGATTTTCCTTCTTTGAAAGCTCTTAACCCACAGAACAAGGTGTCAACTGCCAAATATGTTGATCTCAGTTATATATTTGGAGACTGGAGAAATGACGTGAAGTGGGTCCAGTAGACCCAGTTTGACCCAGTGTATGCCAAATGTGGTCAGGATTCTATTTCTTACATGGCTTCTATATGCCCCGACTCTAACAGGGGGAGAGGCCTGGGGTATTTCACGTGTCTGGGTGTTAATTTCAATTCAGATCCTGTGTCCAACCATTCTTGAGATGTCTGGCTAGTCCATTTTCTCCAGGGTGCAGTTATACATAATTGGCTGTGGGTCCCTTTGCAGAAGGACTGGGGGAATCACCATTGTGTGTATTTGACGAGATGTTTCAGGTCCTTCTGAGGACCTGGCCACTTCATCAATCGGAGGGATGCAGGTCAGAAAACTGGCTCAGGTCTGGGAACTGGGAAAGAGATTGTGACTGTTTATTGGGTAACTACCCTTAGCCTACTGGTAATCCACCCTTGATTTCTTCTGCTAGTACAAACTGAGTAGGATCTTCGTCAGTTGTCCATCTTTATTTCCCCCAGGGCCCCTGTAGTCTCTTAGCCATCTCTATAACTTGTAGAGACTCCACACCAATTTTGCCAGCCCCCTGAGACCCCTCAGACTTTTGGCAGTTAAGTCTCATCACCAGACCACTACTGTTTTGGCGTTGCATCATTTGATTGCTATTGGTGAGCCAAGTTCTGTAAACAGCTTCTCCTAGTGTCAGCCTGGACCTGCACAAGGGAACCACTGCTGAACTTCTTAGTGATGCTGGTGCCCCTCTCACCAGCACATTCTTGTGGCCTTGGTGTGTTTTGTGTCCTCTGGGTCCTCCCATGGGACATAATCATCTGGAGGGTCTTCTGGCCACTATGGACATGGTATAGGTCCATTCCTCTTCCCTGAGCCTTTTAATCCCTTTCTCCACCACAATTCTGTCCTTTTGGCATCAGCCATTGCTTTTTCATGTCTCTAGGACCATGCTAGTAATGAGTTAGCACCCTCTCCTGGGGTCATGGTCAAGGTAGTAAATCTTATCACTTGGGACAGAGAGATAGGATTCAACTGAGGCAACAAACTCTTGCTTATCCAATTTAATGTTCTGCCTCCTTAATCAAGCATTTCCAGAATTCAGCCCCCTATGTACCTCCCCTGCTAGTGCATGATGGCTTAGGCTGATGACTCCTTTGGGAGATAGCCCTCTCCTCCCTTATCAGGTCAGCACATCCCCAGCTGTGTGATGCCATGACTTAACCCTAGTTGTAAACCTAGTGGCCAGGATCCTGAGAGGGCACCCACTGATTCTGTTTCTATTACAATCTCTGTAGAACTTTCCTGAATTCCTAGAGTTGTTAGTGTCTCTTTTAGCTGTTTAGAGTTGTTAGCTGTCTCTTTTCACAGGACCCTTTGCATCCTCTCCTGGAACACTAGTTACATGATGTAGTCTTCCCTGCTAGACTGTAAGCATTATGACATGGGTAGGAAAAAACCTCCATTTTATCCACTAATGTATTCTCTGTGCTTAGTTTCATGCCTGACATGTATGTTTAATAATGTGTGGCTTGAATAGGCCTGTAATAAAGGCCAACATGACAGAGTGGTCACCATGGGCCGGGTTCTGTTTAAGTTCTTCCGTGTGCCTTAGCTCCTTTAATCGTCATCTTAAGCATCTAAGGTAGGAACTATTACTAATTCCTGTTTTGCAGAGGAGGTAGTTAGCCTGGTCTTCACCTATATTCTCACCGCATCCTATACATTCCACTGTCACAGTAATTATTGCATGTTTACCTTAAATTATTTTCTACCTTAGACTTTGAGCCGTATGTGAGTATGGAATCATAGAAATTCAGTAATTTTTTTGGTGTGTATTTATGACTAAATGAATGAATAAATTAACTCCCAGAAATTAACAAGAGGAGTTGAAGCATTTTATAATTTCATTCTTTTTGTTGCAGGCATGTTGTATTAGATATTGTTCTTAATTCATGCATGCTGTTAAAGAAAGGTCAGATCTTTTAATTTGAAGTTCATTAAGCCATTACCGCACTCACCTTTACAATCATCTGTGACTAGTAAACAAGCAATATATTTTATAGAGCAGTATATTAGAAACTTTATTCCACATGAGGAACATGATTCTTTTATGTGTGCTCTCCTCCTCTTGCAAATGCAAATCAATTTTTTATGTCTGTCAAATACCAGCACACATTCCAGTGATTAACAGCCCAGTGTTAATGTGATGAAAGAAATTAATTTTAGATGTGTTTTGAGTTTAGAAGTAATTTGTGTAAAAATAAGATCCTGCTGTGATTCAACTATTTCCTAACAATCTGAGCTATGCTGCCCTGGAAAACGTGTTATTGGCCCATTTATCATAGATCACAGCTCATTATTTCAAGAGCTGACAAGTGTCTCGTTGCACATTTATTAGGGAAGTGAGCCTTGATCATATCTGTGGTTTTAAGGGTTTCTGTCCTATTAGATTTGTGACTTTCTTTACAGAAGAATTTTAAAAGGGAAAAATCCCCTAGACCCGGAGATGAAAGTATGATAATTTTATAGAGTATTAAAAAAGAGTTATAAGGACTCACCTACATAAAAAATATGGCTCCTGTTTTATTTTTACGTTCTGATGAGCAAACTCAGGTTTTTTGATTCCATTCAGTAGTTCTAAGCACAATTATATTTTGAGGTTCTTAAACTTGCTACTTTCTAGAAAATTCACAGCACTTGCTTTTTTGTTTTCTTTCAAGATCAAAGAGGGGAAATAATAAGTTAGAAATACAAAATTAGGAACAAATCTACATTGCCAAAAACAGTACATTCAAAATGTTGCACTTCTTAAACATTTTTTCTTTAATTATTTCAACAATATTTGAGCCTTACCATGTAACTGTCACTGTTCTGAGTGCCTTGGATATATCTATGAAGCTTCAATTATGTACCTGGGGAAGCTTACATTCTATTGAGTAGACATCAAACAATAAGCACAATATATAATCAAATTACAAAGTGTATTAGAAGGTGCTAAATGCAGTGGGGAAAGTAATGCGATCAGAAGGAACAGGGGTCCTGGGGGAAAGGTCTGCAATTTTATTTATTTATTTATTTATTTATTTATTTATTTATTTTGGCTGAGCCAGGTTTTAGTTGCAGCATGCAGACTCTTACTTGTGGCATGCATGTGGGATCTAGTACCCTGACCAGGGATCGAACCCGGACCCCCTGCATTGGGAGCACGGAGCCTTACCCACTGGACCACCAGGGAAGTCCCAGGTCTGCAATTTTAAATGACGAAATTGCTTTTAATGAGATGCTGACATTTGAGCTAAGATTTAGAGGGAGGGAAGTAGGACTTAAAGATATCTGGAGAAGCGTTCCAGATATAAGGAGCAACTAGATCTAAGGTTCCAGTTTGGGTCTATGTCTAGAATGTTCAAGGATAAGCCAGGAGGCCAGTGTGGGAGGAACAGAGTCATCAAGAAGGAAAATCATAAGACATGAACTCAGAGAGGGACCCCCGGAGCCAGATCATACAGGGTCTTGTGGACCATTATAAGGACTCTGGCTTTTCCCCTGAGGGAAAAGGGGAACAAATGAATTTAAGCAAAGAAATGACATGATCAGTCATGAGGATGACATTGCTAGGTTAAGAATAGAGTGTAGATACAGGGAGACCAGTTAGGAAACTTGAAACAATTCAGGTAAAAGATGATGGTGGCTCAGACCAATATAATGATAGTGGAGGTGATTAGGAGTCAGCATAATTTGGATATAATTTAAACGTAGAAACAATGGACTTTCTGACAGATATGGTATGAGATGTGAAGAAAATGAAAAAATCAAGGATGAATCCAAAGTTCTCGTCCTGCTCAAGTAGCAGGATGGAGGTACCATTAATCGAGATGGGTAAGAGCACAGGTGGAACAGGTTTGGGGTGGTGGTGGTTGTAGTGGAGGTCCAAAGCTCAGTTTTGAATACATTAAATTATCCATTAGACATTCAAGTGAAGATGTCAAGGAATGACCCAGACAGGAAAAACAGCCTTGTAAATGATCAGTACATATAGATAGTAATTTAAGCCATGAGACTGGTTGGGATCACCTATAGAGTGATGCAGATTCAAATGAGAGGAATTTCATTTTGTATTTCTATTTTAGAGTTGACATGACAATTCAATAGCCTAATACAACAACAAGTACAACTGACATAAACAGGTTTAGAAACAAATACATTGATTCTTGGGAAGCTGATGACATCTGTTGAGAACAGAATTGAATGGCAGCCCACTGGGTACTTAGTACTGGTACTTAGAGGGGATGGAGAGCGTTGGTTAATCTGGAGAGTTGGTTAAGAGGAGAATATTTAGGAGGGTTTTTACTCCATTGATGTAAATAAGCAAAGAATGAGAATAGGAGTTATAGTCAACTCCTTCATTGGACAGCTTCTTCTAATCTCTATTCCATGACAAACCCAGGCAGAGTCAGGGTGTGTCCTGGTTATCATGTATTTGGCCTCCTACATCTGTCCTTCTCTAACTTCCAGAATGCATGACCTACATTCCCTTGCATCCTGGCTTCCAGGTGGGTTTTTTAAGGGGAGGGCCCTGTGGGAGACTGAGGGAGCAAAGAGGGAAGTCTGGAGAATTTATCCCTCTTTCTTTGTTGCAGTTCACTCAATGCCTATCATCCAAGCTCCTGTTACCTGTTGCACCATTTCCTCCCCTTCCCCCTTCAGTCCTAGGGCTGGTATTGGCTTCCTGCTGCTGATAGCCCTTTGGGGCTCAATATTCATTGTCCACATCCTGTAAAGTCCCTCCATTACATTTTCTTTGTTAAACTCTGAGAATGCCATCTGTTTTTTTGCTGGCACTCTGACTCATACTGAGCCTGGGGAATGGCTCAATAGAGTTGCTTTAAGACACATAGTATACAAGCTAATAAGTACAAATTCCTACTTCCTCTTCTTTCTTTCTCCTAGTATTTCCCCACTGGCTCACCTGACCAGAAATCAAGGAGAGGTCACTAAGGAATTGTTTATTAACTTGAGAAAAAATAGTTGACAAAAATATGATTCTTATTATTATACAGGAAGATATATAGACTGTTGGTAGATAATATTTATTACTTGAGTTCAACAGTAAGTGTCATCCAGTTATTATCTCAGGAACAGATTAAAAATGAAGCTCCAAAGTGCCATCTCAGCTTACAGATTTATGAGGAAGTAATTCTAGAACGTTGTTCTGTATTACTTCACAAATAGTCCAGTGTATGAGAGTCCCCAGTAATCAACAACCGCCATTCTTTTATTCATTCAATAAACTTTGATTGAATATCTTTTATGTGCCAGCTACAAAAATAACTACAACATAATTACTGCCTCAAGGATTTTACAGTTTTAAGAGAGCTATAGCAACAGATAGTTCCTATACAGTGTGATAAGTGCTTTGATTGAGGAGAATGCTGCAACACAGAGAAGCGTTAAACAAGAGAAATCAAGAAAGGCTTCCCAGAAGAGGATGCTTGAGATGAATGCTGAAGGGTGAGTAGGAGTTAGTTAAGGAGAGAGGTTGGAGGACAGGAGCTTAGGAAGGACACTGGATAGGCTGGAGATACAGATTTTGAAATCTATAACATATGAGTAGATGTGAGTAAAGCCAGGGATGTAGACAAGATCTCCAGTGGAAGAGGTTAAGAGCAGAACCAAGGAGGACTCCAATATTTGTAGGTTGGGGGATATAGAGAGAAATAAACATGGGGAAAAAGCTGAGAAGGAGCTAGCAGAGAGGCTGGAGGATAACCAGAATAGAATAGTGTCATGTAAAGGAAGAATTTAAAGAGTAAACAATGGCAGTCACAACTATAAAATCAAGGAGACTGGACTGGGGAAAGTTCCTTGTATTTGGCAATTTGGTGGAGTATGTTCTCCTTTTTGGGGGTAGTTTGAATAGTGTGAAGTTAAAGAGGGGGATACAGTGCTTGGAAATCAATATTTTGAGGGGATTGATTGTGAAGGGAGTGAGAGAGACAAGGAGTAGCTTGAAAAGAACACTAGGTCATTTAGGAATTTTCTGTCTCTATGTTCAGAAATACATAAATACGTTTAAATACTTTGAGACAGAAGACAATAGAGAAGAAGAAGGTAAACGTGGAGGATAAGGAGGAAATTATGATGAAACAAATCTGTTCTCACCCTGAAGGAGAAGAAAGGGAATATTATCATAGGCATGGACAGAGGACCTCCCTCAGTGTCAAGCAACAAAAAGCCAACTCAACTTAGCTTAACCCTAAGAAATAGCTAGGTTTACCTAACTGGGAAGTCTCAGGACAGGATCCAGGAGGTTATCAAATAGTGTCATCTCTATTTCTCCATTCTATTTGACTTAATTACTGTATATGCTGTCTCTCTATGGAGAAAGTTGTCCTTTTTGTTCTTATTTAATTTTCAGATATAGACTATTCAGCTGTTGTATCCCTAGTCTCCAGCCTCCACTTCTTCACACACAAACACACAAACATAATTCAAACACACAGACACGTTTCTATGTGTTTTATATATATAGTATATGTTTATGTATATGCCTATTTACATATGTGTGTGTGTAATCTCATCAGGACATTTTCGGTAATTTACTAGACTTTTTAGAATTATTTAGGTACTTGGGAAGGTTTGTCAGGCAGAAAATCGAAGTATTTTTAAAAGGACATCAAATGCATTTATATTATAGTTTAAAATGTCTGAAGGTATACAATTATGTTTGCAAATTGGAGTACATTTATTCAGAGCCCCTACATTTTTTAAACTTATAAATAAAATAAGAATAATAAGTTAAACTGAAAACTTAAGAAAAAAGAGTGTAAATTTAATACCTTGAATGTTACTTTATTAACTGAAGCACACCTCTGGATAGCCTTTTCTGCACACAGAAACAGCTTTGGAGGGCAGCCGACGCTTACATTATATCCAGAAACTTCTTTTTTGCTGAAATCCCAGCCACTCCGTTGTCAGCTTCAGCCTATCTCTGGACTTCCTGTTAGAAAAGAAAAATAAGACTCAGTTTATTGGAGCCATTTGTAAGTTGAGTTTTTATTATGCTGGCTTTCTTCTAGTTCTTATTTAATTTTCAGATACAGGGATCTCTGAGTCCAGATATCATAATACCTACCCCAGTGAGCAATTGCAGAATTCAGAGGCAGGACAGAAAAAATCCCAGAAGCACCCATTTCCACCCCCAGGCTCAGCATTTGAATCTCTTCAACAGTATCTTATGCAAGAGGCCATCTAGTCCCTGTTTGAACAGCTCCAATAATGGGAAGTACAGTACCTTGATAGAATCTTCTCATTTTTGGATAACTCCAAAATTTAAAGAGGTCTTCCTTAAATTATGCTGAAATATGCCTTCCTGCCTTTTCCCTCCAATCGTCTTCAGTTTTCCTTAGGACCTACCCCCTGTAGCAGCGGCTTTGGAGTTCTGGGTTTTTTCTTCTTCTTCTCTCACTTCCACTGCTATTTACATGACATTGAGCAGACCCTTCTTGATGCACAGTGTTTAGAATTGAACACAACACTCCCTGTGTGTTCTGAGAAGCCCAATCTGGAGCCAGCTATTGTCCCCTCAGTCTTCACTTCGGCCACCCTATTTGTAATACTGTTTCCCCATTGAATCTCACCTTGTCCTTCTTTCCTGTCTGAAATCTTTGGCTTGGAAAATTTAGAAGCTTACAAAAACCAAATAATTTACTTCCTTGAATCTCCCTCTTCTGATCCCCTTCCTCATTTTAACTGGTTTTTATACCAAGGGCTGCTATCATTTCTATTCAGATTTATGGCTAAAGTTGAGACTTAGAAATAATAGATCAGTGAGCCATTTAGAGCTGACTCTGTGAAGGCCTTAAAACTGAGGGCAGGGGAAAGAAGAAAACACTTCCTTTTCTATACTCTTAAGCTTGAAAAGCTCAGAAATGTCTTTGTTACTACATTAAAAATCCCTGCTTTGAGGATGGAGGGTTCAGACCTAAGCATCACTTGAAGAATCCTTACAAAGTTTATGGTTCTGTTAAAAGAATATGCCATGCATCAGAGTATTTTCCACACTCATTTACAATCAGAAGTCATACTGATGTAAAAAAATAAATATGTAAATCCAGAAAACTACAAAGGAAATATGAAATTTAACCTTCAAAAGAATGCAGATGGTGAGCCACTGGACGGTTATTTGCTTTACCTATTTCTTCTGGGAAAAATATATTAAATGGAGTAGAACTGCTCAAGGAATAGACGCTGGTGAATTTGCCTTGGGTTGGCGCTCTCTATATTTGGTTACGATTATCTGTTTCAACTGTCCCTCTTAGCTCATCATTGTTCAGATCTTTCAGGAAATTAGGTCTTCCTAAGGAAGGATCTAATGACCACATTCACTAAAGGAAAAGTAATAGAATTTTTGCTGACTGATATTTTCCCCCTCACTATTAATGCTTCCTATGATGGTAATGAACACTTTGAAATATTAACTTGGTTAAATGTTTTATAGTGAGAAAGAATTACCATTTAATAGAAGTTGAATTTCTGGCCCTACAAGGGTTTTAGTGTGTTGGCAAAATCAAGAAAGGTGGTAAAAGAATCAATGAATGAAACACAAATCTCAAAGTGCAGACTTTGGAGGGATTTTTAAAAGACATATTTTCTTCTGATTAACTCTCTTTTTCCCAGAAGCAAAGAGGATGTCCTCTGATGGGGCAAGGCAGCCAGGACAATCCATCATCCTTAATAATACCACTAATAATAAGAAAGCCGCTTTCAGGCTCTTTCGTTTTAATTAGATGCCGGGTAACTATCATCATAGCTCATCCCAGTCTTTCTTCAAGAGCTTATACATTATACTTTTGTGGAAATTGAAGCCATTTTATAGACAATGGTTTAATGTCATTTTGGCTAAAGCATGCAACTTTTATATATTATTCACTCAAGGAGGAATTTTTTAATTTTTAATTTTGAGATATGAGTGAGCCTGCCCACCAGAACAGATCAGGGGTGTTAATAGACCTGTGGTAACCTGGCCAGTCACAAACATAAGGTTTATTTTGGTAGGTATCAGAAGCCTTCAATAGCTTGATGTTGGTAAGGGCTATAGGTTTCCTCCCCTACAGCTTTGCAACCACGTGGTAAAATTACTGAAGATTTCCGTTTATGCAAGCAATTATCAGCAAGCAGCCACAAAACAACCATTTGTCTTGCTCTTGTAAGGTCAGTGAAATCCCATTCTCTGTCCTTCAGTCTGTGTCTTTCATTGTATCACGCCATCTGGTAGCAAGTTCCCTGAATGAAAGGTTCTCTGGAGGCAGATTCAACACTATTCAGCTAATTCATCCTTCCTACCCTCCTTCCTTCCTTCCTTCCTTCCTTCCTTCCTTCCTTCCTTCCTGCCTGCCTGCCTGCCTGCCTGCCTGCCTGCCTCCCTCCCTCCCTCCCTCCCTTCCTTCCTTCCTGTTTTTCCCTCTTTTCTTTTCCCCACTTTCTCTCTCTCTTTCAATAAGTATTCGTTGAATGACTACTTGGAGAGTCAGAAGACCTAGGTCGGAAACAAACCATTACTATTTTACTAGTGTTAGGGTGACCAACAGTCCTGATTTGCTCGGGATTGAGGAGTTCCCCAGGACCAGGAACTTTCTGTATTAAAATAGGAACAGTTCCAGACAAACTGGCATGACTGGTGACCTTAGTTATAATCTTGAATTATTTAATTTCTGAAGCTTTGGCTTCTTGTCTTTAAAACAGGAAGTGGGGCTTCCCTGGTGGCGCAGTGGTTGAGAGTCCGCCTGCCGATGCAGGGGACACGGGTTCGTGCCCCGGTCCGGGAAGATCCCACATGCCGCGGAGCGGCTGGGGGCCCGTGAGCCATGGCCGCTGAGCCCGCACGTCCGGAGCCTGTGCTCCGCAACGGGAGAGGCCACAAGAGTGAGAGGCCCGCGTACCGCAAAAAAACAAAAACAAACAAAACAAACAAAAAAACCAGGAAGTGATAATACCTATCTAACAATGTTGTAGAGGAAAACTATTAACAGTCCATACAAAGTGCAGTACAAACCTTCAGTTATATAACAAATAAGTCACAGGGATGTAATAATAATAGTAAAAGGCCAAAGTGCATTAAACATGTTGCGATGATGTGGAGAACACTTCATTCTATTGGTATCAGATTTGTCCCCTAAGAAAAGGCTGGCTGGTTGGATGAATAATTTGATAGGCAGCTAAGGTAGAGCTATAATTGCCTGCATGCATGTGTGAGGGGAAACAGATGGCACCTAAACTGTCTCCAAGGGGTATCTGGTGGGATAGCAGCCTGGTTTTGTCTTGTTGAGTGGACTTCATGCCGAGGGCCTGGATAAGAGAATACATTCTAGAGGATGTATGTATGAAGAGGGTGATATGATGAGAACTAAAATGTCTAATGTGGAAATGTATGAAGCCTTGTACTATGTGTGGTATATTTTTTCATCTTTCTGTGAAATCCTTTCTGATATATATATATATATATATATATATATATATATAAAATTCTGTGATCTATCTATAGATATATCTATATATATAAATATATCTATAGATAGATATAATGATATATTCATCTTTCTGTGAAATCCTTTCTAATATATAATGAGATATATATATATATAATTCCCTCATGTGTTTGCAGTTATGTCTCTTTTTTTTTTTTGGTGGTACGCGGGCCTCTCACTGTTGTGGCCTCTCCCGTTGCGGAGCACAGGCTCCGGACGCGCAGGCTCAGCGGCCATGGCTCACAGGCCCAGCCACTCTGCGGCATGTGGGATCTTCCCGGACCAGGGCACGAACCCGTGTCCCCTGCATCGGCAGGCGGACTCTCAACCACTGCGCCACCAGGGAAGCCCTATGTCTTATTTTTGGTTGTGATAGAGAACAGAGTTTAGCGTCAAGAAAAGCACAGGACAAGAACACAGGCTGCCCTCTGAAGGATAATAGTGGTACCTAGCCACTTCATGATGTTACCAAGTCCAAGCTCATACTGCTCACTGCACAACAGGCCAATAAATGGAGAGAAGAGTTGTTGTGGTAAAATAGTGACTTTATTTGGAAAGCCAGCAGACTGAGAAGATAGTGGACTAGTGTCCCAAAGAGTAAGAATTCAAGCTTCTTTTATATTAAAAGGGGAGAGGGTGTGGCTGGTCGTTGCAGGAATCCTTTGTTCTTGCAGCTGTCCAGGTAGGTCTGGTTACAATGTCCTTGTAAACCTCCAACAAGACAAATGTTCCTCTCTGTTCTGCAACTTTTTATCTCTGTATGAATGGAAAAGTGTTATACCTTTAAAGGTCAGAACCTTGAGAAAGGGCTATCATGTATATATCAATATCAGGCTACAGGCAATATTCTTTTATAAAGGCATAGAGCCCACATGACTAAGCACAGCAACAGAGCACAAAGGTTAGAGATAAAGGAATAGATCCAATATGCAGTCAGGTTTGTTCTTCTGTTACAGGGGGCTTGTGAGGATTAAATGTATATGTGACATGATGTCTAGAGAAAATTCACATTTAAAGTATCCTGTATTTTACAGGTTTTTTTGTATTATTATTATTATTAGAATAGCCTGTTCTCAATGAACACTAATTTCCTTTTCCCTCCTTTAGTCTTGGGCCTTGCTTCCACTCTCTGCTTTTTCTGTTTTTAATTAGCTCTCAGTGTTGGATTAAAATCTAGAAATGGTTGTTGCAGGAACCTAAAAAATCTTGGCTAATGTAACCCTCATCTATGGTGGAAATACTGCCTCTCTCTGGCTCAGCAGGTTCCTGATAAAGTCTTTCCTCCGTGGGGACCAAGCTGGTTATTCTCTGAGGCCCCATTTTCACTTTTTCAGAATTCCCAAGGCTTAGTCTCAGAGGTAGCTGGATCTAATATATTTTTATAACTGATTGATTCTTTATTTCTGAAGTGGAGGAGAGGGGATAAAAAAGACATTTGGTAAAGATACACCAGCTGACATGTAGCACAAGAAAAATAAGTAATTTGGGGTAGTTATTGGTATCCTGGATGGAAGCTAAGTCTTTTGATCTCCAGGATTTCATAGGTCAAGCTTCCACGCTCAGAACCTCATGAATAATTGAGGTAATTACACAGATAGTTCTGTAAGAAACCTCACTTGATTTATTCAGCTTCTGGTTGTCTCACTTCTGGGTCATTCATTCAGAACTGCTTCTAGATAAAATTGACAGCTTCAGTTACCCACACCCTAGATCTGTGCATTGATGCCTATAAATCTGAGTAATTTGATGGGCAGCTCTTTGAGTCAAGCCCAGGATATATTGTGATCATGTAAGAGTCTCAAATGTTTTCATATCCTACCCCAAACTCCCCTTGTACAGTGGCTAAGTTATCACTACACAGTTCCATAATGTTACTGTTGAGAGCTTAAATACTGGTGAGTAAATCATGCCTAACCAACAATACAAGGTCAAGCTAGATCTTTCATGGGACCCTATGTTAGCATTGGTAGATATGACCTCTGGGGACAGGAGACACAAATACTATTAGGAAAAAATAAATTTAGGATAATATCAGAAAGGAAATCTATCTAAACAATGCCTCCTACTGAATACACTTTTTTTTTCTTCTGTGCTTTGTAGCATAGTAGCTAAGGATTTTTGCATAGAATTGGATGAAGTTACTCATAGATCCATGTTTTTCAGTGTTTAATGTAGATGAAGTATTTTAGAGCCATAAAAATTCTCTTTAAATATTAAACCTAATTCAGTGGTCAGGATAGTTTTCTCTGCTGTGTTGAAAACCAATCTGACCACTCATGCATGCCTAAAGTCAGAATTTATGACATCCCAGTTAAATATGTAAACACAAGAAAAACATAGAGTTATCATATGATCCAGTAATCCCACTCCTGGACACATATCTGGTGGAAACTCTAACTTGAAAAGATAACATGCACTTCAGTGTTTATAGCAGCACTATTTACAATAGCCAAGCAAGATATGGAAGCAACCTAAATGTCCATTGACAGATGAATGGATAAATAAGATGTGGTAATGTATATATGGGTGTATGTATATGTGTATATATATATATATATATATATATATATATATGTATATACAATGGAATATCTCTCAGCCACAGAAAAGAATGAAGTAATGCCATTTGCAGCAATCTCTAGGATGGACCTAGAGATTATCATACTAAGTGAAGTAAGTCAGAGAAAGACAAATATCATATATTACTTGAATGTGGAACCTAAAACAATGATACAAATGAACTTATTTACAAAGGAGAAATAGACTCAAGGACATAGAAAACAAACATGGTTACCAAAGGGGGAATGGGGGGAGGGATAAATTTGGAATTTAGGATTAATAGATATAGACTATTACATATAAAATACATAAACAACAAGGACCTACACAAGGAACTATATTCAG
Organism: Monodon monoceros; assembly: GCF_005190385.1. Lineage (NCBI taxonomy): Eukaryota > Metazoa > Chordata > Mammalia > Artiodactyla > Monodontidae > Monodon > Monodon monoceros. The sequence continues at coordinate 16,131,979 of NW_021703772.1, forward strand.
TATCTTGTAATACCCTATAATGGAAAAGAATCTGGAAAAGATATATACCTGTATAACTGAATCACTTTCCAGTACACCTGAAACATTGTAAATCAGCTATACTTCAATAACAAAAGAAACACAGAAGAATCTAAGTTCTTCCTTACAGAAATAAGTATTGGTATATTTTTTGTTATATGAAGTTATATAAAGAATGGGGCTAGTGCTTTTTATGTGTAAAAATGTATCTATACTCAATAGTATTTATTTTTTATTCTCAACCACTTTTTAATAAAACCTTACATAGTAGTTTCTCTCACATAATAGTTCTAATGGTTATCTTTTTTTTTAAATTAAAACTTAATATTTAAGAGTGGTTTTAGGTTCACAGCAAAATTGAGGGGGAAGTACAAAGAGTTCCCATGTACACCCTTCCCCCACACATGCACAGCTTCTCGCATTATCAACGTCTCCTACCAGAGCGGTACATTTACTACGATTGATGAACCTATATTGATACCTACATTGTTCTGTGGGTTAGGAAAAATATATAAGGACGTGTATCCACTATTAGAATATCATACAGAATATGTTTACTGCCCTAAAAGTCCTCTGTGCTCTGCCTGTTCATCCCCCCAAACCCATGCCCTGCCCTGGCAAGCAGTTTTGCCTTTTCCAGGATGTCATATAGTTGAAATCATACAGCACGTAGTCTTTTTCGGATTGGTTTCTTTGACTTAGTAATATGAATTTAAGGTCCCTCCATGTCTTTTCATGGCCTAATAGTACATTTCTTTCCAGTGTTGTATAATACTCTATTGTCTGGATGTACCATGTTTTATTTATTCACCCACTGAAAAGCATCTTGATTGCTTCCAAGTTTTGACAATTATGAAAAAGCTGATCTAAACATCCATGTGCAGTTTTTGTGTAGAAGCAAGTTTTCAGCTCCTTTGAGTAAATATCAAGGACACAGTTGCCAGATCATATGGTAACTGCCAAACTGCCTTCCAAAGTGGCGGAACTATGTTGCCTTCCCACCAGCAATGAATGAGTTTTTTATCCACACCCACATGCCAGCATTTGGTGTTTTCAGTGTTTTGGATTGTGGCTCTTCTAATAGATGTGTAATGGTGTCTCATTGTTTTAATTTGCATTTCCTTCATGACGTATGATCTGGAGTATCTTTTCATATGCTTGCTTGCCATTTATATGTCTTCTTTGGTGAGGTGTCTCTTAAGGTCTTTTGCTCATTTTCAAATTGAGTTGTTTGTTTTCTTAGTGTTGAGCTTTAAGAGTTCTTTTTATATTTTGAATAATGGTCCTTTATCAGATGTGTCTTTTGCAAATACTTTCTCATAGTCTGTGGCTTGTCTTTTCATTCAGTTGACATTGTTTTTCACAAAGCAGAAGTTTTTAGTTTTAATGAAGTCTGGCTTACTTTGGTGTTGATTCTAAAAAGTCATCGCCATACCTAAGATCATCTAGGTTTTCTCCTACGTTATTTTCTGGGAATTTTATAGTCTTGCTTTTTTTTTTTTTTTTTTTTTTTTTGTGGTACGCGGGCCTCACTGTTGTGGCCTCTCACGTTGCGGAGCACAGGCTCCGGGCGCGCAGGCTCAGCGGCCATGGCTCATGGGCCCAGCTGCTCTGCGGCATGTGGGATCTTCCCGGACCGGGGCACGAACCCGTATCCCCTGCATCGGCAGGCGGACTCTCAACCACTAGGCCACCAGGGAAGCCCTAGTCTTGCATTTTATATTTGGGTTTGTGCTCCACTTTGAGTTAATTTTTATGAAGGGCATAAGATCTGTGTCTAGATTCATTTTTTTGCATGTGGACGTCCAGTTGTTCCAGAACCATTTGTTGAAAAGACTGTCTTTGTTTCATTATATTGCCTTTATTTCTTTGTCAAGGATAAGTTGACTGTATTTATGTGGGTCTATTTCTGGGTTCTCTATTATGTTTCATTTATCTATTTTCCTATTCTTTTAAAAAAATTATTTATTTAAAAATAAATTATCCAGAGCACGTGGGCTCAGTAGTTGTCACACACGGACTCTCTAGTTGTGATGAGAGGGCTTAGTTGCCCTGAGGCAGGTGAGATTGTAGTTCCCTGACCAGGGATTGAACCCGCGTCCGCTGCATTGGAAGGCGGATTCTTAACCACTGGACCACAAGGGAAGTCCCTATTTTCCTATTCTTTTGCAGTAGTATCTTTTATTTTATTAGAAAACACATTTTTGTTGCATACCCCTCTCCTTTTATTCGCCTACCCCCCAGCAAAGGCAAACAACTTGTGTATGATGAAATTTCCTTTGCTATGGAAAACTAAAGTTCTTTTAAAAAGCAAACTGGAGATGATAAAGTGTATTTTGGGGGACTTTTATTTCTGAAAGGAACATGATTTTATCAAGGGCTCCACAATCAATATTGATAAAAGTGAAACTCTGGAGATTAATTTGCCTGACAATTCAATGTGGAAATAATATAATCCTTTCATTAGGAAGCTGCATAACTCAACATGCTTATCAATACTAAAAACTACAAAGCATCAGTAGAATGAGAAGACATGCCACAGATTGGAATATAGTATTTTCAAAAGGCACATCTGATAACAGGCTATTTTCCAAAATAATACAAGGAACACTTAACACTCAACAGTAAAAGGTACAACTTGATTGGAAAATGAGCAAAAGAACTGACTAGACAATCCTCACCCAAAAGATGTACAGATGGCAATTAAGCATGTGAAAAGATGTCCAGCCTCGTGTGATAAGGGAAATGCAAATTAAAACAACAGTGAGATACACTACACACCTATTAGAATGGCCAAAATCCAAAACACTGACAACACCAAATGCTGACAAGGATGTGGGTCAAGAGGAACTCTCGTTCGTTGCTGGTGAGAATGCAAAATGGTACAGTCACTTTGGAAGACAGTTTGGCAGTTTTTCAGACAACTAAATGTGGAATGTGAAAAACAACATTCTCTTTAGTGAGCTATATTTTGGCTGGTATTATACTATAAACTTAGGATATTTAATTAATACTAGTTACCCTAATATATTGAAAGAGATTTGTAAGCAACAGAATATGTTTTAATCTGTATTCTTCCGTCTTCCATTCTATTCTTCCTTTTTTTCTTCTCCTCCTCTTTCACAATAAAGCTAAACTTTCAATGCTTTAAAAAGTGACAATATGCATGTTTGCATTTTATGTTAAGAAATGAGCCCATCCAAAATCTCAAGAGAAAAATCTGCTTGTTGATGATTTCTTAACCAGAAGTACCTATAAATATGCATACTTTTCAGAAGGCTCACGTTTTGCATTTTATGTATTCCTAAACTGAAATGACATATTGAGAATGGATGCGAATAGTTCATCTAATGAGCAAGTCTGTCCTCTCCTGAGTATTGTGAGAATAATCAGGGAAATGACCAATTACCTTGGATTAACATTACTCTGAAAGGATGGGTAGTCTTTGAGTGCATATGTGCACATATTTATCAGGAGAGGAGAATATATGTAGGCTGAGTCTAATTTGTGTTTTACTAAAGAATATGAATATATGTTTTAGACTTTTCAAAACTGTTTTACAAACTGCAAGTTATGACTCATTAATGGGTCATAAGATCAACTGCATATTGCAACTGGTATTTTTTTTTTAAAGATAGAATAGAAACTATCAGAGTATATGGCACTTAGGAAGGGTAAGTACTATTACATGAAACTTTAGTTTCAGGATTATTTCTTAAGGTATAAATTATATATTTATTTATTATGGCTTGAAAGTAAAATAGATTGAGAACCACTGTTTTAGACCACTTGCCTCTCCCTTTAGCCTTTAAGAATAAAAAGTAATAACAGCACCAATGTCTTAAAATTACCCAGTTGCCCTTCCCTCTTAGGTACTCCCAGTACTTCATAAATGATATGGTCTCACTTATGGTGACAACGGTCTTGTAAACTATGCAGAGAGCAGCTGCCACAGAAGGGAAATGGAAACCCATGAGAGACTCCTCTGAGGGCTGCATGTGAGCTGGCCAGAAAGCCTTTAATGGATGTGCATTAGAGTGAAGGAAGAGATAGAACTAATCACCCCAGCTTCTCCTTAATTGCATGCAGGTCTCTCCACCTCCTGTCCAAAGTATGTGTTCAACATTTTAAATAAATCCAAACATCTGGTACAAGAAATATCTAAGCTCAACCAGAAGCCAGGGAGAAGGCTGGAGATTCAAGTGCATATAAGTACACAGTAGGTTTGGATTCTGCTCTAGTAGATCTTAGAATGAGCTTTTCTTGTGAAGCTTCTGAGGTCTGAGGATGATCACTAATGTTTAAGTGAGTGTTATCTTCATGGGCGTTTAATTTATCAAGAGAGGAGAAAGACAGTTGTGTGGCATTCATTGGGCTCTGGATTGGAGTATCTCACTGGGGCTTAGGCTGCTCAGCAAAACTCAGGAGATGTTTCAAACAAAGAGGACACTCACCCGTAAGGATGATCATTTCTCAGCTGCCTCCGTAACCCACCGCCTAGCATTTAAGTCTTCTGTGAATGTTAGGTTGATTCCCCAAATAGACGGTTTGCTCCTTAAGGGTTCATGGCTCATATTTCATTCATAGCACCCCAATTTGACAAACTCTGGCACATCTTTAAATAAATGGTTGGTGTTTTCTGGTGAAAGAACACCCAGGATCAATAAATAACTGGGACCCCATGGTAGATGCTGAACAGAAGAGAGAAGCAAAGCAAAGGAAGCGTAATGCAACCAACCGTCATTTGTTGAGTGCTTGTTACACTCCAGGCACTTGACATGCTAAGGGTCGGAGCACCCAATTCCACAGTAGGGAGGGTTTTTCCCCCACACCAACAAGCAATGCTCCAATACCAGCTGCGTGCCCTGTAATTCAACTCCATTCTGACACTATCTACCTGGACACAGTGTCAGATCCCACAGGTTAAGGGCTCAGTCCCACGAGACTGTCTCCCTCCCCCATTTCAGACACCAGTTGCAAACCCAGTTATCAACTGTGCTTCTGACCTACAGGCTATAGATCGGAAGTTCCAGTGACCTCCTCCTTGCATTCGGCTAATTTGTTAGAGCTATTCACAGAACTCAGAGAAACATTTAACTTACTAGATTACTGGTTTATTATAAAGGATATTACTCAGGAACAGCCAGATGGAAGAGACACATAGGACAAAGTATGGGGAGGGGTTGGAGCTCCCATGCCCTCTCCGAGCACACACTCTCCCTGAATCTCCACACATTCACCAACCTGGAAGCTATCAGAAGCCCAGCCTTTTGGGTTTTGGGGGAGGCTTTATTACATAGGCATGGTTGATCAAATCACTGATTCAACCTCCAGCCCCTCTCTGCTCCCTGGGGGTTGAAGTGTGGGACTCAAAAGTTCCAACCCTCTAATCACATAGGTGGCTCCCTCGAGAACCAACCCCTCCCCACCTATAGGTGGCTTAGGGGCAACCCAAAAGGCCCCTTTATATCTCTCACCACTTAGGAAATTCCAAGAGCTTTTAGAAGCATTGTGCTAGAAGTGGGGATGAAGACCAAATATATATTTCTTATCATAAACCACAGTATCTATCTCACATGCATTATCTCCCCACAACCCTTTACTGTGGGTATTGCAATTATCTCCACTTTACAAAGAAGTAAATTGAGACTCAGAGGAGTGAAATAATTTGCCCAAGCTCACACAGTGACACAGTGGCCAAGCTGGGCTTCCAGGTGTATCTTGCTCCGGAGCTGAGTGCTTTCTTCCTCCTTTGTGTGAAAGTCAGGCCAATGACCGTGTTCTGTTTGCTGAGGCAGGCAACATCACGTCCTGCAAAAGGTCCACTATTTATCAACATGTGACTTGGAGAAATTACCTTCTCTTTGGAGCCCTGGTTTCTTCTATTAAAGGAAGATAACGATACCTTCATCACTGACTTGCGGGAATTCATTTGAGTGAGCAATTGTGCAGGAAGCACTGGGTCAGTGCCTGGCATACGAACAAATCTTGGTTCTTTCCTAGAGCAAGTGTTCTTCAACCTGAAGTATGGCAGTCAGTAGTTACAGACTGTGGACCACAGTCCAGGCTTATCTGATGACTTGCTGGATGGAGATGTGGATCGAGTACCGTTCTAGCTCATCCACTAGTAGCAATAGGCCCTTGGGGGTCTGCTGTGGACTCAGCAAGTTTTCACGTTGCTACTGAGGACACCTAAGCCTGAGCACACGCTTCCTCAAGAAACAGCACTTGATCACTGCACCTGTTACAAGGTCACATGGCACAACCTGCAAGAATGAGCCAGACTGTGGTAGAGTCTTCCTTTCACTGCCGCTGCTTTCCTGCTGTAATCTTTCACTGACCCCTTCTAGACACCTTCAGAAAACACAGGAACTGGGAACTTAGATCTAATACACATTAAATAAAAAAATCTCTCAGTGGCTTCCTTCTCAACTGTATAGCAACGCTCACCATCGGCTTTACGATGCTCCAGCCACACGTGCTTTACCTCTGTTCCTTGAACACTGCAAGTTCCATGCTGCTGGCATCTGCACCTGCTCTTCCTTTTTTTTTTTGTCTTTTAAATAAATGTTTATTCAGCAGCTGTATATTCACAGAAGAAATAACTTTTTCAATTATTTATTTTTAACTTTTTATTTTATATTGGTGTATAGTTGATTAACAATGTTGTGTGAGTTTCAGGTGTATAGCAAAATGATTCAGTTATACATATACATGTATCTATTCTTTTTCAAATTATTTTCCCATTTAGGTTGTAACACAATAATGAACAGAGTTCCCTGTGCTATATAGTAGGTCCTTGTTGGTTATCCATTTTAAATATAGCAGTGTGTACATGTCAATCTCAAACTCCCCAACTCTCTCTCCTCTGCACCCTTCCCCCTGGTAACCATAAGTTCATTCTCTGTGAGTCTGTTTCTGTTTTGTAAATAAGTTCATTTGTATCATTTTTTTTTAGCTTCCACATATAAGCCACATCACACGATATTTCTCTGTCTCTGTCTGACTTCACTCAGTATGACAAACTCTAGGTCCATCCATGTTGCTGCAAATGGCATTATTTCATTCTTTTTAATGGGTGAGTAATATTCCATTGTATATATATACCGCAACTTCTTTAGCCATTCCTCTGTCAATGGACATTTAGGTTGTTTCTATGTCTTGGCTATTGTAAACAGTGCTGCAATGAACATTTCAGACTATGTTTTTATCCTGATACATGCCCAGGAGCGGGATTGCAGGATCATATGATAGCTCTATTTTTAGTTTTTTAAGGAACCTCCATACTGTTCTCCACAGTGGCTGTACAAACAATCAATGCTGGAGAGGGTGTGGAGAGAAGGGGAGCCTCATACACTGTTGGTGGGAATGTAAATTGGTACAGCACCTGCTCTTCCTTTTGAAAGAAGTCTCTTTTCTTGGCTTTTTGTGCTCCTGGCTTCTTATCATCCTGTAGATACCATCAGAGATTCCTTCCTGACAACCTCATCTAAGGGACCAATGTCTCTCATCTGTTACTTTCGAATAATTTATCCCTTTAAATTTCTTTCTTTACTTTTATTAATATTTGAAATTATAACATAAACTTTATGAGGCCAGGGATTCTTGTCTGTTTTGCTCACAGTTCTAGTGACTGAAGCAGTGTTTGGCAACTCATATTTATTGAGAGAGTGAATGAATGAATGCATTGGTTTACCTAGACATTATTACTTACTTATCTTCTCCTGTTGGAATGTAAACTCTCTGAGAGCAGGATCCTATCTGTTCAGTTTGCTACTGTCCCCTAGGGCCTAAAACAGTGGCTCACACAAGGTAGAAACATAATATTTTTAATGACCCAATAAAACTTGGACTCCAAAAGCTAGCAGGCTCACTGCTCATAGGATTAAGGTCCAAAGTAGAAGTACAAATGGACACCCATATACCATGTGTCTAAATATTCATAAATCAGGCTAACAAATTTAATAAAATATGGTCTATTCTTCTACCTTCATTGATAATTTTTAATAATCTAGGAAAATGGAATTTTGGACTCTAGGGCTCCTAATAGTTCTAAAGTTATGTACTGAAATGTGGTGTCATGGGCAGAGGTGGCCCTGGCTGGCCAACCATGCTCATGGCCCACACTGCTCCTACCCTCTGCTCCATCTCAGACCTTGAGGATATTTAGCCCATATATTCAAGCTCTGTTTATAACCCTCTTGCAAAGAGTCACCCCTTGTACGTTCTTTGGGCCTGAAGGTCTGTCAGTGGGGGATGGACCCAGGGAAGAAGCCCTACACAGGCCATAAAAAGTCGACTTGGGGGCTGTTTTTTTTTTTGCGGTACGCGGGCCTCTCACTGTTGTGGCCTCTCCCGTTGCGGAGCACAGGCTCCGGATGCGCAGGCTCAGCGGCCATGGCTCACGGGCCCAGCCGCTCTGCGGCATGTGGGATCTTCCCCGACCGAGGCACGAACCCGTGTCCCCTGCATCGACAGGCGGACTCTCAACCACTGTGCCACCAGGGAAGCCCGGGGCTGTTTTTAAGTAGCAAACTTAAAGCAGGGAGCATGGTCTGGGGGTGGTGGTGGTTCCAGGCTATGGATGGGTACAACCCCTTCACTTGATCGACTCACCATCCCAGGTAGAAGGGCACAGCTGGAAGAGGGGCAGAGCAAGGCCAGCTAAAATTCATGGCCTTGATCTTTAGACAGGAATGTGTGGAACGATGAGGGATTAACAGATCTGCATTTAAGCAGGTACAGAGGAGGGAAAGGAGGGAAGGAAGTGTAGAGGTTATCTGGGATGGGTCGGTGGTGAATTTGGCTGCTGTGCCAGTCTCCCCGTGTGTTTATGATCCCTGTCTACTGCTGGAAGACAAATGGTGAGGGAGCACAGTCACTCAGAGTAGACAGAGGCGAGATGACAGGTTTTGAGCTGAAGGGTGATAGGCTGGTCCCAGAGCATAATTCCATTAACATTACCCAAATCATACCAAATAGATTAGTAATGCTGGTGGATCACCTTAGTTCGTTTCTCAGTAAAATGAAATTGATGTGAAAAAGTGTTCTCTCCATGACATTCAATGAAAACTTGAGGAGAAAAAGCACATGTAAAGAATAAACTATTCTATTGAATGTAAAACTGAGAAAAAATATCCATAAGTGAACTTTTGGAGGCCGATGCTACATATGAGTTTATTCAGAAGACCTTATACATAGGTAAATTCAAATTTAATTTATTTCAACAGTTTCGGGGTTTTGAGCATCTTCTAAGTGCAGACACATGCTGGACACTGGAGACTCAAAGATAAGCAATTTAGGAGCTCAGGCCTCAGGAAACACATAGATTTTGAGATGATCTAAAGAAAGATTTGTTGCATGCTCTTCTAGATTCATGCCTGTATCCCTTGCTGTTTATTAAGTTTTTTTATAAAAAAAAATCTTGAAAGCATTGTACTTTTCCTCTTAAAACCTTTTAGGTGAAAATGAATAGATCTAATGTTTAGTTAAAAGAAATTATTTAACTTTTAAAATCAAAATTCTACCAGTGCAAATATTGAGCCTCTTTCATTTTCATTAATTTGACTTAAAGGCTCTTAAAAAATGCATTAAGGTTCCTCAATGTTTCACTTTAATTGTAATTTATGTTCCTTCCTTCATTTAACCTCTATCTTTCAGGCTTTCTTTTCACCCTTTATTTTCATTTTACCTGATAGCAGTGTTACAAGTCATCACCTTTCTCAGTAAAAGGGCTTGCTGTAGTCAATAACTATGTGATTTTAAAATATGATAAGTTCTTCTAATTGCTTTAGCTAATAAAATGGCTTGGAACTGATAAGCCTGAATAATGCTGCTTAATTGCCTTTGCTAAAGATAGAGTTGGGTGGCAATTGTAGTCTTTTAACTTTAAAAAAGCAATACAAATGTTAGAGAAATGATACAAACTCTTGAGGAAAATGGTACTTAAATTCTTTTCTTGTTGGTAAGAGAAAATATAGAAGAATTTAGACACAACTCAGTTGTATAACTTTATAAACTCATAGTTTCATAAAAATTATTTTTTTCTAAAACACAATAAAGCACAGCAACAAAAGAAAGGATAGATTGAGTGCATAAAAAACAACAACAACAAAAAAACACTTTTGTACTTCAAAGTATACCACCAAGGAAGTTAAAAGACAACTCACAAAAGAGGAGAAAACTTTTGAAAGTCATATATTTGATAAAGGCCTTGTATCCAGAGTATATAAAGATGTCTTATAGCTTAACAATAGACAAATTAAAAAATGGGCAATGGAAATAGACATTTCTTCAAATGGAGAAATAGATACTTCTCCAAAGAAGTTGTACAAATGGCTTGTTAATGCATGAAAAAATGCTCAACATTATTAGCCACCAGGGAAAAGCAAATCCAAACCACAATGAGATATCACTTCACACTCACTCAGATGGCTAGAATCAGAGAGACATAATGACAGGAGTTGGTGAGGTTGTGGAGACATGGGAACCCTCATACATTGCTGATGAAAATGTCAAATGGGGTAACTGTTTTGGGAAACAGCTGGGCAGTTCCTCAAACGATTAAATATAGAATTATGTGTGACCCAGCAATTCCACTCCTAGGTATTGACCCAAGAGAAACGAAACACATGTCCACTCAACTTGTACATGAATATTCATAGCAGCATTATTCATAATAGCCAAAATGTGGGAGCAACACAGATTTCCATCAGTTGATGAGTGGACAAACAAAATGTAGTTTATCCGTACAATGGAATATTATTTGATAATAAAAAGAAATGAAATACTGATATATGTTACAACATGGGTGAACTTTGAAAACGTTATGCTAAATGAAAGAAGCCTGTCACAAAAGACCACATATTGTATGATTCCACTTATATGAAACGTCCATAAAAGGCAGTAAAGTAGATTAGTGGTTGCCTAGGGCTGGGGTAGTTGGGAGGAAAAGGGCAGTGGCTACTGATGCGTATGGGGTTTCTTCTTAGAATGATGAAAATGTTCTATTAGATACTGGTAATGGTTACACACGCTGTGAAAATACTAAAAACACTGAAAAGTACATTTAAATGGATTGATGATATGGTATGTGAAGTATATATCAAAAAGCTGTTATAAGACAATTATCTGCTATTAAAATTTTGTAATCTTTATTTCTGTGTTTCAGAGCCTCCTTGGAGCTTTCTAAGGTAACAAATGCTTTTAACTAGATAGTTTAAAAGAGAGTTTTGCTGTTTCTACTATATTATACAAATATAATTTCATCCTTTGCTTTGTTCTCAATAGTGACATTTAACCAAATCTATTTTAAGTGATTTTATTTTATAATAAGCTCCAGAGAGTAATCATAACTTGAGGGTGACACTTTTCTTTTATACTGCCTGAGTGTTTAATGTGAGTGATTAATCTGTTTGGTTCTTAGAAGTTCTGAGAAAGATTTCAATTTGAACTCACCCAAATTCTCCTCCTCTGCTCCATCACTCCCCAGTACGAGCCTCCATTATTTTTTTTCTTGCCTGTGAATAGCCTCCTAATAGGCCTCCCCACATCCTCTCTGATCTTGGTCTGGTCTATTCTACACACAGAAGCTAGACTTCTTTTCAAAATGCCAATAGCACCATTTCATTCCCCAGGTATAAAACTCTTCATTGCCTCTTGTTTGCTCTTAAGGGTGAAAGTCTTCCGGGTGGCCTCTCAGGCTCTTCAAGCTTGGGCCTTTCCTACCTTTTCAGCCCCATCTCCCACTACTCTCCTTGCTCATCCAGGCCAGCCACATGAGTCCCTTTCTGTTTGCAGAAACACATGCTCCTGCTGTGGAACTGCTGCACATATGGCTCCCTGCTCCTGGAGTCCTGCTTCCCACTCCCACTCCAGGAGAGTGGTTATCCCCTGGATATCCCCTCCAGGTCTCTGGTTATCCCCTACTCATGTGTCAGATCTCAGCACCATCTAGGCTTGGTTCCTTGGCACTGTGTCCCATTCTGCCATAGTCCTTACCTTAACTTGCAATCGCACGTTCGTTACCAAAGGGATAGCAGGTGGTACAAGTCCGAGTCTACTCTTCCAGCCATCGTACCACATCACCTCCCGTGTCCATCAAAGTGTGTCCCCCAAAATAGAAGACTACAGAGGAGGCTGTGACAGGCTCGGAGTTGGGGAGAAATAGAAGGCCCTTCAAGGGAGATGACATTTTGACAGAGTTCAGGAGGGTGGGTTGTGCTAGGCAGAGAATGGGGGTGGGACAGCATGTGCCAAGGCACAGAGGCACAGAAAATGCTGTGTTTAAGGAAAAGCAAGAGTCCAGTGTGGCTACCCCCTGGACTTTGGGGCAAGGAGTGAGTGCTGGGTGAGGCAGGAAGCAAGGCAGGGCTACAATTGGAAGGTCAGGCTGGTCCTACATTACAGAAGGCCTTGTGGACAATGGAAAGTCCCTGAGAATTTCCAATAGGAAAGTGATTTGAATAGGCCTTTCTGCTACAAGGATGACCTTGGGAGAAGGGCAGAGGGTGAACCAGAAGGAAAGAGACCCAAAGCAGAATGGCTGGTCCTAACAGGGGAACAGTTGAGAACCATGAGACCCCAGTGTAGAGCTCACCGGTGGGCCAGCAGTGGGAGGCATGAACAGTTAGGGCCTGGCTGTTCAAGAACAAAGTGGTTCCAGCTTCAGAGAGCAGGCCGGACGGACTCTGGGCAGATATCGAAGTGTCTCTTAGTCACACTATGAATAAAAGAAGGGGAAATGTCTCCTTTCTAGGAGGTTGTGAGAAATATCTACTTTGCTTCTGAAGAGGGTTATCTTTGCAGACAAGGCTTAAATTATACAACTTGATTCCCTTTGTCTTACCACTCTTTACAAGAACACTGTAAAACAAAGTGAGAGAATTAATCAGTATTAAAACTGCAAAATTCTTTCACAAGCAGCCTTGTTGGTGGTCATTATAATGATGACCTTACATATATAAATTTAAACTAAATATATACATAACTAATTCTATATGTATTATATATAGAATTAGTTTAAAAGTCTCAAATCATGAGGTAAAGCATGAAGCTTCTTTTCCAATCTAATCATTGTCTCCAGTAGACTTTGTATAACCCACCTTTTCCACTGGGTAGAAGGCACTTCTAAGTTCAAATTAGTATGATTCCATACTTCTTGTTTTTATTCTTTTTAATAGATTTTATTTATTTAGTTATTTTTGGCTGCGTTGGGTCTTCATTGCTGCACACGGGCTTTCTCTAGTTGCTGCTAGAGGGGACTGCTCTTCATTGCGGTGCACTGGCTTCTCATTGCAATGGCTTCTCTTCTTGCAGAGCACAGGCTCTAGGTGCATGGGCTTCAGTAGTTGTGGCTCTCAGGCTCTAGACCGAAGGCTCAGTAGTTGTGGCACACGGACTCAGTTGCTCCGCGGCATGTGGGATCTTCCTGGACCAAGGCTTGAACGGTGTCCCCTGCATTGGCAGGCGGATTCTTAACCACTGCACCACCAGGGAAACCCTGATTCCGTACTTCTTAATCATATTCAATTATTAAAACAGCCGCTTAGGTATTAAAACTTAGTTCTATTAATTACAATCTTTCCCCTGTTTTTCCAGCACAGGCTAGACTGTGGTTCCAGCAGCCAGCCAAGGAGTCAGAGTTGAAGAGTGGTCTCTTGTTCCCCACTCCTCCAGCCTCTTCTTTTTCTTCTCTGGTGCTGGGGAGGAGAGGGGATACAGGGATGGTGATCACTGCTGATATGACTCATGGTCATGGGTCTACAGGCTCCTTGTGGATTACTGCAGGTCCTGAAAGACTCCACGGCAGAGGGACTCGGCTCTAAGCAGTGTCCCTGGGTTTTGATGTTTGCATGTCAAGCTCATCCATGTCCTTCCTTTGACATCCCAGTTGGCCTCCCATCACAGCCCCTGCTTCACTCAGTTCTTTAACCCAGGTTGTGGTGGTAAACTTGGGTCCAAGTTTACCCCGTTTGGTCCAATTTTGGAAACTGGAGCTATTGCCAATGAACTGGGAATTGACAAGGTGGTCCTGGATTCCACTATGACAGGCTGTACCCCAGCCCATCTTGTACCTATGACCACGTTTCTCTTCCAAAACACCAGGGCAGAAGATGTAAGCCTGCTGTTGAGTAAACTTTCAATCTAGTAACAAAATGAAGAAGGTCTCCTTCTTGCAGATACAAGTATATATTAGAATGGTGATCCTGCAGACTTTGTTCCCTGACACTGGAGAAGGGGGCATCCTTACTGCCTCTGCGAGGGAAAGGAAGACACATCATGAGCCATTGATATTGCCGGATCTGTAGTAATTGTCCTATAGCTTTCATGGTAAAACTGTCAACCTTCATCAACATCCCTTATCCCAAGGCATGTGGGAATCTCAAGCAGAGAATGGGGCCTGTTTTGAACTAGACCGTGCAGATTTCAGTAGCTTTATTCATAGTGGGCAGCATCTCCACTGCAGTCCTGCCATTTTCAGTAGCCACAGGGGAGCAGACAGAGGTCCTAATTAGTGTATCATACCAATAACTCCTTTATTATGATGTACTAAGGCAGGAAGAATAAATAGCATCATCTCGAGGACCAATTCTAATCTATCTGTGATGGTTTTCCATGGCAGTTGTGTTGAGAGCCATTAGTGCCAGTGTCTGTGAGTGGTCAGCAGTCTCTAAGCCCAGCGGGAGAGAGGTCTTAAATAGTATCAAAGTATATCTGAATATTACTTTTAAAAATATGCAATCTTATTACTTTTGAGTGGATGATGTCACTGTAGCTAGGCAAAAAGTGTGGCCTAGTAAAGGGCCTACTTCAATGACTAGATGAGCTATTTGCATTTTGCATCTAAGCAGGATTTGTCTTTGCATAGATGGCAACTGGATTGTATAGAAGTAAGTGTTTGTGTGTTTTCTCCAGTACTTAAGAACTCCCTTGAGAATCTTATGTTTACTATCACTGCACAGATTTTTCTTTTGTACACAGTAGAAAGGTCAGTGCTTACCCAGTTCCTTCCTGAATTATAGCACATTCTAAATGAATAAAGTTAGAATTAATGAGGTCTATTGTATGTCATTTATTTACAGAATTTTGTGCCCTTCTGATTTGCTGAACAGCTAACGCTGTCCCTGATGTTTGTTTTCTTTGTGAATACCTGTGTTGTGTTGTATGTTTTGGAGTAAAATCTATGAGGAGTCACAGACATTTTAGCTCCATTAATTGTCCCTGGAGACAGTTGAAACCAGTGGTTAAACACTGGGCTCTGGAGTAAAGCTCCTGGATGTGAAATTCCACCATGTACCACTTTGGGAAAGTTTTTAAACCTCTCTAAATCACGTTTTCATCTGTAAAAGAGAGCTAATAAGGATGATTAAGTGTGATTAAAAATATAAGGTGCTTTTTTTTTTTTTTTTTTTGCGGTACGCGGGCCTCTCACTGTTGTGGGCTCTCCCGTTGCGGAGCACAGGCTCCGAACGCGCAGGCTCAGCGGCCATGGCTCACGGGCCTAGCCGCACCGTGGCATGTGGGATCTTCCCGGATCGGGGCACAAACCCGTGTCCCCTGCATCGGCAGGCAGACTCTCAACCACTGCGCCACCAGGGAAGCCCAAGGTGCTTTTTTTCTTCTAAAAAAATCATAGTGCCTCACACTTAGTAAATGTTAGCTATATTTGTGGTAGTGGCATTGGATCAACTCATTATAATGATGTGTATATAAGTACTTGATAAGTATCTATCAAGTGATAATAGTGATTCTCAACCAGGGTTGATTTTTCCCGCTGGGGGACATTTGGCAACGTGGAGACATTTTCGTTTTCATTATTGGGGAGGTGTTAGTGGCATCCACTAGATAGAATCTGGGGATGCTGTTAAACATCCTACAGTGTATAGGATAGCCCCCCAGAACAAGGAATTATCCTGTCCAAAATGTCCATAGTATTATGGTTGAGAAACTGTAGTAAAGATGGCTAATAGGAGGCATTAGAGGAATCCTGAAATATACAAATGTATCTACAACTAAGGTGTTTTGTTTATCTTCTTTAATATTTAAGGTTAAAAAAATATTACTTCCTATATATAGTTATTTCTTGTTAATAGCTGACACCTGAGATACTGCTCCAATGACCCAGAAAGAGTTTTTCCAATTGCTTTGTGGGCACGAAATATGCTGCTTAACCTTTCTGGTAGATTTATACACAAGAAACAAAAATTTTGAATTAAATCACTGGTCATACTGACTTTGTATGACTCCTTTGTTGTGAATTTTTGATAATTGCCAAATTGCCCACTTCCAGGAGAACCAAAGAAGAGAGAAATTATTTGTTTATATGCCTATATTTTCCCCCTTTACTGGGGCCAAGTCACAGAAAAAATAGAATCATCTTTCTTAAAGTGTGATCCAAAGACTCCCAGTTCAGAATCACCAAACATTCCAGTGCTAGAATTTCTGTGTTCTTCGTGAAATGGACTGAGTCAGCATCTTTTGGGGGGTAAGGCCAGGGAATCTGTGTTTTCCAAAAGATTCCAAGTGATTCGAAGCATTCTCCAATATATAAGTGGTGTCAAAGGGTAGCAGGTAGAGCCGTGATCCATGTGGTTTTGTTTGGGGTTTTTTTTTGCGGTACGCGGGCCCCTCACTGTTGTGGCCCCTCCTGCTGCGGAGCACAGGCTCCGGTTGCGCAGGCTCCGGACGCGCAGGCTCAGCGGCTATGGCTCACGGGCCTAGCTGCTCCGCGGCATGTGGGATCCCGGACCGGGGCACGAACCCGTGTCCCCTGCATCGGCAGGCATACTCTCAACCACTGCGCCACCGGGGAAGCCCCGTCCATGTGGTTTTATTTTTTGCATCAGATAGTCTGTGAACCTGGAGTAGAACATATAGATAACCAGAGCTCTTTGGTTTGGCATTTTCTTTTATTTTTGCCCTGAGAAGGCAAAATGTTCTGCCCCTGAAGATATTAGTTCCATTTTCAATAGAGGAACGTGCTGTTTGAGCCCTTGGTAAAGCTATGAGAATGGAATAGCTGTGGACAAAGGCCAGATGATTCTATATTTAGAATGTTCTCTGGGGCTGAGTCCATGACAAATTTATCTTGTTTCTCTTAGAATTGCCTGGGTTTGTAAAGCAGAGAAACTTTGACTAAATTCCAGCAGTTCAAGGGAGGTGAAATTTAGGGTTATTTATATGTCCCTTAGGAAGGATGATATATCTAAAAGCACATTTCTCTTCCTTCCTCATACATCAATTCTTAAGTTAAAATAACATCACACCTTTGGCTCTTATTTTACATGTGGTACACCTTTCCAAGTGCCAGTGTAAAGTCTACTGATGCTAATTACTGACAGGAATTACATGTTTTGAGAGAGGAGTGGGAGGGGAGAACAAATTAATTCGACACTAATTTGCATTCTTCTGCCAAGTTTGAATTGGGACCAATTTGTAAACTGAATTATCTCTCTAGCCTTGATAAAGTTTATAATAATGCTGAAGTTTCTTAACTCATGGCAGTGCCTTTTTAATAAAGACACATTCACAGCTGCAGTCTTGGCGCCTTGTAACATATTGCTAATAACTGGACTAATAAGATTTTAAAGTTAATTGAAAGGAGGGGAAAACCCATAGAATCTGATGCAGCTCAAATTGGTTGGTGTTTAAGAGGCTGACCAAGCAAAACTGCAAAGAGAGAAGAGGGTAAAACTTGTTCATTAGTGATTTGCCAATGACGCTCCTTTTTTTTTGGACAAAAAGTTATCACTTTTACATTTCTCTTAAAACAATTGATAACATTTAACAAAGATTTTTCAATGCACATCATTTCTTTTTACAGAATTCCCCAAGATAGCCAAGGAGGTAACACATAGATAACTCATCATTTTATAAAACTGATGGCCCGTGGAATCTGGGGCATATCCAACATTACATCACAGGCCAGAGGGAACTTGCATGCTCTAGCTTGGCTTTCATGGTCCAGTTGAAACGCTCATAGCACCTGTTAACACCAGGGCTCCAGGACATACGTGGTGAACATTAATATGATTCCGTCTGATTTTTCAAAGACCTTTCAAGCTTCTCCATTAAAACTTGCCTTCTTGCATTGTCTGTGTGTCCTTTTTCAAAGAACAGTTCTTTCCGTAGCTCTGTACAGGGTAGTAACCCTGGTTCTAAGGTGTGCCAAGGTGCAGGTGACCCACAACATAAAAAAGGCACTTGCAGTATATGCTGATTTCAAAATGGCATCTGGAATTAGGGTAACAGAAGAGACAGATCCCAACAGTAGTGCTATCTGTCCATCTCTAGATGGTAAAATTCTACTGCCTCTGCCTGGTTTTTGAGCTGATTTGAACGGCTGCTTGTCTTTAAGTCCTTCAGAATATTGTCTTCTAGCCCAGTATAACCCAGGATATGATTTGGAACTCAGAAGTGTTTTTTTCCTTTGGGAAGTTTCTTGGCAATTCTTTTGGGCACTACTCCCAGACTACCCTCCCATAAATCACGCTAGACTCTGTTCTGATAATTTCTAGTTTGGGTATCCTTCTTTATAACTGGCACTATTAAAAGAAGCACACATATGATATTCCAGTATGAGTTTAGATCACCTACATTTTGAAACCCTATCTTCATCCTCATTCTGAGACTCTTAAATTGTTGGTGGATCTGTAATAGGTATTTGCATGATAATCCATACCTACTTCTTACTTATCATGTATATATTCTATTTTCTGGCATAATATTTTGATTTGGGCAGGTTTTGCTGCCATTCTAGGGACATATCAGTCATAGCAGAGACAACATGGTTGTCTCCCAATGTCCATTCTTCCCTTCTATAGAAATATTTGTGACACAGCCTCTAACTTTTAGGTTGGCTTAAGGCTGCTTGGAATAAACACCCCTACAGCTAAGGATTGCCATGGGACTAAATTCTGATCAATGTGGTGTAAGTTAAAGCAGGCTGTTCAACTTCTGGAAAGTGTCCTTAAAAAGAAACAACATTCCTTTCTCCTCTTGTTTTCTTCCTGCCAGCTGGAATGTGGATGTAACAGCTGGTGCTGGAGCAACCATCTCAGGGGTAATCTAGAGAATCAAACCACGAACAGAGGAGCAATAAGAGAGAAGAAACCTGGATTCCTGGCACTGTTGTACCATACCAGCCCTGTGCCACTCAATGCCAACTTTTTTGAGAGAAAGAAATAAATATTATCTTGTTTATTTTGACTTTTCTGTTACTACTAGTCAAATTAAATACTAAGTAATTCATTAGTATTCCTCAATTCTCAACAACTCCTTTACAAACCTGCACTCTAATGTTTGGAATTCTTTCAAAAAGGTCTAAAACCCATCATCTCACAGTTTGTTAAAAGAATTAATGAACATGAGACCCTGAGGCATTATAATACATAGACTTAAATATTCCCTAAAGGGTGAATGACTAACACCAGATCTATTTCAGAGACCATGGTCAACATAGGGTTTCCCATATCAAAACTAGGGTTTCCCATATCAAAACCTTCTTTCTTAAGCCTGAGGCTAGAAGGAAAATGTGTCTAGTTCTAACTAGCTCTGTTTTACGGGGCATTAGATTGATCTCTTTATATGAAGGGTAGGGAGGGGAGACAAGACAAGGGCAAAAGTGTTGAAATCTTTTTCAAGTTTGGTCAAATAATGTAAGAGTTCTACCTCTGAACAACAGATTTCAGGTAGTTATTGAGTATTGTTTTTGAGTATCTCTCTTGTTAAGAGTCCATACAATTAGACAGGGGACTTGTTTTCAAAGAAGCAAAAATGTATTCAAGGAATGTCTTAGCTTAAGTTCTTCAAATAGCAGGCCCTGAGATAAGGATTTAGATACTAGTAGTTTGTGAGATGATCCCAGGAAGCATGGGGAGGAGGGGAAGGGAAGTAACCAAACAGGTCAATGTCCTGGGTAACTAGGGCACAGTCACGTCAAGGATCTTCTGAGGACCTATGTGGAGTATGCCTCAGGATCTTCCCACCAAGGATGAGGAAGCTGGGGTATTGATCCGCCAACTCTCATCCTTCATTGATTGGGGATTTCTCCTGAGGATTTTAACTCATTGGCATTTCTGGCCTATCCTGTGCATGGGCTGAGAATCCTGTTGGGGACAGGCAGATAAGAAACCATCAGCCTATATGGGAACTGTGCATCAAGCTGAAAGTGACCTCTGGGACCACGCAAGGGGCTATGACCAAGGCAACAACCACATCTGAAACAGTCCGTCCCTTGCACTGCTTGGGTAACAGATTTAGTCCACACTGTTCTATCATAAAGAGAGAACTGCTGCTATAAGGCTACATAATAAATGCTTGATAGTATAATCTTAGAATCTCTAAGGAAGGGCAGATCTCTGTGGGCCATAGTGGTAAAAGGGGCGTTTATGTATGATATGAAAATCACTTTAGCCTTGAAGACTGGCCAGGATTTAAATAAGAGGAGAGAAGAGGTGGGGAATGGATACCAGGAGTGAGGCATATCATGTGCAAGGGCTTGGATATAAAAATGTTGAAAGGTACAATCTAGGAGTTGGTGGCTGAAATCAAAGTCTAGAATGGGAGATAAAGTTGGAAAAGAATTAAGGAATGTTTTCTCAGGGGCCTTATAGTTCAGACTAAGTGTTCTGGCTTGACTTCCTGCCAAGACATTCTTTTCTATTTAATGGGACTAAATTTATATATAATTAAAATTTCTAGTTCCAATTTAATGGAAAATATTATATGTTCTTACAGGGGTAATTTTAAAGCAACTGTTCTCAACCTTTTTTATTCTCTTGTGGTAGACATTAAAAAAATGATGTTAGCATGTAACACATACTTCATAGATAGAATATTTCTAATTTCCTGCATGTTAACTCCACACTTTTATCTGCAGCTCAGAGATGCCTATCAGAATGCAAACATACAACTATAAAGGCATTAGCGTGATTGAAAACAATCTAATTCAGTAAAAAGAAAATAATTTGCAAACGTTGATCCCTTAATGCTTATGGATTAACAAATTATTTGTGATACACTTCAAAACTCGTTGTGACATAATGGTGTCTCTAACACAATGGCTGACAACTATTGCTTTAAAGTCAAGGTTGCAAATGGGTGAACTGCAGGCAGAAGCCACAGGCAGGCTTTCTGTGATTGTCCCACAGTGTTAGCCTCAAAGAGATGGGGGCAGGAACTGCTTTTGACACTAAGGCAATGACAACAAGCTCACTCCATAAAACCAGGAGACAAAAGAAGAGTCAAAACCAAGGGAGTTTTCAAAATGGATTAAAGACCTAAACGTAAGGCCAGACACTATAAAACTCTCTGAGGAAAACATAAGCAGAGCATTCTTTGACATAAATCACAGCAAGATCTTTTTTGATCCACCTCTTAGAGTAATGAAAATAAAAACAAAAATAAACAAATGGGATCTAATTAAACTTAAAAGCTTTTGCACAGCAAAGGAAACCATAAACAAAACAAAAAGACGACCCTCAGAGTGGGAGAAAGTATTTGCAAATGAAGCAACCCACAAGGGATTAATCTCCAAAATATACAAACAGCTCATGCAGCTCAATAGCAAAAAAACAAACAACCCAATCCAAAAATGGGCAGAAGACCTAAATAGACATTTCTCCAAAGAAGACATACAAATGGCCAAGAAGCACATGAAAAGATGCTCAACATCACTAATTATTAGAGAAATGCAAATCAAAACTACAATGACATATCATCACACACCAGTCAGAATGGCCATCATCAAAAAATCTGGAAACAATAAATGCTGGAGAGGGTGTGGAGAAAAGGGAACCCTCTTGCACTGTTGGTGGGAATGTAAATTGATACAGCCACTACGGAAAACAGTATGGAGGGTCCTTAAAAAACTAAAAATAGAATTACCATACGACCCAGCAATCCCACTCCTGGACATATATCCAGAGAAAACCATAATTCAAAAATATACATGCGGGGGCTTCCCTGGTGGCGCAGTGGTTGAGAATCTGCCTGCCGATGCAGGGGACACGGGTTCGAGCCCTGGTCTGGGAAGATCCTACATGCTGCAGAGCAACTAGGCTCGTGAGCCACAACTACTGAGCCTGCGCGTCTGGAGCCTGTGCTCCGCAACAAGAGAAGGCCACGATAGTGAGAGGCCCGCGCACCGCAATGAAGAGTGGCCCTCACTTGCTGCAACTGGAGAAAGCCCTCGCCCAGAAACAAAGACCCAACACAGCCAAAAATAAATAAATAAATAATAATTAAAAATGAATAAAAAAGTATATATATACATGCACCCCAGTGTTCACTGCAACACTATTTACAATAGCCAGGACATGGAAGCAACCTAAATGTCCATCAACAGAGGAATGGATAAAGAAGATGTAGTATATATATATACAACAGAATATTACTCAACCATAAAAAAGAACAAAATAATGCCATTTGCAGCAACATGGATGGACCTAGAGATTGTCATACTGAGTGAAGTAAGTCAAGACACAGAAAGACAAATATATGACATCGCTTATATGTGAAACCTAAAAAAATGGTACAAATGAACTTATTTACAAAACAGAAGTAGTGTCACAGATGTAGAAAACAAACTTATGGTTATAAGGGTGGGGAGGGATAGATTGGGAGGTTGGGTTGACATATACACACTACTATATATAAAATAGATAATAAGGTAATAAGAACCTGCTGTATAGCACAGGGAGCTCTACTGAATACTCTGTAATGGCCTATATGGGAAAAGAATCTAAAAAAAAAAAGAGTAGATATATGTATATGTATAACTGATTCACTTTTCTGTACACCTGACGCGAACACAACATTGTACATCAACTATACTCCAATAAAAATTTAAAAGAAAAAAAAAAAACTAAGGGAGTTTTGTCAACTGTGCTGCAAATATTCTTGCACTCTAAAATTCCCACAAGGAATCTAGCTGGAGCTGAGGAACACAGCTGCTCCCCTGGAGGGGGTCTGTTCCCTCTAGTTGATGCCTTCAGGCCTCCTTTACTCTCTTGCTTTACTCAAATGGTCTGAAGGCATTTGAGAATTAAACGCCACCTTTGGAGCATAAAAGGAACACCTGGTTTCTGGAGGCTCCCAAAGCAGCTGGTGCTTGGCCTTGGAGTCTGAGAGCCTGTGTTCTTGATTCTTAGGCAATTGCTAAGTAGTCTCAGTTAGGGCATCTCTAGCTGCAATAGCCTTCCTACCTTAGGGAAGACTATTTTCTATCTCCATACTCCTTCCATCAAATATACTATTCCGTCTCTTATATTTGTAGCTTAGAACCAACTTTTTCCTCTCTACAGGAGTCTAATGAGTATCTCCAAGGTCCCATTGATTTGTGAATCCTGAGGTCACCTTAATGGTTTGTTAAGATAGGATCAATTTGATTGATTGATTAATTAATAGCTGGATCAATAGCCTCTATTCATTCAGCAAACAACAGCTTTTATTGAGAAGCTGCTATTGACCAGACATAGTTTTAGATGCTCACGATAGAGCAATGAACTCCGCAGAATTCTCTGCCCTCAGTAAGCTTATCTTCTAGTTGGAGAAGTACCATCATAGACAAATAAATGTTTAATGTGTCAAATGGTGGAGGTACTAGGAGGAAAACAAAGCAGGGTAAGAGGTCGATGGGAGGTACGCTGTTTCATAGAGAATAAGGGAAGGTCTTTCTGAAGGTGTAATAAACCAGAGCCTGAAGGGTCACAGGAAGAGAAAGGTGTGCAGAGATTTGAAGAAGAGTATCTCAGGTATGAGAACAGTAAATTTAGTAATTCAGCGTCCCTGAATTGGGAGTGTGCTGCTTTTTATTTTTATTTTTTTAGAATTAGCAAGGAAGCCAATGTGGGTAGAGCTCAGTGAAAAGTTAACAGAAAATTAAATTGGAAAAAGGGCTGGGAGTCAGATCATGCAGCGCTAGTAGGCCAGAAAAAGTATTTTGAACTGTATTCTGCATGATGGGTTTTTAGCAGAGAAGTGACATGATTTGAATTATTACTCAAAAGCATTACTCACGCTGCTATGGGGGAAACAGTCTGTAGTGAGGTGACAGTGGACACAAGGAGATCAATTAGAAAGCTATTGCAATATGGTAGCTTGGATTAAGATGATAGTAATGGAAGTGGTGAGAAGTGGGCAGATTCAAGGTAGAGGAAGAGCTGATAGTTTTGCTGTTGTGAGGTGTGACAGAAAGGGAAGCATCATGAATGACTTCAAGTTTTTGGCTGAACATGTGCACTGGTAGACTTTGAGATGAGGAGTACTGCAGGAGGAGAAGTTTTGGGAGTGTTGGTGGAAATCAGATTTGGTTTTGGATATGTTAACTTCGAGATGCTCATTCAACTTCCAAGTGGAAATAGGCATTTTGATATACAAATCTGGTGTTCAGGGGAGAATCCGGGGATGAAGAATTAAACTGGGGAGCCATCAGCATATTTCAAGCCTAGGACTGAATGAGATTATTTTTGAAGTGAGCATGCCTAGAGAAGAGGTCCAAATATTGTGCCCTGAAGCGAGGGATGAGAATACATGGTTGGGTTTGACCCATTTCTGGCTTAGACAAGACCAGTTTCAGTGGATGAGGAAAGTCTGATTAGAGAGGAGAATGTAGAATGGGAGGCGAGGACATGGAAGCAGCAAATATGGACACTCTATAGGCGGGAACAAAAAGATGGGAGAGGGAGAGATGGCCATGTGCTCACTGATAAAACTTAAGGTCTTCTTCCTTATGTCGTCTTGCAGACCCTAAGGTGTGGTTGGGGGAAAAGGGCCATGTTTCATGTATGAGTCAAACATCTGCTTCCTTCCGTCTTTTCCTTTTTCCCTGCTGTCTGCAAGCCTTGGTCTTCTGCATCCAGGCCCTGGTCACTGTTCTCTGTTCATTGCTTTGGTGCTGCCTCTACCAGTGCGCTTGTGTCACTCATATGCTAGCACTGACCCACCCTGACCAGTGACACCCATAGAGCATCTCTTTATGTCTTTGTCCCTCCGTCATTGCTGCCTAGAGCTTCTCATCTTCAGCCTGTCCCTGCATTGCACGTGCCTATTGTGCTCTTAGGCTGAAGGAAAACAACTTTTTCTTCTCCCATTCCACGAATCTGTCCCATATGGTGGGAGTGTTGTCCACCCCTTGGTACTTGGCTGGCATATTAAGTCTTGGCTCCGTCAGAGCCAGGTCCCCTGTTAGAGCTGAAACTTACTTGTTAGCCTTTGTAAATTTAGTAAATCATATCGATTTTAAAATGTCCGTTAAAATATTTGTGTTTTGAGGCAAACAATTTTTGTCTCTTGTTTGATTCATCAGGGTCTGGGAGTCTTCTTCATATGGTTGTGTAAGTCTTTAATTTCTGAAAAGGAGAAAACATGCATATGTAGGAAATGACCTTGGGTTAGATCACTTAACTTGCTCGTCTGGGTAATCCCTCCCTAGTTTTTAACCATGTCTGTCCTTGGAAAACCAGTCATCTAAACAAGAATTTCGGAAGAGATATTGCTGTTTAATTCAAATGTCTAGTGTTTTACTCTCTTCCCATTTCTTACCTCTCCAATGGAGACCATTCTTAGGTGGTAGTTTCAAGTCTTAGGTAGAGAACATAGAACTTTCCCTGTCACTCATGCTAATTTTATCCACAGGAGTAATTTAGTCTGGAAAGTGGATGGGTCATCAACAAGGATAGATTAAGTGGATACTTTTGTTGTAAAGGTAGCATTTTAGACTCTCCTGGGAGCACTGATAACACTCTTCAAAGTGGTTCTTGTTGAACTCACTGAACCTTAAATTTGAAGATGAGGAAAGTTATACCCGTTACTCCTGTACTGAAATTTATAATCCATTTCTTAGATCTCCTTGCTTTGAAGTTTGTCTTTTTTTAATCATTGTTTATCATTTTGCCCCACTGACAGGAGGACTCTGAGGAGTTAAGAGATCTGTAGCTTTTTGTTATCAGTTCAAATTTATTGTGTCTTTAATAATTTTTGTAAATGGCAATTATGTTCATTTTGATGATGCCTTTTGGGAAAAGAGCACACAAGGAATCAGATTGCCCATGTTCTTCTAGAATTGCAGATTAAATTGTAAACTCAGCTAATCTTTACAAGTTATATTAGTCTTTTTGGGGCTCACTACCTGGGGGAGTGCTAGTTTAGCCTACTCATTAAAAAAAACAAACAAAAAAACCCCACAAAAATTTTTTAAAAAAGGGCATTAAAAGTGGACATCACCAACAGATATGAGCTATGATCACAGGGAGTTGAGCAAATCTTATCACTTTCCAGGTGTGCCATGATGGGAGAAACATCAGGAAGCCTTGTGCAATGAATCTACTCTCAAGTAGGCAGAAAAAAATAAAAAGAGACATTGTGTGGCAGAAGCAAATCAAGCTGTAATTTCTTGCTCTTTAGAAACATCAATTCAACCTTTTTTTTCTCCTCTTTAGGTGAACCACTTTCCCTTCTCTGCTTACCTTCAATTGTTCTGTAATTATCATCCTTTGTGTTATTAGGTAGCTGTGCAATATTCGTATTTCTAATATGAAATGTACACATGAAAGTTTAACACGTTCACCCCTGTCTCTGGTACTCCACCAGCTTAAACTTAAAAAACTGGCATTGCCAAGGGAAAATACACACATATACATACTATCAAGACAAGTGAGTCAACCTAGCACAGATACACTGGGTTACGGTGCAGAGTGCAAGTGTAGGCATGAGCCCCTTGGATGAGATGGTGAAACAGGAAGGATCTGCGGCCACAGCTCAGGCTCTTCTCTCAGTCCTGTAGGAGGTTTAGAGAATATTGTCCTAAGCCCAGTAGAAAACAGCCACCCATACTGCTCAAGGCAAAAACAAACAGAAAAACAAAACTCCCTGTTATTTAGCATGCTTCCAAGGACTTTAATAAGCCATACGACTTCATAAATGGAGGATAACCAAATAGGAAAGCACCACTCTCAGATTGGAAGAAACCTGAAACAGTCTGGCCAGTTTCTCATTATAATGTGTGTTGTAACTAGATGAGTTCTGATAAACTTGGTTCAGAGGCCTAGAGAAGGAAAATTTTTCTAGTGTTTGGATGACTGAATTCATTTTCTTTGCTGAATTTCATTTAAGTTCTGGGTCAGATGAAAAAGGTAAGTTCTCATTCTTTCCTTTCCAGGTCAGAGAAGCACTACATTTGGTTTCACTATAAATCAAACCCATTGGAAACTAAGGTCACGTGGCTCAATGTATTTCCCCAGCCTTTGCTTTATTCTGGGCCTCTGTGACCTGTGTGCAGGCAGAGAATTCAGACTCACTCTACCCTTCATTCTTGGCAACTATTTTTATTAACTTTTTATGAAAATTTTCTTTTTTTTTTATAATGTAAATGTAAAGATATTTCCTATTTAGTATTGTGAGAGCATGTGAATATATTTTGTTAAATGCCACCCTGAAGACAGAAAAGAAGATGGAAAGCCATAATAAACTTAGAGAATTGGTATGGGAAAAGTATTTAATCTAAGGCTTGAAACTTTTTCCAGCTTGCATTGTGTCATGATATGAAGTATTACTTTATGTAATTCTTCTGGGCATATCCAGGCATTTTATCAAGATTAGTGGATTGATTAACCAGCCCTCTTGGCATATTTGGGTTGTAAGCAGCACATGGTCAGTGTAAGAATGGGTGGGAAAGCCCTGCATCACAGGGCTGGGACTTCCAAACCTCACTAATATGATTAAAAAATCAGAGCCTCTAAAAATAGACTTCTTACCCCAGCATCTTTGAGAGTAGTCCTACTTTCAAATTCAAAAATAAGATCTTATTAACAAACCAAAGGGGAAGCTAGGACCTCATGTGTCCTAAGTTAATTCTAACTGAATCTTACTGTAGCAAGATTATAATATGGAATAGCCAAACATAGTTTTAGATGCAAATTTTATTCTATGATAAGACAGTGTTTTAAATTAGTCTCAGCGAGACTATATAATAATATCAAAATGTAAAACACAACTGGAAAGTGATATGATTAAATTATAAGAATTAAATTGTACCCATTTACCCAATGTAATAGGAAAGCATATGCCGGCTTGCTCTAGGACCCGCGCAAAGTCCATTCGCTAGAGAGTCTTCTTGTAAAGAGATCTGCCCAAACCATTGTCTAGATTTTATCTTTTCCATACTTTCTCTGTAACTCTTTTGGTGGGTCTTTCTTTTTGCAAAGAATGAACACATTCATCAACCTGAAGCCAAACTCTGGGAAATACCAAAAATACATACAACACAGACTCTGCCCTCCAGGAGTTTGCGTTCTGGTTGGAGATACAAGACATGCACAGGAAGCATTTGAAGTGGTGTGTGACTGGGTAACTGAACTGATCCTACAGGGACTGGGAGATTAGAGGGCCAGTGTGATTGGAATGTTTGGGAAACATTTTTTGGGAGAAGTTAGGATTTGATGGATGGACAAGATCTAAAAAGGAGGAGACAAGGCAAGATGCCTTGGGGATATGGCATTACTAAAAGTAGAAATAAGGGAGTGAGCTCAGAATGTATTCATTCAGTAATTATTTATGGAGTGCCTGCCAGAAAAATATGCAGTAAATATGATGAGGTCTTGCCTCTCATGAAGTTTCCATTCCAGTGTGATGAGATAGACAATAAAAAGAAAACAAAAGCAAAATATTTTTAGATTGTGAATGTGCAATTGACGAAATAAACAAGGTGAAGCGATAAAGAGAGGGAGGTGGGGGTGGGAGTGTAGTCAGTGTTTCTCAAGATTTTAACGTGCATGTGAATCTCCCAGAGGTCTTTTTAAAAGTTAGATTCCGATTCAGATGTTCTGTGGGTGGACCTGAGAGTCTGCATTTTCAAAAAGATCCCAAGGGTTTCCAGTGCTACGGGTCCACAGCCCACAGTTTGAGTAGTGAGGCTTTAGATGGTATGATCTGAGAATCTTGGGTGATATAAGGCTGGATGTAGCACAGGAATCCTGGTAAAATAGGGTGAGGAGGAAGAAAGAAAGAGAAGGTTAAGAGAAAGATTGGGGCCAGACTGAGGGGCACCTAGACTGCCATGATTAGGACCACGGAGGTAGGACTTTAGCATCAGAGCCAGTGTTGAAAATGCCTCATGTGGCAGACACTTAACGGGATGGAGTCGAGTAGGGCTTACCAAGCATCATGGCAGGACACACATAGAAAATGATGCTGTCACTGCAGAGTGGAGAAAAGTGGGCTTCTGCTTGGGGAAGATCTGGGTTAAAAGGACAAAAGACTCAGGACATAGGATTTCAGTAATCCAAGGACACCAGGCTGAGCCCCTTGTATATGGAAAGGCAGGAGTGAACAGGAGAAACAACAGAACCAAAACCATTTTTCATTTAGAATTTTGTGAGTGTTTGGTTATACACTGTGGAGAAGGGAGAAGGTTTTAGGGGTGCTGGGACCTCAAAAATTCCACAGGCAGCTGAACACACACGATTGGCACTCAAGTGAGAGTTCTGCCCAGGAGTTAAATTTTTTTGAGTCAAACCCTAAGAGTTTAAGATGTGTAAACAAGTAATTCCTTTCAGGACAAGAGTATGAAGAAAAGAAAAGAAGAGCAGATTACTGAAGACTGTACTTCAGGGAATATTTACAGCCTGTGGAAGGAAAAAGTGGAGCACAGGAAGAAGGCATTTTTTTCACTTTCTTCCTTTATTAGGAAGCAGACACAGGGCACACAGGGTGGGAAGCAGCCTGACGTCTCCCGGTGAGACCCAGGACAATGGAGCCAGAGCCAGGGACACCACGGTGGCCAGGCTTACGCCCAGCATCATCACCTAGTAGGGAGAGGAGGTGGACCCTTCCACACCATGGTCTCTAGTCTTCCCCAGGAAGATCAGTGGCCCCACCATGACATCTGCTTCTTCTGTCATGTGCTTGCCATTTCAGGGAACACACTGCCCCTCCAGGCAGGAGAGCTGGTGAGAAATACAGGAGGATCAAAATGTTGCCAGGAGTAATAGATGTCCAGTGTGGGCGCTGGACACTGTGTGTTTTAGGACTTTGACAGTTGTCGCTGTCATTGTAGATATGCTGATTGTGAAAGCAGGTCTTTAATTCTACTACATTGTCCCTGCCTCCCCAAAGCTCTCTTTTAGACCACAATTGTTTGTTCAAGCATTTCCACCCGACCAGTCCCTTCCATCTCCATGGCGGAGGGGCAAGAAGAAGTGGAAGGTGACCAAGAAGAGGCCCAAGTCTGGACCATTGCAGAATCTGAACTTCCACAGCTACTATGGGTCCCGAAGCCCACGGTTCTCTGCAGGATGCACTGTTGATATGCACCCTAGGGAATGGGGAGGGAGAAGAGAGCTTTCCTTTGTCTTTGCTTGTATTTTATAGGGAAGTTAAGTCCCGGAGAGGCTCAGTGAGTTTTGAGAGAAAATAACATCTGTTAGCAGTAAGCTAAGAATGAGGACCCAAGTTTTCTCCACTTTCTGAGTGGTGATCTTTTTATTGCAACTAGAGTAAACAGTGAGCAACGTTAAACACAGAGGGTATATATAGCATCCCTCGCTCCTGAGTTGATGGGAGCTTTCATTTTTGCATTCATTGACCTTTACTCTTTAGCCTTTTTAGATTCAGGACATAAGGTGACATTTTTATGTTTACTGTATTCCGCATGTTATGAATGCAGGAAAACCTTCAGTGAATGTTTTAGGCAGCTCCACATCGGAATACTAGGTGGCAGTCTAACACTGCCTTTGGGTATTCAGAACTCCCGTCTGGTTTTAACAATGGCATTTTAACAAAAAGTTTTGGAGATATTTAAAAAAAAAAAACAACTTCAAATGGAAGCTTTACAGAAATAAGTAAATGAAGGTGTGTGATGCGTTTGTAAACTATCTTTCCACAAACCCATAGTTTTAACTACAAATTACATATGCAATTGAATGAAATACTAAAAACTTAAGACTTAACCAGAGAGGACATCCAGGGTTGCTTCTAGAACCCAATTATTCTTTTTTTTTTTTTTAAATTAATTAATTTTTGGCTGCATTGGGTCTTCGTTGCTGTGCGCAGGCTTTCGCTAGTTGTGGCGGGCAGTGGGCTACTCTTCATTGCAGTGCGTGGGCTTTTCATTGCGGTGGCTTCTCTTGTTGCAAAGACCAGGCTCTGGGGCCTGCGGGCTTCAGTAGCGTGGCACGCGGGCTCAGTAGCTGTGGCTCGCGGGTTCAGTAGTTGTAGCGCACGGGTTTACTTGCTCCGCGGCATGTGGGATCTTCCCAGACCAGGGCTCGAACTTGTGTCCCCTGCATTGGCAGGCGGATTCTTAACCACTGTGCCACCAGGGAAGCCCCCCAATTATTCTTGAAGATAAATAACTATCTTCTAGATATTTCAAGAATCGGTGAAAATGGAGGGAAACTCTAAAGAGTCAGTCTTGTTATTAAAATGAAATTGGTTAATCCTAAAGAATATGATTGAGGAAAATAAAATAAGTTGGTTTAAAAAAAAAAAAGACTTAACCAAAAAATAAACAAAGGACATCAATAGATATTTCCCAGTAGAAATACATATGGCAAAGAACATATGCAAAACACTTAACCTCTAATAAGAAAGAAAATTCAATTAAATGAGAACACTTTTATTGCCTCTCAATTTGACAGAATTATTTTCAAAAGGTCTATCCCAAAGAAAAATCAGAGAAGTGGTCAGAGATTTATGTATAAGCATCATCCTTGATGTTTTGTTTATGAAAATCTAAAGACACTAATGCTTAGAAAGTGGTATTTCTTAAAATGGAATATTATGCATTCTTAATTTATAGGACTTTGTATTTGAGTTAGCCTCTAATATTATGCCCAACTAATGTAAAAATGCAGACGCATAATGTTTAAAAACACGTAGAGAAGAAGTGTAAGTTTACCTTTGCTGGAAGGACAGAGTTTGCTGTGCAGTTTTTGGGTCTTCAGGAGAATTGATCATATGTATAATTATAAGAATGTATACATATAAATATGTGTAACTAGGTCGATGCCTGGGATCGTGGTGAAGGAACAGGTTCATAATCAAATGCATCGCTGGTGGCTCCACTCAGCTGCAGCTGGTTAACTCAACTGCAGGAGGGTCAAGGGAAAGAAATCCAGTCCCTTCCTTGAGATTCTTTTCTGGAATCGCATGAGTGCATGTGTGGGACCTTAATGCCACACTCAGGGCTGCCGTCAGCTCATAGATTTCCCAGTGGCAACAAAGAAGGGAAGACTTCAGCAAATCAGAAAAGAACCCAAATCTTTCTCCTCAGTGATTATCAAAATGTCATCATCTTTGTAAACATCTTTGTAAACAAAATGTAAACATTTTGCCACATGGACAAAAGTATGAATCTGCTTTTAATTCCTTTCTTAACACAGGCTTTCCTATTCAGCATGTTAATTTTTTGTCAAAAGCAAGATATTATAATTGCTTGGTTTGCTGTTTGTTTTATGTAATGATATGGAATAAAAAAGACTAAGGAAAAATCAATAGAATTGCCTAGCCGAAGAGGTTGCTTGTTGCATTCTGCTAGCAATATATGAATTGGAGGTTCAGTGTATTTATTCACTAACTTAATTTATCGATTCAATTATGTTGCCCTTATTGGGGAAATAGTAGATAAAAATGAAGGAAACTTTGGCAAAATGATCTGACACTTTGGCAACTGTAAAGCATAAGGAATATATAGAAGCCAATCTTAGAATTCAGTACCCAATAAGAATTTTTAAAAGGTTTTACTTCTCGGATGAAAACATTTTAAAAATAACAGCCACATATGGTCCCAAACTAAAAACATAATCATAATCTACACATAATCAAAATTCTGGTGCTTTCATCTCACACGCCTACAATGTGACTTGTTGAAAACCTGGATAGGAGGTAACTTCTTTAATGACTCTTCTTTTAGCAATTTGTGGGTTTTTTTCTGTGAAAAAACTGAAAGCAACACCGAGCACCTTAATAGTATTTTTCTAGAACCATGTCATTTGGCAAGGAAAAAAAGTGTGAGAATTCTAAGTTCTTTCTTAAAATTTACATTAAGAAAACACGTCAGTAACCATGAGAAGATTTTTCTGTACCACAGAGACATTAGGCACATCCTATTTCCAGGCTTTCAGCCTGCTGATGAGGTCCTATCCTTTATGTAAAATGACAGTGCTGCTGGCCTATTATAATCATCTCCATGGAGAATCATATAATGGTCCATGGGGGAGGAAGCCCGTGGCAATTGTCCCCCTGTGTCCTCTCATTTCACAGATGAGCTTGCTCATTTGAGTGGTTTTTCCAGTATAGGTCAAAACCTACTCTAATGAGACTGATGAAACAATAGATTTTATGACAATGGAACACAAAGGAAGCTTATGATATTATTCATTATTTTTAAAATTTGCATACTTGAAACAAATGTTTAGGCTGCCCCTTATTTGTACAATTAATAAGGTGGGCGAAGGGAGGAGAAGGAAATAGATGGATTTGAGCAAATGCAGATTTTGAGTGAATATGGAACACTAGTAGGGAGGGTAGATGTTTGGATTTTGCTTACAATTATATTTCAGTGCAATTTGAGATCATCTTTAGGAAAATCCTCATGTTTTGTAAAGGGTTGTAGAATTTCTCTTTTGTTTGTTTGACTTTACTTATGTAATCTTTTTTTTTAAAGCATTTTTCTTTTCGGCCGTGCTGTGCGGCTTGTGGGATCTTAGTTCCCCAACCAAGGATTGAACCCGGGCCCCAGCAGTGAAAGCACTGAATCCTAACCACTGGATCACCAGGGAATTCCCTACTTATGTAATCCTTGTATCTAGGATTCCTATGGCATGAAGGGCCTGGGTTATCTATTGCTCAGGGATATACCTTGTCTATGATTCTGCTTTTTCAGAAACATGGGAGATGCGCTCTATTTGACTTCCTGGTGTCTTAGTAACTTCAGAAGTTGTGAGAATCCGAAGGGACCACTTGAGCCAGCCCTCTCATTTTACAAGTGAGAAAGCCAAAGCCTGGGGATGCTAAGGTCTGTCCAAGGTCAATGGCAGAGCTGAGACAAGGACCAAGGTCTCTTGTCTGTCTGAAGTGGGGTGATTTTTCTACCACATCACTCTTGTCTTGCAGGTATTTCCTCCCCTCAGCAATTTAATGGATATGCTAGCCATCTTCTCATAGAGACTCACTGTCCCTTTCTAGGGTGACTGAAACCTACCCTAATCCAATTGTCCTTCTTATCTCTTTCCAACAGGTGGTGACAAAGCATTCTCACCTCTCTCTGGGCACTAATTAGGAACTACTGAACCCACCTGGGATTGTTAGCGACAGTTCCTGGTCACCAGCCTCTCTCTAAGAGAAACTGTAGTAGAGGCTCTCATAATTACCTATCACAGGGATCCAGGTGGGGACAGGCTGCCTTCAGCGCATATAGTGTGAGAATTAGGAAGTATGAACACAAGCCTCAGGATGCTTGCTTCAAATTTTGGCTTTACCACTTGCGCAAGCTACTTATCTCTGTGTGTCAGTTTCGTCATCTATAAAATGGGGATGATAGTGGTATCTCCTTAACAGGATTGCTATGAGGATTCAATGACTTAATACATATAAAATATTTAAAACAGCAACTACTACATAGTAAGTGCTCAGTTAATGCAGTCTAATATTATTAATATGAGTTTTCATATATAAACAGGGTCATATTTATTTTTGGTCAAGATAGTAGACTGAGGAATGACAGAGTTATTTCTGCACATGATTTTCTGTGTTGCAGCTATAGTGACCTTCTTTCAGTTCACAGAGTTCTTTTTTCTGATCTGCCCCTTTGCGTACATCATTCCCTTTGACTATAGTTTTTCTTTCTTCACTTTTATCATCTACTTAGAGTCTATTTGTCCTTCAGATTTTAGAACCAGCATTACTTTTTCAGGGGAACCTTCCACGACTCCCTAATATCAATACTTTACTATAGATTCTCATAGCTCTTTTCTCGTAGAACCATATTCATAGCACTTATAACATATAATTTTATACATATAGGTGTGAATATTTGATCAAAGTCTATCTTCCCCACTAGACTGTAACCTGAATTAATTAGCATAGGGATTTTGCCTGCTTTTGTTGACCATTGGTACACATTGCAAGTGTTCAATAGCTCTTTGTAAAATGAATGAACAGATGAAGTTGGGTCTAAGAGAGTTTTTATCCTGAGATCAAATTGATGACAACTTGCATATACTGAGTTCTCATGAAGGGCAGGGCAAATATGTGGATGGAATGAGACGAACACCATCACAATTTTTTGTACAATCTGCCATGGGAAATAAGACTCTGAAGACAAGGTGGTCTTCAATCCCACAAAGCCAGAGTTCATTTCTCCTTTTGTAAAAAAGAAAAATTAACTTCATAATTTTATAATATTTAATAACATGAAATATTATAAAATGCATGATTTTAAGTGCACAGCTCGGTAAAGTTTTTTATAAATATATACCCCCCATGAACAGCACCACAATTGACTGAGCTACTTCGGTCCATTGTCTTAATCAGGTTGGTGTCATTTCTCATTGGTCTTTCTACTTCCACTCATGTTCCACTCTGATCCAGCTTCCTCTAGCAATTAGGCTGATTCATTTATTACATGAAACGAATTATTTGAGTCTACCGCTTAAAAGCATTCAGCAGCTCCCAGCTGTAATAGAATAAACCCAAATTCCCTACCATGGCCTGAAAGTCCTGTGTGATCTGGCCCTGCCCTGCTCCCAGCCTGTCCTACACCATTCTTCCTCTTGCATTCTGTACTTCTTGCAACACTGATCTTTCAGTTCCTTGAATTTTCCAAGTTCTTTCTTACTCTAGATTCAGATTCAACCACTCTTTTTCTACTTCTTACCCTTCAGGTTTGTGATAAGCAGATGACGGCCTCCCAGAAATGTCCATGTTCTAATCCCTTAACTAGGACTCTGTTACCTTACATGGCAAAAGAGACTTTGCAGATGTGATTAAGCTAAGGATCTTGGAAGCGGAGGGGGTATGATTGCTGGCTTTAAAGATGAAGGCGGCCACAAGCCAAGGAACGTGGGCAGCCTCTAGAAACTGACAAAGGCAAGAAATGAATTTTCCCATAGAGCCTCCAGAAGGAACACAGCCCTGCAATCATCTTGATTTTAGCTCCATGAGACTCATTTCAGACTTCTGACATCTGAACTGTAAGATAATAAATTTGTGTTGCTTTAAGCCACTGAGGTTGTGGTTATTTCTTACAGCAGCAATAGGACACTAATACAGTTTCCTGCTTAAAAATGCCATCTATACAAGGACACCTTCCCCAACAACCCCATCTAAAATAGAGCCCCTTACCTCTTCTCTCATTCCCACTCTCATTCCCATTCCCACCCATAGTATCTACTTCAGTACCTTGTTTGATTTTTTTTTTTTGTAGTAAAACATACCACTTGTAATCATTTTTTACTTCTTCTTTGTCATCCTCACTTGTGTTCTCTGGGGTCAGGGATAATATCTCGTTCACCATTATATCTTCAGGAACTAGTAAAGCACCTGTAACTCTATAATTATGTGCTTAACAAATATTTGTAAATGATCCAGATCTGTGCTATCCAATATAGTAGCCACTAGTCATATGTGGCTGTTGATCCCTGGCACTGTGGCTAGTCCAAATAGAGATGAACTGTAAGTGGAAAACACCGAATTTCCAAGTCTTAGTAATGAAAAAGGAATACACAATATCTCCTTAATATTTTTTATCTAATTTCATGTTGAAATGATGATATTTTAGACATACTGGGTTCAATAAATATATTATTTATTTAATATTAAATTATTTAAATTTGTTTCACCTATTTCTTTTTCATGTTAGTAATATAGATACTAGAAGTTTAAAATTATATATGTGCCTTACATTATTTTTCTGTTGGACAACACTTATTCAGATTGTTGATTTCTTGATAGTAAAACTCATATTTTATTCCTTTTTGTGTGACTCGAAATGATTTGCACATAGTAGCTTCTCCATAATGTTTGCTGCATGAATACTTGTTAAATAAGTTATTTTATTAAGCATATATAATATTGTACAAGTGCATAAAATTGGGCTAAAATAGCCAATTTGCATTCAGCAATTTTTACTAGCTATATTTGTGGCTGCACATAATATTTTTCTCCTGATAGATTTTCTAGTTGCTTTAAAATTAACACTATGTGTTACAAATCAGCAACTGGAAATAGAGGTAGAGGGCAAAATACTATGTTAGAATGTCTTGTGTTATTTGGTCCAGTGGAATTCTACCTTCAGGGACACAGCTTTTTCCTGAGAACACCCACTTTCTTATGAAACACTTAAAGCCGTATCGAAGGAAATCCATTAGGCAGTGCTTCTCCGTCACTGTCTGCAAAGTACTCTGAATGTCCAAAAGAGGGAAAGCATACTCATGTGTTAGGAAATGGAGCATTTAGGATCTAGCCTAGGGTCCTGCCCAATGCCATCTTGCTTGAATTTTCTTTAACATCCACTATTTTGTCTTAAAAATTCATGAGAATATTACATTTTATTCCATAATTTGTTTGTATTTGTTTTAGTATAAAAATATTGCTCTGTAGTCCAAATCCTCAAGGAAAATAGGTACTCTGCTTTTGTCTGAGGCTACTTGTGCCCAAGATGTACTGATCCACCCAGGGGCGCTGGTACTGCACAGTGAGAAGTGTGGAATTAGGACTGATGTCCTGACCCTTGATGTTTTGGGGAATCCTTATATGGCTGTAAGGACAATTGGTTAAACAGTGAGTTGGGTGGCAGCTGGTGGGGAGAGGAAGAAGTGGTTCTCCCAGTTGATGTGGAGGTGGGGGCTGAGGAGAAACAAGAATGAAAAACTATCAATACAAACACAGAGATCAGCTCAAAGCCTGTGTTTAATAACAAGAAGAATTGGTGGATCAATCTTGTCTCTAATCTCCCTTCATGTCCTTCTGGCTTCGGGCTGCCTTTTGAGGGGTGTGTGTGTGTGTGTGTGTGTGTGTGTGTGTGTGTGTGTGTTTCAGTGCGCCCTCACACACTTTTTAAAGCAACACTTGGAATCTTTTTGCCTCTATAAAAGTTGGGGGGAAGAGGAAGACAGAAGATTATTTTTCTAGACCAGTCTCTCTCTTGCCTAAATCTAATAAGAGATAGCCTGGCCCACCATCCTTCTTTTGGTAATTGGCAGTTTACATACACTATTATTTAATACACATTTCAGCCTTGTAAGGTAGAGGTTGGTTATTACCATTTGATAGGTGGGCAAACTGAGTTTCAAAGAGGTTACAAAGTACATCCATAGTCTATTCAGTTTGTAAATGGCAGAGTCAGGATTAAGAGACTGGCTTCATGCTGTTCCCATCACATTTTCCTGCCTTTCCAACAGGTTTAGAGTCTGTTTCAACTTGATTCTACAATTTCTTTTTCGTGCCTCCTTTGTCCCGGGGACCATGCTAGACTTAAAAGAGTATACAAAGATGAATACAGACATGTTCCCTGCTGACTCCCAGGGCTGCAACATTTTCCCTCCCTGACACTCAAAGCAGCAGGTAAGAAGGATAGTAACTATTAAATTACTTTCTCGGGGCAATTCATCCAGTAGCCCAGAGTTAAACATTTCCTACTTAACATTAGCAGATGGTGAATGAGGCAACAATGTCAGCACTAGAAACAAAACGAAAGTAATAAAAAGAATTGGCACTTGGATAGAGAGTGGTATCTCCTATAGATAGTGGTATCTCCTGCTGGTCCTTTGTCTCAATCATTCAGTAGAAAGAAAAAAATCACTTCATAAACCAGTCGAAGCTGGTCTCATTCTGCCATTCACAAACATAGAACTACTTGCTTCGAATGATAAACCAATGTCTTTGCCAGAGCACTGTCACTGGGGCTGATAAAACTTACCGTGCAATTATTACTTATGTCCTTGTATCATCTTTTCATTCTTGAAATGTGTTTTTTATGTATTTGCTTTTGAAAACTGGAGTAGATGTCAGTATAGAAAGAAGCTTTTCTATTACTGTAACTGAAATATAATTTTGAAAGTGAGTGATGTGAAACAATGCGTTGATTCTTTGCATTTTATCACAAAAGGTTGGAGCCAAAGGAAAATAGCAACTGCACTTTTATAAAATTAAGGCTAACCTGAAATTATGGTTGGATTCCAAGCAGTGCTAAATCCAGAGTGTGGGGAGTGTACAAGCCCTAAATATGTTGGTCCACAACAGACTGGTTCATTACATTTTTGTAGTTAGGGTCCAAAGAGAACAGGCACAATTTATCTTCTTGTAAAAATATACATATACATACTTACACAACACATATGTACATGTGCCCACATACAGATAAAAGCTTGTTTGAAAAAAACAAATTCTGTCTTAAACCTTTTAAAAAAGGTAAAAAGCTGAGTCTCCAAGTTTTGCTCTGTGTACCCTACAATCTCAATTAATACCTCTGGGGAAAAGAGCTGAATTGTAGCAAACGTGGTAATTGGGCGCCACTCCAAGGCATTTTATAAGATTCCCAAAAGATTTGGTGAACGTTGAAAAATAATTTCTAAACTATTCAGTTTTATTTCCCATTAATTTTTATATTTTTAACGTGTGTTGTGCATCTTCCTTTGTCTTTCTAGATTATAGCATGTCTACTTTTTAAAATGAAATTAGAACTGTAACTTTTCACTGGGTAATCATTCTACTTTTTTGATATGCATCCTAGGATGGTCCAACATACATCTTATTCTCAAAGTCAACAGTAAATTATATAAATGAGCACCAAATATCTGTACCCATCTGGCTTGTAGCCAAGTTGGCAGATTGATAATAATTTCAAACTAGAAGAATTTTTTGAAGCTTTTGCACAGAATATATCCAACATGTTCCAGCAGAAACCACTCTCCATGTTTCTTTTCTAAATGATAAACAGTTTATTTTTCTCTTAAAAAAAAGATTTGTTATTTATTTATGATACAAATTATTACTAAACTAGGAATAAAACAGAACTTCTTGAACTCATGCAGCTTCCATGCCAAAAATTCACAGCAAACATTATACATAATGGCCCTTAACCCCCAGCCCAGACACCCTGACCAGGGGAGAGGCCCCCCACAAGCCATGAGAGAAATGGGGGTTTGGTTAAGGCATTCCCTTCTTTTTTTTTCTGTGGTTACAGTATCTGCCCAAACCTGTAGGCAGAAATCAGAATGTTTTTATTTACATATATATCTTTTAACTTTTTTTGCGGTACGCGGGCCTCTCACTGTTGTGACCTCTCCCGTTGCGGAGCACAGGCTCCGGACGCGCAGGCTCAGCGGCCATGGCTCATGGGCCCAGCCGCTCCACGGCATGTGGGATCTTCCTGGACCGGGGCACGAACCCGTGTCCAGTGCATTGGCAGGCGGACTCTCAACCACTGCGCCACCAGGGAAGCCCTTAACTTTTTAAAAAATTTTATTTTATTAATTTTTTAATACAGCAGGTTCTTATTAGTCATCCATTTTATACACATCAGTGCATACATGTCAATCCCAATCTCCCAATTCATCACACCACCATCCCCACCCACCCCCCACCGCTTTCCCCCATTGGTGTCCATACGTTTGTTCTCTACATCTGTGTCTCAATTTCTGCCCTACAAACCGGTTCATCTGTACCATTTTTATAGGTTCCACATATATGCGTTAATATACGATATTTGTTTTACTCTTTCTGACTTACTTCACTCTATATGACAGTCTCTAGATCCATCC
This sequence comes from Monodon monoceros, assembly GCF_005190385.1. Taxonomy (NCBI): domain Eukaryota; kingdom Metazoa; phylum Chordata; class Mammalia; order Artiodactyla; family Monodontidae; genus Monodon; species Monodon monoceros. Next base: position 16,172,757 of record NW_021703772.1, read on the forward strand.
ACGTCTCTACAAATGACCCAATTTTGTTCCTTTTTATGGCTGAGTAATATTCCATTGTATATATGTACCACATCTTCTTTATGCATTCATCTGTCGATGGGCATTTAGGTTGCTTCCATGACCTGGCTATTGTAAATAGTGCTGCAATGAACATTGGGGTGAATGTGTCTTTTTGAATTATGGTTTTCTCTGGGTATATGCCCAGTAGTGGGATTGCTGGATCATATGGTAATTCTATTTTTAGTTTTTTAAGGAACCTCCATACTGTTCTCCATAGTGGCTGTATCAATTCACATTCCCACCAACAGTGCAAGATGCCTCCCTTTTCTCCACACCCTCTCCGGCATTTGTTGTTTGTAGATTTTCTGATGATTCCCATTCTAACTGGTGTGAGGTGATACCTCATTGTAGTTTTGATTTGCATTTCTCTAATAATTAGTGATGTTGAGCAGTTTTTCATGTGCATCCTGGCCATCTGTATGTCTTCTTTGGAGAAATGTCTATTTAGGTCTTCTGCCCATTTTTGGATTGGGTTGTTTGTTTTTTTAATATGGAGCTGCATGAGCTGTTTATATATTTTGGAGATTAATCCTTTGTCCGTTGATTCGTTTGCAAATATTTTCTCCCATTCTGGGGGTTGTCTCTTCGTCTTGTTTATGATTTCCTTTGCTGTGCAAAAGCTTTGAAATTTCATTAGGTCCCATTTTGTTTTTTTTTTAATTAAAAAAAATTTTTTTACATCTTTATTGGAGTATAATTGCTTTACAATGGTGTGTTAGTTTCTGCTTTGTAACAAAGTGAATCAGTTATACATATGTTCCCATATCTCCTCCCTCTTGCGTCTCCCTCCCTCCCACCCTCCCTATCCCACCCATCCAGGTGGTCACAACGCACCGAGCTGATCTCCCTGTGCTATGTGGCTGCTTCCCACTAGCTATCTATTTTACGTTTGGTAGTGTATATATGTCCATGACTCTCTCTCGCCCTGTCACAGCTCACCCTTCCCCCTCCCCATATCCTCAAGTCCGTTCTCCAGTAGGTCTGTGTCTTTATTCCTGTCTTACCTCTAGTTTCTTCATGACATTTTTTTTTTCTTAGATTCCATATATATGTGTTAGCATACGGTATTTGTCTTTTTCTTTCTGACTTACTTCACTCTGTATGACAGACTCTAGGTCTATCCACCTCATTACAAATAGCTCAATTTCGTTTCTTTTTATGGCTGAGTAATATTCCATTGTATATATGTGCCACATCTTCTTTATCCATTCATCTGATGATGGGCACTTAGGTTGTTTCCATCTCCGGGCTGTTGTAAATAGAGCTGCAATGAACATTTTGGTACATGACTCTTTTTGAATTTTGGTTTTCTCAGGGTATATGCCCAGTAGTGGGATTGCTGGGTCATATGGTAGTTCTATTTGTAGTTTTTTAAGGAACCTCCGTACTGTTCTCCATAGTGGCTGAACCAATTCACATTCCCACCAGCAGTGCAAGAGTGTTCCCTTTTCTCCACACCCTCTCCAGCATTTATTTTTTCTAGATTTTTTGATGATGGCCATTCTGACTGGTGTGAGATGATATCTCATTGTACTTTGGATATGCATTTCTCTAATGATTAATGATGTTGAGCATCCTTTCATGTGTTTGTTGGCAATCTGTATATCTTCTTTGGAGAAATGTCTATTTAGGTCTTCTGCCCATTTTTGGATTGGGTTTTTTTTTTTTTTTATTGAGCTGCATGAGCTGCTTTTAAATTTTGGACATTAATCCTTTGACAGTTGCTTCATTTGAAACTATTTTCTCCCATTCTGAGGGTTGTCTTTTGGTCTTGTTTATGGTTTCCTTTACTGTGCAAAATCTTTGAAGTTTCATTAAGTCCCATTTGTTTATTTTTGTTTTTATTTACATTTCTCTAGGAGGTGGGTCAATAAGGATTTTTCTGTGATTTATGTCATAGAGTGTTCTGCCTATGTTTTCCTCTAAGAGTTTGATAGTTTCTGGCCTTACATTTAAGTCTTTAATCCATTTTGAGCTTATTTTTGTGTATGGTGTTAGGGACTGTTCTAATCTCATACTTTTACATGTAGCTGTCCAGTTTTCCCAGCACCACTTATTGAAGAGGCTGTCCTTTCTCCACTGTACATTCCTGCCTCCTTTATCAAAGATAAGGTGACCATATGTGAGTGGGTTTATCTCTGGGCTTTCTATCCTGTTCCATTGATCTGTATTTCTGTTTTTGTGCCAGTACCATTTTCTCTTGACTACTGTAGCTTTGTAGTATAGTCTGAAGTCAGGGAGCCTGATTCCTCCAGCTCTGTTTTTCGCTCTCAAGATTCCTTTGGCTATTCGGGGTCTTTTGTGTTTCCATACAAATTGTGAAATTTTTTGTTCTAGTTCTGTGAAAAATGCCAGTGGTAGTTTGATAGGGATTGCATTGAATCTGTAGATTGCTTTGGGTAGCAGAGTCATTTTCACAATGTTGATTCTTCCAATCCAAGAACATAGTATATCTCTCCATCTATTTGTATCATCTTTAACTTCTTTCATCAGTGTCTTATAATATTCTGCATACAGGTCTGTTGTCTCCTTAGGTAGGTTTATTCCTAGATATTTTATTATTTTTGTTGCAATGGTAAATGGGAGTGTTTTCTTGATTTCACTTTCAGATTTTTCATCATTAGTGTATAGGAATGCCAGAGATTTCTGTACATTAATTTTGTATCCTGCTACTTTACCAAATTCATTGATTAGCTCTACTAGATTTCTGGTAGCGTCTTTAGGATTCTCTATGTACAGTATCATGTCATCTGCAAACAGTGACAGCTTTACTTCTTCTTTTCCGATTTGGATTCCTTTTATTTCCTTTTCTTCTCTGATTGCTGTGGCTAAAACTTCCAAAACTCTGTTGAATAAGAGTGGTGAGAGTGGGCAACCTTGTCTTGTTCCTGATCTTAGTGGAAATGCTTTCAGTTTTTCACCATTGAGGACGATGTTGGCTGTGGGTTTGTTATATATGGCCTTTATTATGTTGAGGAGAGTTCCCTCTATGCCTACTTTCTGCAGGGTTTTTATCATAAATGGGTGTTGAATTTTGTCAAAAGCTTTCTCTGCATCTTTTGAGATGATCATATGGTTTTTCTCCTTCAATTTGTTAATATGGTGTATCACGTTGATTGATTTGCGTATATTGAAGAATCCTTGCATTCCTGGAATAAACCCCACTTGATCATGGTGTATGATCCTTTTAGTGTGCTGTTGGATTCTGTTTGCTAGTATTTTGTTGAGGATTTTTGCATGTATGTTCATCAGTGATATTGGCCTGTAGTTTTCTTTCTTTGTGACATCCTTGTCTGGTTTTGGTATCAGGGTGATGGTGGCCTCGTAGAATGAGTTTGGGAGTGTTCCTCCCTCTGCTATATTTCGGAAGAGTTTGAGAAGGATAGGTGTTAGCTCTTCTCTAAATGTTTGATAGAATTCGCCTGTGAAGCCATCTGGTCCTGGGCTTTTGTTTGTTGGAAGATTTTTAATCACAGTTTCAATTTCAGTGCTTGTGATTGGTCTGTTCATATTTTCTATTTCTTCCTGATTCAGTCTTGGCAGGCTGTTCATTTCTAAGAATTTGTCCATTTTTTCCAGGTTGTCCATTTTATTGGCATAGAGTTGCTTGTAGTAATCTCTCATGATCCTTTGTATTTCTGCAGTGTCAGTTGTTACTTCTTTTTCATTTCTAATTTTATTGATATGAGTCCTCTCCCTCTTTTTCTTGATGAGTCTCGCTAATGGTTTATCAATTTTTTTTATCTTCTCAAAGAACCAGCTTTTAGTTTTTTTGATCTTTGCTACTGTTTTCTTTGTTTCTATTTCATTTATTTCTTCTCTGATCTTTATGATTTCTTCCCTTCTGCTAACTTTGCATTTTGTTTGTTCTTCTTTCTCTAGTTCCTTTAGGTGCAAGGTTAGATTGTTTATTTGACATTTTTCTTGTTTCTTGAGGTAGGCTTGTATAGCTATAAACGTCCCTCTTAGAACTGCTTTTGCTGTATCCCATAGGTTTTGGATCATTGTGTTTTCATTGTCATTTGTCTCTAGGTATTTTTTTATTTCATCTTTGATTTCTTCAGTGATCTCTTGGTTATTTAGTAACGTATTGTTTAGCCTCCATGTGTTTGCATGTTTTACGTTTTTTTCCCTGTAATTGATTTCTAATCTCATAGGGTTGTGGTCAGAATAGATGCTTGATATGATTTCAGTTTTCTTAAATTTACCGAGGCTTGATTTTTGTGACCCAAGATGTGATCTATCCTGGAGAATGTTCCATGTGCACTTGAAAAGAAAGTGTAATCTGCTGTTTTTGGATGGAATGTCCTGTAAATATCAGTTAAATCTATCTGGTCTATAGTGTCATTTAAAGCTTGTGTTTCCTTATTAATTTTCAGTCTGGATGATCTGTCCATTGGTGTAAGTGAGGTGTTAAAGTCCCCCACTATTATTGTGTTACTGTTGATTTCCTCTTTTATAGCTGTTAGCAGTTGCCTTATGTATGGAGGTGCTCCTATGTTGGGTGCATATATATTTATAATTGTTATATCTTCCTCTTGGATTGGTCCCTTGATCATTATGTAGCATCCTTCCTTGTCTCTTGTAGCATTCTTTATTTTAAAGTCTATTTTATCTGATATGAATGTTGCTACTCCAGCTTTCTTTTAATTTACATTTGCATGGAATATCTTATTCTATCCCCTCACCTTCGGTCTGTATGTGTCCCTAGGTTTGAAGTGGGTCTCTTGTAGACAGCATATATATGGGTCTTGTTTTTGTATCCATTCAGTGAGACTGTGTCTTTTGGTTGGAGCATTTAATCCATTCAATTTTAAGGTAATTATCGATATTTATGTTCCTATGACCATATTCTTAATTGTTTTGGGTTTGTTTCTGTAGGTCCTTTTCTTCTCTTGTGTTTCCCACTTAGAGAATTTCCTGTAGCATTTGTTGTAGAGCTGGTTTTGTGGTGCTGAATTCTCTTAGCTTTTGCTTGTCTGTAAAGCTTTTGATTTCTCCATTGAATCTGAATGAGATCCTTGTTGGGTATAGTAATCTTGGTTTTAGGTTCTTCCCTTTCATCACTTTAAATATATCTTACCACTCCCTTCTGGCTTGTAGAGTTTCTGCTGAGAAATCAGCTGTTAATCTTATGGGAGTTTCCTTGTATGTTATTTTTCATTTTTCCCTTGCTGCTTTCAGTAATTTTTCTTAGTCTTTAAATTTTGCCAGTTTGATTACTGTGTGTCTCAGGGTGTTTCTCCTTGTGTTTATCCTGCCTGGGACTCTCTGTGCTTCCTGGACTTGGGTGGCTATTTGCTTTCCCATGTTAGGGAAGTTTTCAACTATAATCTCTTCAAATATTTTCTCGGGTCCTTTCTCTCTCTCTTCTCCTTCTAGGACCCCTATAATGTGAATGTTGTTGCGTTTAATGTTGTCCCAGAGGTCTCTTTGGCTGTCTTATTTCTTTTCATTCTTTTTTTCTTTATTCTGTTCCATGGCAGTGAATTCCACCATTCTGTCTTCCAGGTCACTTATCCGTTCTTCTGCCTCAGTTATTCTGCTATTGATTCCTTCTAGTGTACTTTTCATTTCAGTTATTGTATTGTTCATCTCTGTTTGTTTTTTAATTTTTCTAGGTCTTTCTTATACATTTCTTGCATCTTCTCCATCTTCGCCTCTGTTCTTTTTCTGAGGTCCTGGATCATCTTCTCTATCATTATTCTGAATTCTTTCTCTGGAAGGATGCCTATCTCCACTTCATTTAGTTGTTTTTCTGGGGTTTTATCTTGTTTCTTCATCTGGTGCATAGCCCTCTGCCTTTTCATCTTTCTGTCTCTCTGTGAATGTGCTTTTTGTTCCACAGGCTGCAGATTGTAGTTCTTCTTGCTTCTTCTGTCTGCCCTCTGGCGGATGTGGCTATCGAAGAGGTTTGTGCAAGTTTCCTGATGGGAGGGACTGGTGGTCAGTAGAGCTGACTGTTGCTCTGTTGGGCCGAGCTCAGTAAAACTTTAACCCGTTTGACTGCTGATGGGTGGGGCTGGGTTTCCTCCCTGTTGGTTGTTTGGCCTGAGGCCACCCAGCACTGGAGCCTACCTGAGCTCTTTGGTGGGGCTAATGGCGGACTCTGGGAGGGCTCACACCAAGGATTATTTCCCAGAACTTCTGCTGCCAGTGTCCTTGTTCCCATGGTGAGCCACAACCACCTCCCATGCCTGTAGGAAACCTTCCAACACTAGCAGGTAGGTCTGGTTCAGTCTTCTATGGGGTCACTGCTCCTCCCCTGGGTCCCGATGCGCACACTACTTTGTGTGTGCCCTCCAAGAGTGGAGTCTCTGTTTCCCCCAGTCTTGTCAAAGCCCTGCAATCAAATCCCACTAGCCTTCAAAGTGTGATTCTCTAGGAATTCCTCCTCCCGTTGCCATACCTCCAGGTTGGGAAGCCTGACGTGGGGCTCAGAACCTTCACTCCAGTTGGTGGACTTCTGTGGTATCAGTGTTCTCCAGTCTGTGAGTCACCCACCCAGCAGTTATGGGATTTGATTTTACTGTGATTGTGCCCTTCCTACCATTTCATTGTGGCTTCTCCTTTGTCTTTGGTTGTGGGGTATCTTTTTTGGTGAGTTCTAGTGTCTTCCTGTCGATGATTGTTCAGCAGTTAGTTGTGATTCTGGTGTTCTTGCAAGAGGGAGTGAGAGCATGTCCTTCTACTCCACCATCTTGGTTCTATCGCATTCCCTCTAAACACAGTTCTTTAGTAAAATCTAGGTTTTATCCCCTCCTCCCTATTTTATATCTATGTTATGGTTTGGAAAGTCATATTTATAGTTATTTCCCCCTTTCCCCACATCTATAACTACTACCCTTCCTCCTATTGCCCCACCCCCATACGCCACCTAGCCACCAGCCAAAACATAATTTCTTGACTTAGTTGTTCATTTATCTTTTTTTTTAATTTACCTTTTTAAGAAGTTTTCTATCTGATAATTTTTAACTATTTAGCCTTTGTTAATTAAAAAATTTTTTTTATTAGAGTATAGTTGATTTACAATGTTGTGTTAGTTTCAGGTGTACAGCAAAGTGAATCAGTTATGCATATACATATTTCCTCTCTTTTTTATATGCTTTTCCCGTATAGGTCATTACAGAGTATTGAGTAGAGTTCCCTGTGCTATACAGTAGGTTCTAATTAATTATCTATTTTATGTATAGTAGTGTGTATATGTCAATCCCAATCTCCTAATTTATCCTTCCTCCCCTTACCCCCTGGTAACCATAAGTTTGTTTTCTAAATCTGTATAACTCTCTGTTTGTAGATAAGTCCATTTGTACCCTTTTTTTAAGATTCCACATATAAGTAGTATCCTATGATACTTGTCTTTGTCTGAGTTACGTCACTCAGTATGACTATCTCTAGGTGCATCCATGTTGCTGCGAATGGCATTAGTTCATTCTGAATGGGAGAAAATATTTGCAAATGACAAGGGATCAATCTCCAAAATATACAAACATCTCACGCAGCTCAATATCAAAACAGCAAACAACCCAGTTAAAAAATGGGTGGAAGATCTAAATAGACATTTCTCCAAAGAAGACATACAGATGGCTAAAAAGCACAAGAAAAGATGCTCAACATAACTAATTACTTGAGAAAGTCAAATCAAAGCTACTGATACAATGAGGTATCACCTCACACCGGTCAGAATGGCCATCAAAAAGTCTACAAATGATAAATGCTGGAGAGGGTGTGGAGTAAAGGGAACCCTCCTACACTGTTGGTGGTAATGTAAATCGGTAAAACCACTATGGAGAACAGTATGGAGGTTTCTTAAAAAAGCTAAAAATAGAGCTACCATATGATCCAGCAATCCCACTCCTGGGCATATATCTGGAGAAAACCATAATTCGAAAAGATACATGCACCCCAGTGTTCATTGTAGCACTATTTACGATAGCCAGGACATGGAATTGAACTAAATGTCCATCAACAGAGGAATGGATAAAGAAGATGTGGTACCTACCTGATGATTTTGTTAGATTTTAGGTAGAACTTAAAGAACAAAAGGGGGAAGTGGCTGTTGCTTTTTATTTGCAACCTAAGCTCAACTATGTCACATGCGCTCTGCAGGTTCATAGCAGTGTACCTGTCCTTGGCTTCCTTTTCCTTTATTTTCTTTCCATCCTTCTTATTTACAGCAAATGGAATATTATGGAAACAGCAATTGAAAAATAAAGGGCTAGACACAGATCAAGACAACTGTGCAACTTTCTTTTTATTGTACGCTCTTCATCCCATGTTTGAATTGTGTTGATTTCAATTTTTAAAATCCAGCTAATTTGATAAAATATCTTTTCTCTCATTTCCCAAACTCTCTCACCTCAAGGCTGCTCCAAAGACTCTCCTTCTCAACCCTATACTTTATCTTTCTCTCCAACCTAGTTCATTGAAGCTCTTTCCCCTTCATCCCTTCTTTCTTTCCTTTCACCTCTCTGATTCTGTATCTTGTTCTAATTATTTAACATGTTATGCATTATAAAAGTCTAGAATAGGCTGGTAAAAAAAACCCAAAACCCAAAAAACTCCTGGGTGGAATGGGAATAGGGAGATAAACTGAGTGGCAAAGATAAAATGCTTTTAATGTATGGGATAGAAGGAGCATGTGGCAAAATTGGGAACATCTGCACATTAATTTTGTCCTCATTACACTAGAATTGAGACATTTAATTTTCCTTTGTCTCTATAGACTTCTCTTTCCCCACTCCCAAACTTTCTGTCTTATTTCAAATTCTAGAATTCAAATCTATGACCTCCAATCTCCTAAAAAGGACTTAGTTTATAGCATCTGAAGACAAACACTGCATACTTCTATATATAATATACTTGAACAAATCCTATGCATTATTATGGCTCATGTAATGAGGCAAATTCACAACAGGAAGTGGATATACTCATTTTGTGGACATAGCTTGGAAGGTAAGCTTTTTTAGAAAGAAAAGATTTTTTGACAGTCTATATAGTATCTTCTAGTACATTATAGATGTTCCATGAATATTACATAACATAAGTTACGTTGAACCCACGCTTTTTGTAACCCTATTCAGGCCTAAATGAAATATTTTTTCCTAAACAGAGGGTTAACAATCTTCTGAAAATGAGGCCAATGTATCTCTTTTAGGATTTAAATATTTTTGAAACTATGCTTGGAGGAAATACAGTCACACACACAGGAATAAAAATAAGACCTAAATACATTTTTTAAAAATATGGAAAATTCACAAATTTTATTAAATCTGAAACACTTTCAATTGAAAGCTGTACCATATATCACACACAGAGATATGATGCTTATCAGTTATGAATTTATTTTATACAGTTTGAAAGATTTCTTTGAAACTTAATTAGAAATATATTTTTAAAAAACATACTTCAGTATTGTGTACCTGTCAAAAGGATAGAAAAGTAAAACTGGTTAAAACATTCCTAAAATGTGTTCACAACCAGACTCTGGCTCTTTGGAGTCACCATTGGCTCAGAGCTGCTGCGGTCATGATTTTTCCACTCGCTATCATCCACTGTACCATCTGGGGTGTTGATAATGCAGCATTTCTTAACAAAGTGCTCCCATGTAGTCTCTGGGATATTCTTTGAAACAGCTGACTCTTATATGCAAGTTTTGATGCCTGTGCTTTCTTGATTGTACAAGAAGGTGTCAACAGAATACTTCCAGACAATAACCAGGACTCATATTCCTTCCTCAAATGAACCTTAAATGGTTTGTTGACTGACACATTGAGGGGTTATGATTGTCTAGTTGAGTCACTAGGGATAACAGCTGAGTTCAAACATGCACAGGTAATGATAACTACTTTGCAATTCCACCCAGCCAACAGCAATTGTGAGAGGCACTCTGATTTTATAGATGTAAAGTATGAAAAACTTCATCTCAGAATTGATGAGAGATGATAGATGTTTTATTAGATGCCAGACATCATGTTAGATTGATTATTCCACAGAAAGGAATTGCTGAACTAATTGCTCATTTTACCGTTATGTATCATTAAACATGGCCTTATTTTAAAGTTCATTGACCATGATATTTTCGGTTATCTTACTTTTTTGTTGATTCCAGATCTTAGGGAAGTTATGGGACAGTGAAATATTCTGTGTTAGGATTTCAAGCCCGTTCCTTAATTAAGAGGTCATTTAAGCACCCAATAATAGACAATGCTCAGGTCCATCCCCTAGGAGCTGGTTCTTAACCTTGGGGTACATGCAACTTGCAGCAGGCTGAAGGGCATGGATTTTAAAGCCTGACCATCTTGGCTTCAAATCTCTGTTCTGTAAGTAGTAACTGGAAAACCTTGAGAGAATCTCTTAATTTCTCTTCCTTTCCTTCATAAAGAGGTATATTAATATTTATTTGCAGAGTTATTTTAAAGATTAGAATTATTGAAATGTGGTGAGTATTAACAAAGGGTTAGTTGTTATATATGGTCTACCCTTATCTGTGTATCAGGATGATGCTTTCAACTGTCATTTGGGAGTATTTAGTTCAGTAACTTGGTTTAAGTTTTACTTCAAGTGATATTTGATTTGTGATTTCATGAAGACTAAAACTTAGTTAAACAGACTCGAGTAAACCATGTAAAGTTTTGAAAATGACTTATATCCAAATATACACATATGCATGAACTTCAAATTGTATTATGAATCAATTATGATGTCGTTTTGGCACACTAACTTCCAGTTTCTTTGCATCAGACTGGGTTGGTTGAACCCTTAGTCAAGAATGACAATGGCTGTATTTCACATCTGGTCCTGCCATGAATCCCCTTCCCTCAGTATCTGACTCAGCAGCATCTTCTGCTCCACTGTAGTGACTCTGCGCGGATCTCTGTCAATCTCTTTGATAGACTGGCCGTCATTTTCTTCTGTCATTGGTCATGTACCAATGGCTGAAGGTTTTCATTTTCTGATGTGCAAAGCATGTTTCTTGAACTTGTCAAGATTTATCACCTATGTTTCTATTGTGCTAATGCTTCTAGCCCTATCCATTATTGCGTGGTTTCTTTTATGCATACATGGTCTACCAACTTCTCCATTAGAATGAATGCTGCAAACTGCCTTCTGTTACTCAGTGATAGGTTTTTTTTCTTTTTATAAGACTATTTCCTTTCACAGCTTTTCTCTCAGAAATCTTTTCTTCCATGTTTGCTTCCTTTCTCCCACTCTTAGAAGTCCCCAGTGGCAGCTGCAGCTAGGGTCAAACCCAGCTTGCCTCCTTGGGTTTTCCCTTCAATTTCACTTATACTTGGATTACATTTATATAGAGGCTCTCTTTGAAGAATGTCACATTGCTGAAATAGTTGTCTCCACAAGTGTCAGGGGACAGGATAGTGCCCATTAACTATTAATTCAGTTACCTCTAATCATGAAACAGGACCGCATAGTGAAAGGAAGATGGGGATTGGACTTATGTAAACTGGGTTTGAATTTTTACTTTGCCACTTGCTAAGGGTGTGCCCTTAGATATTTAGCATAGTACCTCTGAATCTCATTTATAAAATGTAGATAATCTTACCTTTCCAGGATAACGTGAATATTAAATATGATGGTATCTGTAACGTGCTTGACACAGAAAGCCCTCAATAAATAATTGGAATTATGAAGTGTGCCATCATCTTGCATTCGATGAACAACCTGGCACTGAGACTTCCCCTTTGGAAGTTATTTCACTACCCTAGAGCTAATGAGTTTTCTCGATTCTCCTTTGACTGTTGGGCAAGGAAGGATTGCTTTTAATAGTGTGAGTGATGCAGCCATAGCACACATATTTTTTTAAAAAGTAAAATCCTACTAAATCTTAATAATTCACCTATCCTGTGTCTGTAATTTTTAAAAAAAAATTTAGTCAGGGGGACATTTCTGAAATATTGGTTAGACTCTTTTATCTAAGTTCCACGAAGACCAGCATTTTACCACACAGACTATACCACAAGTGTCAAGATTCCTTCACATCACTAGCGCTGATGTTCTGTTTAAAGGAGACTTAATTTTCATTGCCTCTGTTTAAAGCACGACATGCTGCCAACACGGGACTCCTTTCGGACCCACTTGTGCTTGAGATCTCCACCGTGGAGAGAGTGTTCACTCATGGATCTGTTAAAAAAGATGAACAGAAATGGGTGAATATTTACATTTTCTCCTCCTTATAAAGATGGAAGAAACATGTCAGAAAAAAAATATATATATCTGCCTTTAAAGGATAAAACATTACATCAGATCCGTGAAAATGTAGGTACTTTATTTAGGAATTCATATTAAATTCCAGTTCCTGCCAGGCATTATCCAAGCAATTATTTATTCTGTCAAGAATTCATAACATGGACCTTCTCTGTCACAACACATAAAGACTGTGGCAAAAACAGAGTTTATAGTACCAGGAGATTCACTTTTTAGAACTAACTTTGCCGATACATAATTGCTAGTATAAATGTTGGCAGTTCCTTAACTAAAGTTGTGATAACGAGTGTTTCTGTAATGAAAACAAATGAGATTAATGATCTTTTCCAGGTTTTTAATCTGGCAATGGCTGTGAGATTGAAATTCCTTTTGCTTTGCCACAGACAAGAGTTATATTTTCCCCCAGTCTAAATAAAGTAATACAGAATTTACCTGCCTGGCCTTTTTTAGAATGTTACAAATGGTCTCAGAAGCACCATAGTGTGTGTTCACGTTGAGAAGAACTATGCAAATGTAGGGTAATTTTAACAAAAAGGACTTGAAAATTCAATGAAAAAAAAGGCATAGATTTTTTTTTGTAAAATGAGCAGTATTTAATGTAAATAATAAATTGGTAAAAAAATAACCTTATCCCTTTCTCTAAATATGGTGTACATTATAACCAGAATAATTCAGGTTTAATGTCAAAGCATAAAGTTAGTTTAGAAATGTATCTTGACTGACAAGTCCTTTTTTGGGTAGCAACATAGAGGATGTAGATGATAAAATGACAGTGTACAGCTCATGTCATAGCTTAATTAAGTAATAGCACTTTGTATATTATACTGTTGCTTATTTGCACTAATTCATGTATTACTGCAGCTAATTTCAGTGTTAGATATTAGCCTCCAACTAAGCAGTACAATTTGTCTACCTAAAAGATTTATTTAACCAGCGTTTTAATCAAATAATAGAGAGATCATAATGAAGGGACTTTTCTCCTGTGGGAAGAAATGACACTGTCCCTCGGTTTCTTTCAAGAACATATCATGAGATTACACATATTTTCATTACTGTATTCAAGAATACTGTTGAGTAAATATTTGCACTAATATGTTGCCATTTTAGGATTTCCTGGGGTGTACGTAGTCTCACAAGGTAAATAATTCAACGATCTGCCTTCTTGGGTAGCACAAAGCAGTGCTTGATATAGGTTTGATTATTTCACTTGTCTCTTTGATAATCCATAACTGTCTTCTGTAATTATTTTCACCATCCAGTCAAGTGCAGATAAAAGATGGAACATGCTTCTTTTGCTTACTCCCAAGGAAACTCCATTATCCTTGAAAGGCCACGTGACTGCAGAAAGCCCAATCCGGGTCGAAAGAAGCAATCCACAAGGACAAGCTTAGTGTGAGCCGAAAATGAAGTTGTTACCAGACAGTAAACTGTGGTCCTCACTTCTTATGAATATTTGAATGAGTAACTGAAAACAGCTCAGTAAACTCTAAGCAACTGTGACAGGTGAAACTGCCTTGAAACCAGGAGTCCTCCAGGACCATGATGAAAATATCACCGGTTACCTTATGCCTCAGCCTGCCGTGGGTCTACAGAGGGACAGTATCAGATCTATTTTACTCAAATAGAAGTTATAAAAAATCTGATCTGTCTCTGCACTTTCCGAACTCAAGCAGCTCCGAAATCTCTTGAGTTATTTTGAATTCATTAAAATACAATGATTTCTAACAATTTTTTCAAGGCAAGAGAATGGCCATGTTTTGGCAGACCCTGAAATATCGACGTTGCTGTTGTTTTGACTCGTAGAAAATTGGCCCTACTCAATCTTTCGTGAATATTTTTTAGCTTCTTCCATGTGGGAAGAAAGACAATGAGGACAGTCCGTAAAGCCAGAGTTTTCTGAATAATTCTTCCAAAAGCTCTAATAAAAGGAGTAACCTGGTACATGGCCTGACTTATCTATGCCCACATAGGTTATTGTTTTGCTTTAAAAAATAAAGTCAGATAAATAGCTGTTTTTGTTGAAGTAGAAGATTCAGAACAGATTTGTCACATAGAAGAGTTCTAGAAAATATTTATAGAGGATACATTTCTAAAGAAAACTAAAAACTTATTCATTTTATTTGACCTCCTTGTGTAGGTAGACCAAAGATGACTGTTTCAATGATCATATCCAATTTACTAAGAAATAAAGTAGTACATAATTTTTAAGTTGGTGTCTTCATCTGGAAGGAGAGAGTCAGTTATCTAGTTCCTCTAATTGTGTACAGTAAATTCTACTTAAATCCACTTAGTTTTGTGCATTTTGATAAATAGTGTAAATAAAATGGAACCCTCTTATAGTCCATAAATCCCTAGTAAAGGAAGAAACTATGTAGTCTGTGTATCTAACATAGAAATTGCTGCATTTCCAACCTAGTAACTCATTGAAGATAAAATCAAGCTGAGGGGGAGTCTCCATGAGGTTGCCATTCATTCCATGGTTATTTATAAAACCTCTATGAAACATGAAGTTTCAGTCAGAAAAGCCTTTTCAGAAAGTTTCAGAAGATGGTGTTCATTGCCTTAATTGATGAAGAGTTTGAGAGTCTTTTCAACAACAGTGGGGACCACAGTGACAGTTCAAGAAGCACTGCTGGGACATCTCTCCTCATTGTTGGAACTGAGAGTCCTATTTCCATCTCGATTCTTAAATTATACTTTCAGCTCCTTGGACTATCTGGACAATGGCAGCCAGACCATGGCTGTTTGCTACCTCCTTTCTCTTTAGCCATGTGTGGACTTAAGATTGGTTTTCGATATTGCCAGATTTTCCGTTTGCAGTAAAATGTCAAGAGGCATGCAAAGTGCCATTCTGGTTTGTGCTCATACAGTTCAGAAGAGAGCCTTTGGAGAGAAAGGAAGTGGACAGAAGGAATGGTGGCCACACCCACATTAGAAACCCAGCCCCTTGAGGTGAATAGAAGCCAAGGTACTCTGCAGCAGGGTGAGGAGACAGAGACCCATTTTAATATTCAGAATTAGTCAGATCTAATGCCAGTTGCAAAATCTCTGTAAACCCAATGGGGCAGTGGGAAGAATGTTGAATCAGAGGCCAGAGGTATTGCTAGCTATGTGGCCCTCAGGAGGTCACACATGGGCTCTGGGCTGTGCTCTCAGCTGTGCAGTATAGTGAGACTGGGTTGACAATTACAATGGCAGTTCTGGAAACAGATGAGCATCACTTTTAGAGTCAGAAAGTCTGGGTCTGCTTTGCCAATCCATCACTTACCAGCTGTATGAGCTTCCTAAACAATCTACGTCTCCATTCAGGAGACGTAGATTGTTCCTCTCTGGCCAGGGAAGAACAAAAGAGGTGATGGACATGGAGAGTCTACAAAGCAGGTGCTCTGATAAATGTTATTTCTTTCCCTCTCTTTACTTTAAAGTCTTTCTTTCACAGTTTTAAATTTTGCCAGGTAGTCATCGACTAAGATCAAGTCTTTCCTGAAGTATATTTGAATAGAAACGGGATTAGGTTTGTAACTGCTGCCATCTCTGGGGTATGTGTTATACACGGCACATGTGAAAAATTTTTAATTTAGTGTTAGGGCTGCCTGGGAAGTATCAAGAGGAGGATATGGTGAAGAAGAACAGGGTCAGTTGGAATCACCAAATATATTTTTGATACTTTCCAACTCTTTTGTTTTATGGTCTGTGTGTGATGTAAAACTTTTATATCAATTGTATTATTTTAATTTCGAAGGTCATAACTGGGTCAGAGTTTGAAAATGTAAGTCATCTCCAAAGAGTTGTACAATTATGCAATGAATGTTCATTGACATGTACTCACTTTTCATGCATTATTGTTGGTTTTCAAGATAAATGAAACAAACAAACAAAGTCCTATAATCAAGTGATCTTAAAAGTGACCTCAGAAGACAAGAGAATATTCCACCAGGAGTGCAATCAGCATCTAGCAGAAGTAGATGTTTAAAAGTTTTACATGAATACATGCAAAAAAAATCTCCCCCTGAAAAACCGTCTCTTTTAAGTCCTGTTAAAATGATTCTCAAACAGAAGTCCCAGAAATTCCACTTTTAGATATCTGACCTGAAGAAATCCCATCACAATAAAAGTAGTGAGGTTCGTATGTTTAAGTCAGCATTTCATCTAAGAATATCTTAGTGGAAATGACCCACTTTTCTCTCCGTAGGAGAATAAATAACAGTCTCTACATACCATGAAATATAATATTGCCATTAAAAAGAACAAAGCAGATCTAAGCCTGCTGCTATGGGAAATTGTCTATGATTTATTGTTAGGTGCAAAACGCTAATTACTGAGCAATATTCTTAGTATGTAGCCATTTTGAGACAAAAATATATTTTTTCATGTACTTATAAATGTATAGATGTATCATACAAATATGTGTATTAAGCTGATAGAAAACTATTTGAAATGATACACGTGTAGCTATTTATAGAGACTACTCCTGGGGTTAGATGTTTTTAATGTAATTCTGTCCTGGTGTAACTTGTTACCTCAAATATAATTGTAATTAAAAAAAAATTGAAATATGAGTCTAGGTCTTGAAATGACTTGGAAAATGGACACATTCCTTTTGGTCATTTATTTTTTCCCCTAGCAATTTAACACTGATATGCTTTTAAAACCTAAGGTCTATATATATAATGAATTAGTTCTTGGTGTTGTCTCTATGTTTTTCTGCCCTGAGTCTAATTCTGACTCTCCCACTAGCTATCTATGTATCTCAGAAAAGTTGTTTCACCCTCAGCATCCTCATCTATAAAATAAAAGGGTTAGAAATAAACGAAATGGTTGGGTAGAGAAATTTTATTCCGGCTCTGAGATACTCTGCTTCTGTTGAAACTAAATACATTTCATGGTCCTGTGTGGTGTAATACATTTTTTTTTCACATACTTCATCTTTTACAGTAAACAGCCTATTATTTTATTGAAGAAATGACCCACAATGATTTCATAAAACTTTATTTAGTCCTGATTTTTTTGTTCTGAATATCCTGAATGTCATTCTGTGGACCAGGAAGATCTTCAGACCTTCACAGTCCTTTGCATAAGGAAGGTTCTGAGGTCTGACCTTCCATTTAGGAAATGGTGACCAAGTGCATCCCCAAGTTCGAAGAGCCCAGTACTGAGGGTACACTCTGCTCTTCCCTGGGCTGCTTGCATTTGAAACTTGCTGTCCTTTTCCTACCCCGCAGAGGGGATGGGATGTGGTTGGCAAAATTTGTGGAACATTGTGTCACGAACCCTTGTTCACTTCATTGTTCAGCTGGTCCATAGCATATATTTGTAGCAAGTTGGCCTTTCAAGAGAATGCGTTCCAAGTAAAGGCCACCATGATTTGTTTGACAACACTGAAGTTATTTTGCTTTCTCTGACCAGAGTGAGATCATGAATTATTCTTCTTCCGTGAAAAACCAAGTAAATACTACATGACTCTAAGGATTATTCACTGCATGCAGGAGAGTGAGAGGCACAGAAGACATTGTGCCTGCCCTTGAAAATATAAATTTGTACTGAAGGAGACAGAATGAAAACAAAATAAATCTACAAAAGTAGAACACAATATGCCATCAAAAAATAGCAAAGGTAAGTGTTCTGAATGGAAAGATATGGAACTATATTCTAAGGAAGTATTGAAGTGGCTTCTTGAGGGCTTGAGAGAAGCACTTTACCTGGAAACATATAAGGGAGAAAAGTCAGAGATTTTTTTCATATACCTATTAAAAAGGGATTTCTAAGATAATTTTTATAAAGGTATCTTAGACCACATTGGATTGATTTGTACTTAGCAAACTAAAATAAGGTTATCACTTGTATATTTCCAGTACATTAATATTATATAGGGGCTCAGACAGCCAGAAATTGAAGAGGTGTTCTTCATGACATTTGTCCCCCAGGGTAGGGTCTGCACAAGACCATCTACTGGAATAAAGAAAGAAAATACTAGATCTTTAAAAATGCATTTTGATTTTATCCTTTAAAATTTTCTACTTTTATATTTGGTTTATAATGCTCATGACACATTTTAGGTATCACAAGTATATAATTTGTAAATAAATAAATATTCATGGTAGGAGCTACCTACTTAGACATTTGAATTCTTGAAATATGTATTTTTAAAATTCTGTTTTAACTCAGTTATTTTGTACATTTTGGTGAATAGTTTCAATGACATCCATAGAAATACATTAGCCAAAGTATCTAGAAATCAATGCTTTTGAGAAAAATAACTCCTAATTCAGTTTGTATTATAAATTGTATTCTTTTTATAAGAAATCCTATTAAAAGCAATTCTAGTGCTTCTTCTGAATTTTTTACATATCAGTAAAATTCTTCAGTCTGAAAAAGTTGGTAGAAAGATCCATGATTAATAGATAGATGGTAGTCCTTTCAAATGCTTCTGGCTTTTGAGCTAAGCCATTGGGATTTCCATGTGGGTGGAGTTCTGAAGCTAAGAGATTTCTCCTTTATTTTTATGGTTCGAATGTGATGCTTCTGGGGTTTCTGTAATTTATTGGCAGTAAAATAACTGTGGTGGGATGAGCAACTCAAAACTTTCTTGACATCGTACTGTTACAAACGCTGTGGAATCCACTCTGTCTGCAGTGTCCCTCCCCCATTCCATGTAGACTGTGGTTAATGTGTCACCAGCCTTGTCTGTGTTATTTTCTGTCAGATCTCTTCCCTCATCCTGCAGCAGGTTTATTACTATTATTGAATTCTCATCTAATTACGTGAAGTTTCTTGAGCACAAATGTGACATTTAGTGTTTTTCTTTGAATGTTTGAATACTTACCTCTGAATTTATTTTTTTTTAAATTAAGTTTTATTGGAGTATAGTTGCTTTACAATGTTGTGTTAGTTTCTACCGTACAGCAAAATGAATCAGCTATACATACACATATGTCCCCTCTTTTTTGGATTTCTTCCCATTTAGGTCACCAAAGTGCATTAAGTAGAGTTCCCTGTGCTATACAGTATGTTCTCATTAGTTGTCTATTTTATACATAGTCATACAGAGTGAAGTAAGTCAGAAAGAGAAAAACAAATATCACATTTAACACATATATGTGACATCTAGAAAAACAGTATAGATGATCTTATTTGCAAGGCAGAAATAGAGACACAGGCATAGAGAACAAACGTATGGATACCAAGGGGAAGGGGTGGTGGTGGGAAGAATTGGGAGATTGGGATTGACATATATACACTATTGATACTACGTATACAATGACTTTTGGTTTTGTTCAAGGGATTCTCTCCTGATTGTGTGGCTCAAGGAAGGGGTGAAGATTTCTATCTTCTTTCAAGGATATTCAGAAATAAGGTATTTGGAAAAACTGTTGCAGTTATAACTGGTACAGATGTACAGTGGTACATCCTTTCTCCACAAATTCAAAATAAGCATGGTGTGGGATATACTTAATATCAGTATTAGTCAGGATTCTGAGAGAGAGAGAGATTTATTTTAAAGAATTGGCCACACGATTTTGGAGGCTGTCAAGTCCAAAATCATCAGGATAAATTGACAGGCTGAAGCCCAGGAAAAAGGTGATTTGCAGTTGAGTCAGAAGTCAGTCTGCTGGAAGAATTTCCTTTTCTTCTTAGAAAGTCAGGTTTTTTTCTATTAAGGTCTTCAACTGATTGGATAAGGCCCATCCACATCACAGACGGTAATCTGTTCTACTCAAAGTCTACTGATTTAAGTGTTAATCTCATCCAAAAAAAATACCTTCACAGAAACATCTAGAATAATGCCTGACTAAATATCTGGGTATGGTGCCTAGACAAATTGACACATAAAATTAGCCATCACAATATGCTAACAAAGTCTTGGGATCCTTGATGAATTGCTCCTCTACTGTACAGATTTTACAAAATGCCTCCTCGTGCACCCCTTGGTACTAGAAATAATTATAGTTCAATGATGTCACTTTCAACAAAAGCATTATGGTTATTTCCTTTTCAGAGAAATCAGAAATAAGCTTTGATTACTGAAGGCATGAACCCAGTGTCTAAAACTCAGCTGTTAACCAAGTTCTGTCTAAAGAGACAAAAGGGGGAATGTCTGATATGGATTAGTGTGTTGGATGCCCACTCACATGTGGAGTCAAGAAAAGAACAGCAGGTGACACGAGGCAGTGCACGTCTCCCCAGGCTGCTCTCCAGTGAAAAAAGTAATCAGTTTTACTTTTACAATATCCCTACCCTTCCAAAGCGATTCGGTTTTTGTTTTTTTTTCAGGAATATCCAAGCCAAGTTTATTATAAACTTGAGAGGGAAAGTGACAGAAAAGAATACTAGACTGAAATCAAGATCTTTACCCCAGATATTGAAGCATAGCTCTCTACTGAGGCATGGATACCCAAAAACTCACCTAATGAAAGCTCATAGACAGGTTTAGCTCTTCTAGAGTTATAGCTTTAAAAATCTTTGATCTCGTTATTGAGGGTTCATGGCAAAGTTTCCAGCGGTCCTCAAAGAAATGAGAAAATAAGAACAGTACAGTGAATTTTTCATAAACATCAACCAAAGTGATTCATTTTTGTAAATGTTCGTCCTTTTTAAATTGGAAAACACTTGACTACAGGGAGAAATTAATATTATTAAAATCGTAGCTAGCACTTACTTCCAAAATATCTTCAAGAGTTCAACTTCAAAATGGCATCTTCTAAAGAGCTCACATTTCCTTTCCCTGAATTGGATGTGCCTGTAGATCAGAATTAGAGAAAGAATATTTCTTCTATTTTCTTTAACATTACTAGAATGCAACGTCTTTTACCCTCAAGTTCACATTGCCGATGCACTTGGAAGTGCCAGATTCTGTTCCATTCTTCTTGCAAGAGTAAGACAAGTTTCCACTCCTTTCAGTGGCCACCTCCCTTGGTATATATTGGAGTACAGAGCGCTTGGTCTCCTGTCCTTCTTGAGTTATGTCCTGGCAGTTGCTCATCCACATCTCATGCTCTGTCTCATGATTCCCAGCTCTGCAGGGGACATTGCTCAGTTCCATCCACTGCCTTTCATAGCCTGGAACTCCTGGCAGTATCCCTTGTGGAGGGCAGCTTCCTTCTTGGGCCCAGGAGAGGGTGGGTATTTGGGGCAGAACCCACTTCCCCTTAGTGCCTAGTTCTTTGTTCCCCATGCTCCACTATGCACAGATGGTTCTAGGGCTCTCTCATACGCTGTTTAGTGGGGGAAGTCGAAAGGAATGAAAATACAGGTGGGAAAAATACATGAGGGAGATTGAGGCCCTTCCAAACCAAAGCCAGCCTCTGGGTCCATCACAGTTCTTAGTTTTTCTGTCTCCCTCTGTGATTAGGGTTGTTTTCCTCTGGAAGAAAGCCTCTCTTAACTTCATCCATCCTTTGGAAACACTTTTACTAACCAAGGATTTGTCTCACTCCAGAATTTCCTCCCTTGTCAGTCTGTTTCCTCAAGTTAGAAATAATATGTTTAATACAATGCCCAAGAGACTCCAGGAGGACCAGATTCATGATCTTTGATACTCTGAGTCTCACCCCACAGTACAGGTGGGTGTGGACATTTAAATTTTGTCTCTTTAAGAGTTTCCCACCAAAAAATTTTTAAATATATTCTAATTTCCTTCAACCTGAAAAAAGTTATTTCAGCCCTGCAATTTATTTGCTAATTCCTCTATTAGATTGAAAGTATTTGTTTTAAAATTTGTGTGTGACTATGTTATATTTTGACTTGAATTGTAGGTAGGCAGTTGGCCTTGCTACAGTCTAGTAGTGAGGGATTCATATAGTTTGATCTCCAAACTCTTTTGTCTTAAATTTTGAAAATTATTTTTATTACATATTAATTTCTTTAACTGAAAGGTTTAATTTAAAAAAATGTGAATATTAAAAAAATGTCTACCACCAGCATGAGCTGCAGACTGGTCTTCTAATTCTTCTGGCATCTGGTGAGTAACCATTGGCAAGCACACACACACACATGCGCACGCAAGCTTATCGAGGACAAACAATTCTCATAGATAGTGAAATCTAAATATACACGGAACTGACATTTTTCTAGCTGTTCCATAGTCTAGCTCTGCCCACAAATGATGCCAAATTTTTACATATCATGCAGAACAGACATAGTCACTCTTTATTTTTAATTTCACACCATGCCCCTGGGCTTCCCGAGCCTAGGGACTGGTTGAATGTTAGTGACCATAACTGAGCCATTTGCCTCTTGAGGACACTTCTTAGCACAAAAGGTCCAGCTTGAAATTACCCTTGTTTCTAAGCTGGGCCAAATCAGATTTTAAAAAATGCATTGCTATTCCATTTTATTTTGTTAGCTGAAGAAATACGATATGAGAATATATGATTGTCTGTTACTAAAATGCCATAATGGTGATGGTGAGACTTGGGATGTTTTCCACTTACACAGCAAAATGAGAGGTTGCACTGAGATGGTCACAATTTTGTCTGAAACAGCTTAGGTTTTCAGAGTTTCTTTACACAGGGAAATTAATAAAATATTTTACTAACTGGTAATTTTTTTCCGCTGAGGGAAGGAATTATATTTGTTCAGGGAAGTACCTTATAAACTGTAAGTGGAAGGTTAGGTGTTTAGGAACAGATTGGAAGAAGGCAATAAAGACAGCAAAACTTTTCTTCAAAGAAATGAATTGGTAGGGAGAGAGAGCAGTGGAGAGTAGAGTAGTTATAATGGGGTAGGAAAGAAAAGTAGGGGTCACTGGGTCAAGTTATGAAAATTTGAATCTCAAGTTGACAACAATTATTAAAGGACTTGTTAAATAAAAGAGTAATGTCCAGTTTTAAATTGCTGAAAATTTCTGTAGCATTATTCATTCTTCACCAGTAAATTTCTAAGAGCTGCCTTGTATGAGTTGGATGGAGTGTATTTGTATTGAGAGGATAAGAGTACAGTAAAGAGAAGCCACCAAGAAAAGGGAAAAGGCAGAGTCACAGAAACAAAATATAGAGAATTGAGTGGAAGCTGGAAATTGGAACCAAAGGTGACTAAGGAGTAATAGAAACCCCTACAATTTCTAAATATTCACAGTGAGAACATTGGATTTTCTACAGGATGTGAGATGGTGGTTGAAAATCATCTTACATAGATTTTAAGTGGCAGGATGGCCCAGCATGACACTTGGGTTACACTTAGCAAGGATTACACTTTTGTAACTTGGAATAAATACTTCAGGAGCACTCATTTAAAAATATTAGGTCTCAGGAACAATATAGGACAAAAGAGATGGTTTGAGACAATAACTTGGTATACACTTTGCCTTAGGTTCATTTGGTTGAATGGCACAAAGATGTACCCAAGTAATCATAAGTCATTCTTTTCCAAAAATTCTCTGCAAGTTACCATTAATTACAGTATAGAGTAAATGTACTCCCTCAGGAATCTGGAACTCAGCCTCTGGTTGACTGCCGCAGTTCCTTTCTCTTCTCCAAGACATGAAAGTTCATGTTTTATCCTGAACAGTCCTTAGATATCTGTATACTATATAATACATCTCTTAGTTTTCTTATTAAAATTCTTCCACTCCTGCACACAGCATTTATGGCGAAACCAACACTATATGACAATTCCCCACTCTTCTCTGCTCCTAATATGAGAGCAATAACTAAGTAGGTATACTCCCTAAGGTTTTCCTTAATCTTAGCTCTCAAGAAGAAAAATGAAGTAAAATATGACTCATATATTTTTTAAAGATTTGCTGATGGATTCTCAGAAGCACCATAGAAATATCTTTTTACCCTGGGCACAAAAATCCAGCTCTTCAATGAAAACAATTTGTCTGTGAGGTGCAGAATAAAAAGGACCCAGAAAATGGTTCCAGTCCTATAGTTATCAATAATTAAAATAAAATAGACATAATATGTTTATCACATTCACAGTGGACACATCATATATCTTTTTATTTTTATTCATTAATTTGCTCATTAATTAATTTGTTAATTAGCTGCTTTCATTTTTCATTTAGACCATTTTCCTATCAAAAAAATTGTCCTTTTGTCCCAGGGGTTCAACATAAGGAAAGACCTACTTCAGTGAGAAGGCTGGCTGCATTTGATGTGCTTCAGATTTACATGATCAAGTTCTTCTATGCTTTGCTTGACTGTAAGGAAAGTTGTCAAGAAAAAGGAGACAATATTTATAAAATGCTTATAAATCTTCTGAAGGAAGAGATTGGAAAGTGCAAAATGCTGCTGCTGAGGTGTGCTAATGATGGTATTGAAGAAGGAAGACCATTGGCCGTTTACACATTTGTTAATAACCCTAGATAACATTGACAAAAGATAATATTTTCTTATGAAACTGTGTAATATAATAATAATTCCTCACAATTGCTGAACACTGAGTTTTCATTTTCAGAAAGTTGAGACAGCTTCTGTGCGTTCAGGGTCTGCCATTTTGGAAAACGTTTAGTTTAGATTGTTCAATAAGCCAATCAGCATATCCACGGATGCATCCTGTTTCCCTTTAGCTGATTTTTTGCAATTCTAAGGTCCTAGAGTGACTTTCAAATAGAGATGAATTCAGAGTCTGAGGGGATGAAGGAACTAGTTTTGTTGAGAGTCTGTGTTATGGGGTGAATGTTTGTGTCCTCCAAGATTCATATGTTGAAGCCCTAAACCCCATGTGGCTATGTTTGGAGATTCGGCCTCAATGGAAATAAATAGGGTTATTCAAGGTCATGAGAGTGGACCCTAATCCAATAGAATGAGTGTCCTTATAATAAGAGGTAGCAGAGAGCTCTTCCCTTCTACCATGCACACAGAGAAAAGGCCTTGCTGGGACACAGTGAGAAGGCGGCCATCTAAAAGCCAGGAAGAGAGGCCTCACCAGAAACTGAACCCTGCTGGACACTGACTTTCTAGCTTCCAGAACTATGAGAAAATAAATTTTCTGTTGTTTAAGCCACCCAGTCTATGGAATTTTGTTATGGTAATCCTAGCTGATGACTACATTCTGCTGTTGTCAATACTTGAAGACTAATGTGAGGCGTCCCCAAGAACTCAGAGATGATGGAAACAAGACTACGTCTGTGGTTCCAAGGCAGCAACATTGGACTGAAACAACATCAGCAATGTCAATGACATAGTTATTCTATTTATTTGACAGGCACGACTAGGTACTTTACAAGTGCTCAATCCTGTAATCATTCCAAAGTTCTGTTAATGAGTTTCTTTATTTGTGCCTTTTAAGTATAGTCACAGAGTCTCAGAGTGGTGTAGTAATACTCAAGCTCACTTGAAGATGACATGGAGATCACTTGATTCAAATCTGGGCTGTCTAACCCCAAATCTCAAATGTGTAACCTTGTTCGCACTGCCACTGTATTGAGCGCACTTAATACCGATGGAAAGAGTGTGACTGTCAGAAGAGTAATTAGTCAGCAATAAAGCATAGAAAATGAAAATTATAGACACAAAAGCCAGCATAATTCATCTTGAGACTTCTGAGAGATTAATCCACTCTTGATGTTTCTCAAATCAGTTTCCAAAACTGCAAAGTGGAAAAGTAGATATGGGTTTATAATTAACAAGAGTGAGCCTGCCTTCTATTCCATCTTACATTCATTTTGTGTCTTCACAAAGATCTCTTTATGATCAAAAATTTGTTTTGAACTTCAGGATTGTCCATAGCTGGAAGCAATGTTGAGTAAATAGTAAGTACTCAGATTTGGGCTGAATCCCATTAATCTGACAGCTCACAACATCAGGTCTACTGTAGGGCTTCTGGGATTGCCTTGGTTATTGCTCATCGCTCTTCTTTTCTCCTGTAGTTGGGCCCGATAATGTCAAAACTTACTATTCTATACTGAATATTTCCTGGGTTTCTGTAGGCAAACCGCAGGTAAGAAACAAGCAATTTTTGTCCACAAGAACTTTTTTTTAATTAATTAAATTTTGGCTATGTTGGGTCTTTGTTACTGTGCATGGACTTCCTCTATTTGTGCCGAGCGGGGGCTACTCTTGTTGTGGTGCGTGGGCTTCTCATTGTGGTGACTTCGCTTGTTGCAGAGCACAGGCTCTAGGCATGCTGGCTTCAGTAGTTGTGGGACTCGGGCTCAGTAGTTGTGGCTCGTAGGCTCTAGAGCACAGGCTCAGTAGTTGTGGCGCATGGGCTTAGTTGCTCCGCAGCATGTGGGATCTTCCCAGACCAGGGCTCAAACGTATAGATTCCATATATATGTGTTAGCATACGGTATTTGTTTTTTTCTGACTTACTTCACTCAGTATGACAGACTCTAGGTCCATCCACCTCACTACAAATACCTCAATTTCGTTTCTTTTTATGGCTGAGTAATATTCCATCGTATATATGTGCCACATCTTCTTTATCCATTCCTCTGTTGATGGACACTTAGGTTGCTTCCATGTCCTGGCTATTGTGAATACTGCTGCAGTGAACATTGTGGTACATGACTCTTTTTGAATTATGGTTTTCTCATGGTATATGCCCAGTAGTGGGATTGCTGCGTCATATGGTCGTTCTATTTTTAGTTTTTTTTTGTTTGTTTGTTTTTGGTTTTTTGTTTTTCTTTTTTGCGGTACGCAGGCCTCTCACTGTTGTGGCCTCTCCCGTTGCGGAGCACAGGCTCCAGACGTGCAGGCTCAGTGGCCATGGCTCACGGGTCCAGCTGCTCTGCGGCATGTGGGATCGTCCCGGACCGGGGCACGAACCCGTGTCCCCTGCATTGGCAGGCGGACTCTCAACCACTGCATCACCAGGGAAGCCCTATTTTTAGTTTTTTAAGGAACCTCCATAATGTTCTCCATAGTGGCTGTATCAATTTACATTCCCACCAACAGTGCAAGAGGGTTCCCTTTTCTCCACACGCTCTCCAGAATTTATTGCTTGCAGATTTTTTGATGATGGCCATTCTGACCAGTGTGAGGTGATACCTCATTGTAGTTTTGATTTGCATTTCTCTAATGATAAGTATACACAGATTTTTGATGGATGTTTTCTATAACAGTCATTGTTAATACCTGTCCCATATTCCCTTGGCCCATTTCTAAGTTCATTTACAGCCACAGTAGACAGTTCCGGTACACACTGACCATTTTCTGCTAGCGGATTTTTCCAGCATGCCAGGAGTTGTCCATTTCTCACGCAGGCAGTGCCACCGCTGGGGATGGGAGTCAGTGTCCTCAGGGAGAGAATCTACAACATGAAGTCATGATACTTCAGTGAGTCCTGGAGCATTGAGCCTCAGTTTCCTGTGTTGCAACCCACTCATTAATACACCTTTCATTGGGTTTTCTCTCTTGGATATTAGATAAAACAATAGAGATAACACAATGCCTGATACAGACTTTTGGTTTGTTTCTAAAGGAAATCCTAATAAATGTCTCTTAACCAAAGCAACTGCTTTGCTTTGTTGCCATTATTCCTTATATTCTTCTTTGGTACACCAAACACACCTTCCTTTTAAGACTGCCCATGAGGGCAGGAACCACAACTATGTTGTTTGTGTCTGTATCTCCATCATATAACAAAAGACAGTACATGGTAGGCCCTTAATAAGTATGCTTCAAATGGAAATTGTATGTGTGTATGTATGTATTGCACAGTTCGGTGGGGTTTTACTATATTCACACAGTTGTGCAACCATTACAATGATTTAATTTTAGGACATTTTCATCACTTTAAAAATAAACCCGTACCAAACCTCGTTCTTCCAATCCTCTGGCAATCACTGATTTACTTATCATCTCTATGGATTTGCCTATTCCAGACATTTAATAAAAATGGAATCAAACAATATGTGGCCTTTTGTGTTTGGCTTCTTTCATGTAGCAAAATATTTTCAATGTTTGTATTGTAGCATATATTAGTACTTCATTTCTTTTCATAGATGAGTAATATTCCCTTGTATGGATATACCACCACCTTGTTTATCTCTTCATCAGTCAATGGACATTTGGGCTGTTTCCACTTTTTGGTTATTATGCATAATGCTGCTAAGAATAATCGTGTATAAGCAGCTGTATTATTTTACATTCCCATCAGCAATGCATGTAGGTAGGTTCCAATTTTTCTACATTTTCACCATTTGTTGTTGTCTTCATTTTTATTTTAGCCTTCCTACTGTCGGATTGAATTTGACTTGAGGGGAACAGTCTTTATAGGACACCTTAGCATTCCTTTTTCTCTAGCAATTTGCTGTCTCGTGAGACTTCTTTCATTTTGAAGCAACGAAAGTTTCTGAAAAGGAACTCCATGAAACAGCTGATACTGTCGACTTTTATGAATACTGTTATTGTCCTGCAGTCGTGGACATTTTCTACTGCAGCCCCTTTTCAAATCTAATAAAACCAGAGGTAGTTCAGCATAGTACATTGTGCAGCTCTGACCCTATCAAGTTGTGTGGCCATAGGAAAGTCCCTTTTTCTCTCTTGACCTCAGGTATCTTATCTGCATATTGAATAAGTCACATTCAGTATCTTTTTTTGGAATGCTGGGAATAAATTCTCTCAAGTTTACTTTTAGTTTAGAAATTCAAAGCAAGATTTTTCTTCCTCCTTCCTCCTTCTCCTTCTTCTTACACCTGCTTCATACCCCTTCCACTTAGAAATTATTCCTCTTGCGTGGCAACTGATTCTAATGGAAATTTCAGAGTCAGCCTCCCTCACTCCAGAAGTGGAACCAATTGAAATACTTCTCCCTCGGCAGAGTGATCAGTTCAGGGATAGGTACTATGGCTCAAGCTAGGAAAATTAGAGTCCTCCCTGGGGCCTCAGCTGGAGTTACCAGGAAGGATGCCGTCTGCTGCTGAGACTGCTGTACTAAAGGACTATGATTCTCACGCTGCTGGTGGCTCTCATGTCCACCACATGGAAAGTGTCTGTCTTAGAAATGAAGAGAGAGATTGCATCTTTTGAGGTCCTGAATCCATCTGGGCCTGTGCTAGACCTACCCTTGCATTTTTCTGTTGTTTCTTTTTTGGTACATAACCAATTTTAAGTTGACTTTCAGCCACTTTTACTAATCAGAAGATTTTTGACTAATATATACACAAACATTTATTGAGTGCCCATGGTAGAGACTCTGGGGTAGACAAAGAAATATGAATCCACCCTCTCAAAGCATTTACAGGCTGCTTGAATGGCCAAGTTTCAGAAATAAGAAAGCCAGCTTTACGACCAAACTTTTTTTATATGAGGAGAGATGCTTTGGCTTCCCACTTCACTGATCAACGTCTTAATCAGTGTACTATTTCAGAGACTCTTACAGTTTCCAAGCAGAGCCTTTCACAGAGTTTTGGCATCTGATGGCCTTGAGTGTTCTACCACACATTAGCTACATAATTTTGGACATGTTTTCTTAATGTTCAGAGCCTCATTTTATTCTCATCTATAAAATAGGATAATATTATCGAGTTCATGGGTTGCTTTAAAGATTAACTAAAACAATTCAGATAACAGAGTTCCTGATACCTAATACATTTTCATAAATTTGCTCCTTTTCTCTGTCTAGAAGCCATCTCCAGTCTTAAAAAATCAAACTAATTCAAAATTTGCCTTTAAAAAATACATTTAAATGGGAGAAAGCTTTTTAGAAAGTGGTATAAAATTGTTCTTCATAAACATCTTCAAATAATAACCATTTATTTGGGGTAACATATTCGCAAACACATTTAAACAACATAATTTAATGAGTAGCCCAGGTGTTGGCACAGTTTAAGAAAACTAGCAGTCAGAGATTGATATTCACCAAATATTACTATTCCTCATACAGAATGAAGAGGATAATTAGAAACGTAAGCAACCAATATTTATTTATTATGAATTATTTTTCCTGAAAAGCATGGATTTTCTGATTATGAGTTGTAACAATCTCCATACCACATTGGTAACATAACCAACAAATCTATGTGTCATTGACCCCAGGACTGGTTAGCACATAAATAAGAAATGAAAATAATGTAGTAACCTAAAGGTTATCCTGGTGAATCACCCCCATATTGTTATTATTGTTTAATGGGAACACATGATAAATTAATGTCGTGTTAATGGGTAATCAGTTTATCTTCTGTTGACCCAGGGCATGTATAAAGTGTTCATTTGACCTTAAGTTGCATTTCTAGTTTTTCCAAACCTCAGTTACTCTTAGTTGCCCTTGCTGTATGGGCCTGACCCTAACTACAGGGTGAACAAAATTTGCTGAAGCAGTAAAAAGCAATTGAAAATATTTACAGTTATTTCCTGAAAATAATTATTCATTACTGTACATGTATAAATGAAAAATCTGAAATGAGCTGAGTGTTGCTTTTCTGGTCTAAAACAATGGCAACTTTGCTTATAGAACAATCATCCTTTGAATCAATTATTTTTCTGATTACATTATACTCATAAAGAAATGAATATAGTGCCCTTTAGAAATACAATATAGTTATAAAAAAAAAAAGCCCACCCTCTCCCTGTACATTTTAATGATTAACAAAGCTATCTCATGGTTTGGATGGAAGCCCAGGAAATGATCCAAATGGGATTATATTTTCTTAATCTATTAGGATAATGTACAACTTGCTTCCATTCTCTACCCTACCCCATCTAACTTGGCAAGTATCGCTAGAAGACCCTGAAATAGTGGTATTCCAGAGATAGACGCACATACAGTTTATCATCTCCAGACACTGTGTCTGTCATAGCCTGCAATTTTAAGAAGAAAGTATTGCTGACTAGAAGAGAATTCATGTGTTTTAGAATTTGATTGATTATAGGCACCCAGTTAATAGTGTGATCAGCATTATGCAAACATATAAGGGTCATGGCCTTCATTGGGCTGGCACGTACACACACACACACACTTTAAAAAGCAACAACAGGTATTGAGTTTCAAATTCATAATCACAATGCAGAAAATCCAAAGGTGACCTAGAGGAGTCAGTGTTTCCAAGCACCTGTTCTTAATCTGCAAGCTTAGCCCAATAAGCATAAACACCAGGGAGGAGAGATACGCTGGTTGACAGTGATCAGGAGGACCGAGGAAGACAACCATCTGGGCCACTTTCAGAATTAAAGAGACCCGAAAGAAAATCTGGCAAGTCCTGCTCAGAGAAGACATCGACACATTGCTCTCTGCTAAGATGATTTTGCCTAGACATGATCATGACCATTGAGAGACTCAGGGATAAGGGAAAAGGTGCCAGTCACAGCAAAGAAAGGGGATACTACTCTTTCCCTTCCCTACAGATGCTTATGGCTCCCAATGGGCATTGCAGATTTCTGGGAGATGATGCCACAAGCTAGGAAGACATCTTTATTTGGTACCTCAGTTGGAACAGGCTGCTGAGGCCACCTGCAGAGAAAGCCCCATCTGCAGGTCTTCCACACCTGTGGTACTCAGTGAGCCAAGCATTTGACTACCAGAAATACAAGGAATCCAGGAGGGAGAGAGACCTTTTAGCCACTCTTGTGACATTTTAGACCTCTGTGGGTCCTTTGAGAGACTGTGGTACTATGGGTAATTAACACCAACTGTAGGGCTGTTAATTATGCTTTATCTTAGTTTAGTTTATCTTGTGATATACTTTGGTTAGAGAATTGGCAGGCATAAACATTTGACTGTCCAATAGGGCCTTTACTACCTGTTTTCTAGTGGGACTTAAAATGGAGAATCTATTACCCACGCCCCATCCCTGAGGGAAAAAAAACAACTGTGTCTTTTATTATATGCAAGTCATAGTTGAATTATGCTCAAATAGAATCTTATTTTGTCTACTAACTTTGTGCATATAACAGTAGCTCCAAAGAATAAGATGGAGATATGAATGAAGAGGCCATTTCCCCTTTTATGTTAAGCACTTCTGTCTTTTATTTATTTAAAATAAGAAAGCATTAGCTTGGATTAATATTTTTAAATTAAGACATGGATAAAAATTAGACCTACTGCAGGAATGAGAGTTTTTCCTTACCTGTGTTGTAGAAGCCCTACAGGAGTGGATCTCTGGGGCCTGGTTCCATGTAAATAGGCTAAATGTAGCAACTGAATTTTAGTAAAGAGGAACTATTCGGAATGTGCTAAAGCAAAGTGACTTGGGGATCAACTTGGCATGTATTCATTTATTCAGATAAAAATTTATAGAGCATCAATTCTGTGCCTGGCCCTGCACTGGCAATGGGTTCTAGTGGAAAATAAGATACAATTCCTACCTCCGTGTAGCTTACAATCAGCAGATTAGCAAATGTGCATTGAGCACATCTCATGTGCCAAGCAACGAGATGTTCTGGGCGTGGTGTGCAGATGAAGAGAAAATGTCCTATCTTCAGTGAGCTTACAGTTTAATGGTGAAGTTGGATCAAACCATTATCATTCCAAGGCTGTGTGATAGAGTCAAGGACTGGAGCACACAGAATTCTTTTAATCCGTTCTTTGTATTAACCTTTTATTTTTGGAGAGCTTTCCTCTGGGAAACATTGGTTTTATAAATATTAATTCCATCAGAAAGGAGCTGTAGAAAGTAGTGGACAGAACGTTTGGACTTTAGCTTTTGTCTTGATTGAGGTGTAGCTCCACTGTGTTTATGCAATACTTACTTACCTGTGAATAGGATTCCTGAGGTCTCCTTTTGTCTATGAACATGCAAACAGAGCTTACCTATTCACGGTGCTGGCTTTGCATGAGCTAGTGATTGCCAGCTGCTGAGACCCTCTGAATGAATGGGAGGTAGCTGGGAGGACAAGGCAATATTACAACTCATTGAGATTTGAGGCTCCTGCACTGCCTCTAGGACTCATGGTCTGAAGCCACTGCTTATATACCAACTCTTCTTGTTCTGCCCACTACCCACAAGGCTATGACCAACAATTCCTTGAATGTCACTAGAATGACATTTCTGGAATCAACTCATTTATTTATTGAATTTCTCTAGTGCACAGGAGCAGGTTAATAGCAAGTCTTGAGCCTCTGTACAAAATAAAGGAATCTATAATGGAGCTAAAAGTTTCTGACATCATTACCAGTTACATTTTCCATTTGTTACTTCATTAAATTTTGCAATATTTCTGGAAATATAAGTAGCTACTAAGCCAGATATTTAGGAGTCCAGAGGTGAGGTTGTTTAAATTATTACTCTATGAGGGGTGATTTGTGCTTTCAGGTATGTGTTTGTCCTTTAGATCCTTAACCTTTAGCCAATTCCATGTTTGTCATGATTAATTTTCTATATGGTTTTGACCTTCTCTTGGCAGATGGCTTCCACATTATCTTTGTTGAGAATGATTCTGACACTGGCTAGAGAGATACAATTGTGTTCTGTTTATGCAACGTAGAAAGCCAGAGCACTTTTTAAAAGCTGTCTTCATATATCATTGTCAGTATTTTGAACCACTAAATTGTTATTAAAAATTCAGGGACAATAATCCATTTTGAGAATACCATGAGAGAAGCAAATACTATAATGACTGACTGACATTTCAGGAATAACATCATTCAAGACATGCTAATTTCCCTATGACCCATTTCCTTGGATAAGCGTCCCTTGTATAAATAAGTTGGGTTTCCAACCCCTTCTCATCATTTGCTTTTGATGAGGGAGTCTTGATACTAAAAAAGAAAATCATCTGAAATGAAATTTGCTTGTGTTCTGTATGGTTCTACAGCCAAAAAATAAAAACATAGCCTGCTTCACGGCTAGAATAAACGGCTTTCTTTACCAGAAAAGAGTTTTATATCACATGGTTTCCACTATTTTTCAAGAAACAAAATGCTATAATAAGCACCTAAATTGGCTTGTGCACTATTTCAGGAGTAATGATCTCTGATAGGAATGTACTAGATAGAGAGTCAGGAGATGGGAGAGTTTGGGTCCCAGTTCTGCCAGGATAAAGCTGTCAACTTGAACTTGAAAAGAGGATTGAATATCTCATAGCTGTAGTCAAGTTTGGGGTTTTGTTTCTTTGCCATTTTTTTTTTTCAAGCATGTTCAGGTGTGTTCTAGCTCTAGTAGTCTATGATGTGGTGCCCAGGAAAAAACATAAGAGAATGTTACACAGATACCCTTTCTCTGTATTCTTCATGGAAAGATACCTACTTTTTTTTTTTTTTTTTTTAGTCAAAGTGGGAAATTGACCTTCCAATTCCGTGATTTTCAAGTATCTTCATCCTATGAACCATTTTGACAGGACAAAAGCCTTGCAGATGACTTATCCTGTAACTTTCTCTCGTTACTACAAAAGAAAAGAAAAAATAAATGGGTTTGTTAATGGAAAATATGTTGCTTTTTCAATCAGATGCTAATGAGAATGATCGTAAGCAAACTGCTAATGGTTTTTTATTTTTTTGTACCCTAAAGCATAGATTCCAGTATCATAAGAGGATTGATAGCAATAATTTGCATTTAAATAATGTCCAAGTTTATAAAACACATGCATTTAAAAAAAAACTCATTTGACCTTCACAAAACAGAGGATTATCTTTTCTGTTTGATAGATGAGAAAATTGAAGCTGGGTTATGAGAGGTAGAGCCAGATCACAATTCTTGTCTTCCATTTCTTAATTCAGCTTGCTTTTCCACCATCTCATAGCAGGGTAACATAAACCTTGAAGTTCTGAGTGTCTCCAGCGTTATTTTGGAATACTGGGATGACACTTACTCTTCCTAATAAAGTGTGTATTTGAAAAAGAACCACTGAGAGAGGAGAATATTACACTAGAGTGATAATTATGGTAATAAAGAGCACCAAATATTTGTATAGAAATACACAGTTTGCTTATTTCAGGGGATCCTTGAACCAACAATCTGACATGGATTCCGTTATTCTTTGGTTACAGGTGTGGAAACCTGTGATAAAAGGCTGAATGCATGCCTTGCCCAACTGGCATATGGCAGAGCTCAGACTCAACCCAGGCTGTCTGTGATATTTACGTGATCCAACACTACATAGGTTTAGACACACTGGGGGACACAGTTGGTTGTCCTTAACGATTAGAATTTTTCAAAGCACAGCACAATTAGCTCTTAACCAGTAATTATTCTTTCATAGAGGAGAGGGAGATACATAAGAGGCAGGCAATATAAAGTACTGGTTAAAAGCATGGACTCTGGAATGACATCAAATTGCACTTCTTGCTGACCTATTAATATTAGGATAATGGATAATAGTACCCACGTGTATTCTTTTTTTTTTTTTTTTTTTTTTTGCGGTACGCGGGCCTCTCACTGCTGTGGCCTCTCCAGTTGCAGAGCACAGGCTATGGACTCGCAGCCCCAGTGGCCATGGCTCACGGGCCCAGCCGCTCCGCAGCATGTGGGATCTTCCCAGACCGGGGCACGAACCCGTGTCCCCTGCATCGGCAGGTGGACTCTCAACCACTGCGCCACCAGGGAAACCCCCCACGTGTATCCTTTAAGAACTCCTTTAAGGACGGGGCCGAGGTCTCTCTAGAACGGGCTTCCTTTCTTCTCTCTTACCTAACTGTGATGGAATTAAATTCTGATCCTAGCACTTGGTCTACTCTTTCACTCTGCAATGAAATGCATTTCTCCTTTACAGAGTTTTCAAAGCAAAAGTCACAACCGTTTGTTGCTTAGGCAAGCATCTTTTTTTTTAACATCTGGAATACATTAATATCAGAAATGAGAAAGTATCAGTTTTGGGGCCTGCCCTCTCTTCCACCATGATTATTGTGACTCAGTCAAAATTAGTCCATAATCTGACTTCCAGAGTGCAGCTAAAGGGAACTCAAGAACCGGGACTGTGATAGGCTGAATAGACATGTATAGACCCTAAATATATGTTTTGAGTCATTTTTCTGTGTGTGTACTGCATAAGTAAACGGCTCCCATTCAAGAGGGCAAATGAATTACTGATTGATCTTGTTACCTGCTAGCAAGTAACAAGAGAGATGTGTAGATAGCAGAGAATTTGGCTGGGATTGGCTGCTTCATTTGCAATATTGGTTGATATCAAGAGAGAATATGGCAAGAGGGAAGTTAGGATGTGTCAAAAAGGACAGAATGGATTTAGAAGCATGATACATACTTCTTGTTTGTCACTTCCTAAGTCATTTCCCAAGATACCTTGGCTAAAATCCAAAATTACTTTCTTGTTTTAAACCCCAGCATACTAGGGCGAAGGGCAGGAAGTTAACGGTGATACTGCACTAGTTTTTGTACAGATGGACGTGTGTGCAATTGCAATACATTTGACATGCATTAGTAGACTACTACATATATTCACAGGTGTGTGAAAGTTAAATGAGACATCACCTCTAATTTCTTAAATATTGTACATAGTGCTGGGAACTTTTTCTAATAATGATAACAATAAAAGTGTATCAATAATTATTATTGTTCAGAAATTGAGACCTACAGAGAAGAGCTAGGAATATGTAATGCCTGGAGTTGGACTAAAGAAAAGAAAGGTGAAGGAGGCTTCCTTTGGCTGCTTTGAATTCTGGTCCCAGTCAGGTCTGAGGTCTGAGTTCTCTCCTTGACTGCCACAGTTAGGCTTTGTGATTTAATGCTTGTGTGGTTTCATGGCCTCATATGGAAACCAGAACAATATCTCCTCCCACTAAATGCCAGGAGGATCTGCTGAATGAGAAACGTGCAGTGAGGCTGGAGCTGAAGCCCAGCAATACAAACTGTGGTCTCCGGCGTTATGAAGACTCAAAACGCAGAACCGAAAATCAGATGCTTTCTGGGCACTGGAATCAAAAGCAATAGCCTTATCATTGACTTCCATCACCTCTTCAGCCAGAACCTCAGTGTTTCCTATCAGTGGCTAGAGATAAACCTCTTGGTCCTGGGAACCAATGGTCCTTTTCTAATGGGCCATCAACACAAAGGAATGCTTGTCATTGTGGAGACTGCAGTGAAGGTTCACCGATAAATGCTTGTTAGCATTTTATGAAGAGAGTTACAGAAATGGAAAGTACTCATAAAAATGTTCTCCTCCAAAGAACAGTCCCTGCCCCCAGCTCATTTTTAGATGAGTCTTAGATACCGTAGGTCATGAAATTCCTATTCAATTAACTTATATGAGAGCAGAATCCGTTCTTTGTAACTTTTCTTTTTCCCATGGAAAAATGTTTTGCAAATCACCATCTGCTCTCCTTGCATCTCTGTGCTTGCTACTCTTCAATACAACTTTGCCAAATCCAACAGGAGAGCAGAGGGCTCAGAGGTAGGTGTCTGACAAGTGTCACAAACCAGGACAAATGAAGGTGCTTTCCAATGTGTTCCCACTGGTTCAATGTGCACCACTTGCAAAGATAGCACTGGTCACCTTCCACTCAAGGTGTCCAAGAATATAATTCTAAAAGATGATTTTTCTTGCCAAAAATACAAACATGTTCAAGATGGAAACTCTTTTTTTTTCCCTTTCCCTTAAATCTAACCTAATGAGTGGGGTGATTTCAGAACTGCTGAGGAAAACGAATCAATTCTTTCTGGTTTTTAAAAACTAACAAGAAATGCTGAGTGAGTAAAAGGCATCGAGGCAGCATTCAGTAAATGCACCGGCATCAGGAGGGAGGTCAAGTTAGAATTGTGTTTGACTGTTGGAGTTTACTAAAAAAATTTAAGTACCATTCCTGGAGATAAAATATTGTTATGCGTGCATTAGCTCTTGGCTAGATAGCCAATACTCATGTACATGGCATAATTTTTATATATAAATGGATGCAGTACAAATCAATGCTCTCTATTCTCAGCTGTGCCCTCAGTGATGCTTAGAAACACTGTTATTCATCTGATTTCCTATCACACTCCCCCTCAGGGCCAGTACAAGCCTTCTGTAACTCTGACCAGCTCCACTCCCCAACACCCTCTAGCTGATGGCTCCTTCCCCAGAGGTTCCCTTTATTTTCCTCCTCTTCCAAGCAAGGCACTTCATGTGTAGTCTTGGTTTTATCCTTTTCCATCCTTTTGGGGTCCTAGAATCCAAAATCTCCTTGTTCAGTCCTCCAGTGTTATGTTTCAGAGCTTTGCAAGTTCCTTCTTCTTACTTTTATTTGCAGAAATGTAGCCTAGCTAAAGTTCTTTGTTTACTGTGCTCCATAGACTTCCTTGCAACGGGGACCATGGTTTTGATGACCCCCAGGTGGCGTCTGACCTTGCTTCATGCAGGAACATTCCAGAGCTCCTTGCTTCTCTCTCGCGCGCCTTCAGTGACATCTTCTTTGTGGAATTCTCCTCCTCTTTCAAAATACCTCCCCTCACACTTGATATTTCTTCCCGCTCCTGGCCATCTCTCTCCTTTCTTTCGCTGCTAAACTTCTGATAATTGAATTTTTATATGGACTGTGTTTGCTTTCTCATCTCCCATTTGTACCTCAAGCCCTTCTTTACACTCTGGCAAAAAAAACAACCTTCCTTTGGCTTCTGGGGTACTGCATTTTCCTGGGATTTCTTTATTTCTGGTGTATTCTTCTCATGCCCTTCATTTTTCTCCCATTCACTAAAGGTAGGGATTCTGTGTGATTAAATGTTAAGACAACTTGGAGATTTCCTTTATTTCTGCATTTTAACTAATGTCCTTATGTCGATGATTCCAAAATCTATGTCCCTATCCCATCCTCTCTCCAAGGCTCTGATTACTTATTCTCAATTCCATTGCTAACTTCCATATGTATGTCCATTAATACTCTGGCTTCATTGTTTTGAAACTCTGTTCATTGTCTCCTCTTCAAAATCCCTCCTCCTCCTACTTTCCCTAACTCTGTTAAAGGCACTATAACAAAATCATCAACAAAATCTTAGCATTACCTTCATTTTCTCCTTTCTCTTGCTACCTTAACTGATCACCATGCTCTGAAGAACCTACTTCTCTCCTGCATCCTGTCCATTCCTTCTGAATCTCCATTCCTACTTCGCCTGCCTTAAGCCAGGCCCTCCTCTTCTACTCATACCGCCGGAGTTCTCTTCATTGGTTTCTCTGACTACCAGTATCTCTCCTGCAATGTGTCCCCCACACTGCTCTTGGAGTTTTCTTTCTCAAACTCAGCTACCATTATCCCAAGTCTTCACGGTTAAGGCTACTCTGTACTCTTCTGCCTAAGGAGTTGAATTTAAGGCACGTTTTCCATCATTCCAAGTCTCCTACAAGCTGGCCTCAGCCTCAACTCCCTTCTACCTTCCATTACTTCCTTTTACTCCTCTTAGGATCAGTCCCTTCTTCCCCCTGCCATTTCTCTCTGTTGACATTGAACCCATATTTCAAAGACTAGTTCAAGACTCAACAGACCCTTGTGCAGAGTCTTCTCTGGACACCCTATTGATAATAGCTTCTTCTTTCTTCTTCTAGCTTCTTCTGCAGAGTCTTCCGCAGCCCTTTCCTCTGCCTCACATTACTGTCAGGTGAGTAACTCAAGAGTTTATATTAATCTTGACCCCCTCCAGGTACCTGGACCCTGAGGAGGCACTCACTGCTTCATGGAACCAACTGAACTTGGAGCTGACGGTGATGGAAACAAGAACCTGATGTTTATTATTTTGAAATCATTGTAAAAGAGAAACATTCTCAAAGATTTTATTCAGCTATGTCCAAATAAGGGAACCATTCATTTTTCATGGCTTATAATCAGATAGGTGTAAAATGGCTGTGGAAAGGCAGAGTTGCAAATTAATTATCCACTTAACCTCTGACAAAAGAAAATAATCTTACACCTTTTCAAGAATCTTTCTTTTTTTCCCCCTCAATCGGGATAATAATGTAAAATTTTGCTGATGTCTTTCAAGGACAGTGTCACATTTATGGCCCTTTGTCACACAGTTTCCTGCAGTTGAGCAGACTGTGGGTCAGTGATAAGCATTGGTAAACAGAGCTCCTCTGAGACGGAGACAGGTTTGTATGTGACGCACCATGATTAAGGAAAAAGCTGGGTGATAACTGGTGGGACAGACATGTAAATTAACATAAAGGAGGAGAGCAGGGTTAATGATTCTGTATGAGAAGAATGGGTAAACATAGATGAGGATTGTATTTCTGGGATCAACAATGTGAAATTAACTGAGACAGCTGTATCTTATCTGATCCCAATTCCAAAGAATTTCCTTGCTGAATTACATAAGTTTGCATTGGATGGATTAATACACACAGAACTTTGAAGAGTTTTCCTCCCTAGGTTCTCAGCTTCTTTGCTAAGAGAGAAAAGCAGTCAACATAAACCACTTATTTTAAGATTGCTTTAACAATATTGAGCATAGAGCATCATTTGCTTCCTGTCAAGGCAACACTTCTCAGAGCTTTTTTTTTTTTTGAAGAAATGACAGAAAGAGAAAAGGGAATAGTGCCTCAAATGGGTTTTTGAAGCATTGTAAAAACATGGCAGAGTCAAATATCTACAAAAATGTGATCACTGTAAATGTTGAGAGTGACTGACTTCAAGCTCAGCAACTTGAGAAATAATTCCTTAAATGAGTAGCTTTAAGCCTAAGTTAACTTTGAAAATGGTCACTTATTCAGTAGGAAAGTGCTTAGAGCTTTCCTTTAAAAAATTACACGTAGAGCTTCCCTCGAAGCGCCGTGGTTAAGAATCCGCCTGCCAGTGCAGGGGACACGGGTTCGAGGCCTGGTCTCGGAAGAGCCCACATGCCGCGGAGCAACTAAGCCCGTGCGCCACAACTACTGAGCCTGCGCTCTAGAGCCTGCGAGCCACAACTGCTGAGCCCACGTGCCTAGAGCCCATATTCCACAAGAGAATTCACCTCAAATGAGAAGCCCACGCACCACAACGAAGAGTAACCCCCGCTCACCGCAACCAGAGAAAGCCCGTGTGCGTCAATGAAGACCCAACGCAACCAAAAATTTAAAAAATTGAAAAAAAATTACATGTAAATCATCTTCTTTTTATGGAACTAATTAGACATTCTTAAAAATTGAAGTTTTACTCTCCTTTCCTACTGGTAAACACCAGTCCACAGGAAATCAGAATATTTGCAAGCATCCTGGATTTAAATTAAAAAATACTTAAACTGTGACCTAAGGTAGGTACGGAGGGAAAAGATGTCAGGAAGTGAAAGGCAGGCTGAGTCTGTGGTCCACATTCGAACACCAGGCCGTGGTTTTCCTATAAACTGCCATTCCTAGCAGGGCTTTCAGGAGAAAATAAAAATATCCAGAATAGCTGCTCTGCAAGAGAAATGGTCTAACTCCCAAGGCCCACCTAGAAGGGACTCTGGGCCTGAGAGTTGAGTGACATCAGCCCTGGTTGCCAGGTATCAGGCCATGCCTCTCTCCCCTCAGCCCTCCAAGGTACCCTTTGAAAATACGGTCCCACTGCTTCTTCTTCCTGCTCTATTCTATTCCTCACTTGCTGCTTATATTTCCTCATCACCAACTTGAAATCAAACTCCGGCCTTCACTGATTTGCTAAAACCGTATTTTAGATCATCTTCAGTGGCCTCCCCGTTACCCACTCCCGGGTCTGTTTCCTCAGTTCTCATCCTTCTCCATCTCTCCGCCATATTTGACAAATTAGGTTAGTAGCTAAATTTCTGTTCTAGCTTCTCCCTAACGGTAAAAAAGACAAAAATTTTCATTCTACAAGCAGGTCTTCTTCGTATATTTTAAAGTTAAAAAAAATAAAGCTTCTTTATGTAGTATAATATTATGTATATTGTATATATAGGTATGCATAAATTATATATAGGTATACAAAAATTGTATATAGGAATATATGTGAAATGTCAGAAAATACCATTAAATATAAGGCTTAGAAGGTGGTCATAATCTCATAATCTCACCTAGAACTATTTTAAATACCTTGATTTATGTCCCTCGTGACATATTTTAAACACCTTGATGTATTTACCTCCTGAGTGTTAAAAATGAATGTAAATATATATACAGTTAGATCAACAGGATCACATACTGTTACATGTTCTATAACTTTTAAAATCCTTGACATTTGAATATCTGCCCATGATAACATATATTCACCTACCTTGCAGGTGGCAGCTGTTTTCCTATTAGCTCTCAGATCTCCTCCCCACTGTTCTCCCGCCATGCCCCGTTCCTCAGGACCAACCCCTATAAACTACATTTCCTCTTCCCAAGAGCTTCCACTTAAGTTAGATCAGTGGGAGGCAGTGGGAGGATGCAGGATAGGAAGGTAGAACAGCTTGGATACTTATCTTTGTCTCTCTGCTTGGGTAGACTCTCTGGCAGGACAGGCTACATAATTTCTGGGCCCCAGTGTAAAATGGAAATGTGGGCCTCTTGTTCAAAAATTGTTAAAAATGCTAAGATGACAGCAGGGCATTAAACCAGGTGTGCCCCAGGGCCCTGCTGAGTGTGCTGTTCTGTGGGAGTGCACAGGTTGCAGGCCAAGAAGCTGGCTCTGGTCTCTGGCAGGGGCTTCATCTCTTCTAAGACTCAGGTTCACACCTGATGGCCTTGGCCGCACAGCTCTTTGAATGACTGTCTGTACATACCTCTCTCACTGTCCTTTAGTGCTATGGGTTGCAGTGATTCCTGTGGTCGCAGGTCACTGGGTTGTCCCACTTTCCCTGCATCCTCTTCTGTTTTTTCCAACACTTCTGTAACTAGTTCTCCCTAGTAAATTTCATCTACTGAACTACCTGTTTTAACCCTGACTGATAACTACATTAGGAACCCAGGCATTGTACTGCCATTTCCTTTATTCTATTCAATGCGATTGCTCCAGGCATCACTAATCCATAACAGCTTTCTTTCTGTGAGATTAAACTCAGTCTCAGAACCCTTCTCAACACAGTGTTTGACTGCAATTGACATAGGACATGAAATCTGTGTGGCCTCCCAGCTATACATCATCCTTTTAAACAACTTCATGCTTTCTACTGTGGCTATGGTATATTTTATTTAACTAATCCCTAACTGGTGACAATTAGTTTTTCATTTTTCACCAATTCAGAAACACATGTTTTACATAGGTATTTTTGTTTACTTCTTCAGTCGTCTTCAGGATAATGTCTTTGAAGTGGAATTGCTAGGCCAAAGGGTATGCACGTTTTATATTTTGATGCATATTGCTACTTCAGAATGGCTGTATGAATATTAGTATGTTTAAGTATGAAATATGTCTATAATATGCTAAGATTGATCTTTTTTCCCTTCAAAACAGTTGGGAGTCATAACATTTCCTTCAACAAATCATTTTTGCAGTTCTTCTTAAAAACCGTCTCCAGATCCAATTTCAAAGGCACTTAGAAGTCACCCCTTTATATTCAACTTACAACTTATTTTTAAATGAAAACAGTATTACTCAGCTTAATCACCTTCTTAGTCTCCAGACTTGCTTTCAATGGACTTTTGATTATTTTTCAGAAGTAAAAATCTATTTTCATGTGTTGAAGTTTTCTCGTTTTTGAAGATAGTCAAAACAATAGACTGCTGTCCCTGAAGGCTTGAACAGAAGAGCTGGAAACTCTTAAGAAACTGCTGCAGCTTTACTGAAGCTTCTAGCTTCCCAAGGTAACTCCTTTGAGAGGGAGGCAATACTCATTGAGATGCAAGTTTGGTATATTTGTTTTAAAACTCAGTTGCTTTATATTATGGAGGAAACCTCTTCATTAGTGCAGGTTACCTCTACCTGTAACTCTTCTAACCAAAATCTTTTGTCAAAAGGGCTGTAAAATATTTGTTTAGCTTGATTTCATCAATATAGCAATGGAACTATCTCGTCTGTAAGTACCTCCATCTTTCACCTGAAATTGTTCTGACTGAAAACAATGTTTTTTTCCTAAGTACACAGTAAATCATGCTGCTTGATTTTAAAAGTTAGGCCACCCTTCAAAGAGCTTTGGGTCTTTCCATTTTGTACACTCTGTCCAAGGTAATTTCTAATTTGCCTTTTGCAAGGAGAGCCTGGAAATGTGCTCTCATAGGACTGAATGTTTTCTCTTTCTTTCCTTCTCAGGAATGTCATGCAGCTTTCAAATGATCACAGAGCAAACAAAAACACCCTCCCTCCTTCCCTCTGGTTAAAATCTGTCAGTTTAAGGGCAATGTCTGGTTTCAGTAATATGAAATTCTTTGTTAGCTTTAGAAATGGGAGATCAATGACTTATTCTTATAATCCCTTAACTCTTAAATGGTCTACCAGAAAGCTGGTTTCAAGAAATAAGACCAGGCTTTGCATTTAGATAGAGACTCAAATGTGTGGGAATGTGTGTGCTCCTTTTGGTGCTGTGTTTTCATCCCGTCAGACCAATAAATTCCTACAGGTCTCAGCTCTTTAATTCCCTTTAG
This sequence comes from Monodon monoceros, assembly GCF_005190385.1. Taxonomy (NCBI): domain Eukaryota; kingdom Metazoa; phylum Chordata; class Mammalia; order Artiodactyla; family Monodontidae; genus Monodon; species Monodon monoceros. The sequence continues at coordinate 16,217,261 of NW_021703772.1, forward strand.
GGAGGACTGGGATAAAGAATATCAACCCTTTCTAAAAAAATCCCGCTGTTTTTAATGACATACAGAAATAGCTACAAGAAGTACCTTAATCATTTTTACTTGCTGGGCCATGTAACTTTTTTTTCCTCAAAAGTTAATGATCACTAAGGGCCTGCACACATGCACTCAGAACCCTGGCCCTTGGGTCTACCTAAGTCACATTTGCAGTACAGCCCCCAAATAAAACCTTACCTAGTTCTCTGAATTTGTGCTTCTGCTGTACACTTCATGGTTTATAAGCTTCCATTTCATTTCCTCTGCTTGCCATGTTGCAGCTGTAATATTTCAGCTTCTGAACAAGGAACTTAGCTGGGCCAGACTAATCCAGCTTAAATTTGCACTCATGGTGTAAAATTGATTGAGGCCTGTCTCCATTAATCAGAATCTTCTAGACTATTTGGACTCCTCATTCTTACATCTATACTTTTGTGGATTCTTGTGCTTGGAGTGACCTCCTTTTCCATTCCATCTAATGAAATTCTTTCTTCCATCAAAGCTCAGACAAGTCTTACCTCCCACCACGAGCCTTCTCCAATTTTTAAAAGTTGAGCTTTACACTACTCTTTTTTCTTTGAACTCCTAGAATATAAAATATAATGTTTTGAACTTATTATTATTATTTGTAATTGTCTTCTAGAAGGGCCTATATACCACTTAGGGCAGATGGCATTGCACGTCTGCTGGCAGCCCTCCTTCCCAACACTTCCCAACACAGGCAAGCGTAAAACCAAGGTCCTTGGACATTCTCATCATCTTATTTAGTAATTCAGTCTTTATGCAGTAAAAGATGTGAAAATGCAGATCTTATATGGTCTGTTCAAATCTAGGGCTTAACGATGACAGTAATTGTTTTGTCCATTTTCATTCTTGTGATGAATAGTTACATCAAATGTATGCTGTCCTCTTCATAAATTTTATGTGCATTATGTTGAACACAAATCTACTCTCTTTCATTGTTTCCAGTTTTCAAAGACTTAAACAAACCGCCTCTTTGGAAAATTTCTACTTCTGTTTTTCTTTTTAGTGTCTTATTCCTTTCTGAGCTCCCCTTTTTTGTTTTCCATTTCTATCAGGTTCTCTATTTGTACTCATTCTCAAGAATCTAAAGGATTAAAAAAGAATATGTATATGTACTCCAGGCTTCCACCACTTGAAAATATTTCTATCAACAATGTAAATTCAAGTAAATGTAACATTTTTAACAATTAAAATTATTACTTTAATTTTTCAAAACAGTTAATTTACCTCCAAGTTATTCAAAATTATCTATGAAGATTAAAAGGGAAGCCTAAGTTATTAACAAATATCAAAATTCTAAATAAAATTAAGTTAAACTAGTTTAAAATCTTTATTTTAAAATACATATTTTCAAAAACTCTATTACAGAAAATTTCAAATATACAAAAGTAGACAGAATAATATATGGAACTCCCATATACCTATTATTTAGCTTTGATAATTGATCAGCTCATGACCAATCTTATTTTATCTCACTTTCTATCCCTCACCTAATATTTTGAAGTAAATCCCACTTGTCATATAATTTGATCTGTAAATAAGTGAATAGTGTCTCTAAAGGATAAGAGATCTTAACATAACCACACTATTACTATCATGCCTAAAACATGACAATATTTCCTTAATATCAACAAATAACTAGCAAATATTCATGATTCCAATTGTCTCAAATGTTAACATATATTTTTTGTAGTTTGAATCAAAATCCCATCCATGCATTGCAATTTATTGAAATGTCTAAGTCTCTTTTAACCTTTAGATTTTCCTCTCCTTCTATCTCTGTTTCTCTTTCTCTCTATCTCTCCTTTTCATTTTGTTTGTTGAAGGAACCACTTTCGTTTGCCCTATAGCATTTCCCCCCTGAGTTTTGTTGATTGCATCCCTATTGTGTTATTTAACATTTTTAATATCAATATTAAACTAAATTTTATTTAATATTTTGTAAGGTTACAAATATTTGCAATTTTAGCAACCAGTGTTCAATTAGTTACCAATGTAAAGAATTCGTGTGTGTGTGTACACAGTCTGAGTGAAATGAACTGTAATATCGCACAGTTTTCTGCAGTCACTCCATAACTACTGCCCTTACCCTGCAGTTTTACTACAGACCTTCCTCAACTTATGATATAGGGTTATATCTTGATTAACCTGTCATAAGTTGAAAATATCGTAAGTTGAAAATGCATTTGATGTACCTAATCTACCAAACATCATAGCTTAGCCTAGTCTACCTTAAATGTGCTCAGATCACTTACATTAGCTTACGGTTGGGCAAAATCATCTAATACAAAGCCTATTTTATGACTGTTGAATAGCTCATGTAACTAATTGAATACTGTACTGAAAGTGAAAAACAAAATGGTTGTATGGGTACAGAATGGTTTTAAGTGTGTTGGTTCTTTACCCTTGTGATCACGTGGTTGACTGGGAGATGCGGCTGCCCCTGCCAAGCATCATGAGAGAGTATCGTACTGCGTATCACTAGCCCTGGAAAAGAGCAAAATTCAGAATTCCAGGTACGGTAATTTCTGCTGAACGTCTATCACTTTTGCATCATCGTAAAGTTGATAGGTCGAACCATTGTAGGCCGGGGCTGTCTGTTGTACACTCCAGAACCACACATTGGAACCTGAAGAGAAGCAGAAGAGATGCTTGACATCACTGGTAAATTAGACTTCATTATGTAAGAAGCTCTTGTGTTCATGCTGAGAGGAAGATTTCACAAGCTATTTGACTTGTCTCTTACCTGAGCTTCTCCCACTCCATTCCCTCTGCGTTGTCTGTCTTTGCTGTCAGGGGAAGGACGACACAGACAGTCTCACTGCCTCAGGTTTTGTTTCAAAGTCATTGGGCAAGAAATGGGTAGAAGCATTTCTTTGGGGCTTGAATGGTATTAGCTATGAGAGTGGATGTTTAAATTTACAGGCTGTACTGGGTCAGCACTGAGCACCGGACCCCAGTGGGAGAGGAGCCCCTGTGTGTGCTCATTTCGTGTGTATTTGTGATACTTGTTGCCCTCTAATATGCAGGGACCAAGGCAGGGCTCTTCACGTCTGTGCCTAAAAGTAGTCCTGTCTCCGGGAGCAGGCAGTGTTTTCAAACCTCACACTTTTGAGTCATGACCTTCATGATTTTCGCCATTGCTTCGTACCACCTGTTCTGTTATCTACTACATTAGTTTTCTATCGCTGAGTAACCAATTACCACAAACTTAGGGGGCTCAGCTTAGCTGAATTCTCTGCTCAGGGTCTCACAAGGTTGAAATCAGGGCGTCACAGATATCCCTGTTTCATCTGGAGGTTGGTGAACTCTTCCAAGCTCATTCAGGTCATTGGAAGAATTCACTTTCTGTGATTGTAGAATTGAGGTCCCCACTTTCTTGCTGGCTATCAATGACATGCGTTCTCAGCTTCTAGAGGCTGTTGTTCCCTGTTACATGGCCCTTTGCACAACACGGCAGTTTCCTTCTTCAAGGCCAAGAAGAGAGCCCTCCTCATCTACTGTGACACTGTAGATATTATATAATATAATGTAGTCATGGGAGTGACGATACCATCATTTTCACAGTTTCCTCCCATGCTCAAGAGGATAGAATTATACAGGGCATATCCTCCAGGGGGTGGGAATCTTGGAGGTCATCAGAAGTCTGCCTACCACATTTTTTTTTTTTTGTCTACCACATTTATTGAACATTTTTTCTTCAAGTCAACTCACTTTTTGAACTTAAATAGATTTGTAAAAGTTTATATCAAGTATTTAATGTGCTAGGTTTGTGGATAAGTGTAAGTGTTTATATATTTCTTTCTCTCTATATATATTCACATACACTAGCATAAATGTATAACCAAAAACTAAAGTGTTTAGCAATATATCCCTTAAAATTATCCTATTTCCTTAAGGCTTATGTATCACATTGGGAAACAGTGCCCCTTGGTACAGCACTAAACAACCACTTGTTGAATGTATGATAATTAAAATAGTTACAGATTGGAGGGCTTTGGTTTCAGTGAAACCAAATATATATATTTACGTTTCTACAACTATGTAAATGTTACTTATCTCTAAGATTATATAAACTGTGTGTATCGATACTCATTAAAATATACTTTTTTTTTTTTTTACTGTGAAAGAGAGTGTGACTTGAAGGTGACTTGGTGCCCATTGATATCTGGAATGTTCTGTCCTTTAAACTTGGGACTAAATTGAAAAAAGCCTAGTAGACCATGTATTCCCTTATGTGTTTTCAGTATTTGCTGTAGTGCCATTAATTTCAAAAAGGCGTAAACCAATTAAATTCCACATTACCATAGAGAAACAGAGATGAGAAAGAAATGTCCATGTGTTTCTCCTGAAGAGAAAGGAAAACTTTAGTGATGACAGGCATATCTCTGAAGACTTGACTAATCTCTTGTATAATCTTTGTGGCACTGAAACACTTCCTATCACAAGGAATAATCTATTGGGCTGATTATTTTCATAATCCAATCCTTAGTCACTGCCCAAACACATTTGGCTTCACATAAAATCAGCAGATACCTATGCTGGGGTATGTACAGACAATACATATACATACATGTGAAAGAAGTCACATGTCTCTGTTTGGACTGCTCTGTAGATTTATTGTAGTCTTGTAACTCACTTATCTGACAGTTGACAGGAGAACCACTTATTTTTATTTTCAAGTGTTTGTCTGGTTTTGCCCATTGCTCTACAACAAGCCAGGTGATGACCATTGGTAGTAGGGGGAGTTCTCCATCTCAGACTCATCTGTTGTAGCTTTCTTGACTCTGAAAGTTTTTCTACCCAGATATAAATCCTCTTGTCTATGTGTTTTCACTGCTTTTCCACTTAGAGGGTCGCCCTTGACATAAACTCATTACTGCTTGTACACACAAAGGAAATGATAGGAAGGTTGTCAATATATCCTAGGGCTAAGGGATCTGAAGCCACATTTGAGAGTGACTGTCCCTCTGGTGATCTGTTCCCTGTGAATTCATATAACTAACCCTTCCAATATGCAAAAATCTCCACTTTTTCTGAATTTATAGAGTGTATATTGCCTGAAACACTTTTTTAGAGATGTTGGCCTTTCTTTAGTACTTAACTGTTTCCTACAATCATTTCTTATTACTGCGTATGGATTTTTAGTTTGTAGAATGAAGTGACTATTTCTTGAATTTCTTTCCTCTTTTCTCAGTTTCCAGAAAAGAACAGATCTTGAAATACTTTTTGAGTAAATAGTTTCTCTTAGTAGCCAGTAGATGGTTATGGTAGGAAGAGAAAGCAGTTTCAAACAAACGTAGCTTCCTAAATAAAACTTTGAAAATGGCTAATTTTAAAAGGAAGTCTTGCAACAAGCATATATTTTATAGCACAGGGAAATATAGCCATTTTTTTGTAATAATGTTAAATGGAGTATAATCTATAAAAATATTGAATCACTGTGTTGTACACCTGAAACTAATAGAGTGTTGTAGATCAACTACAGTTCAATTAATTAATTAACAGGTAAAATAATAAAAGGAAGTCTACCTTCTTTGACCATTGTTTTAATGTTTTTAATCTTCAAATTTACCACATTTTAGTGTATATATGTATATGTGTATATATATATTCATATGTAATTAACTATATATACTCTGTACTATGTATACTAAAATGCTGTGAATTTAATCAGTAAATACATATATAATATACTATCTATATAGTATATGTATCATATAGTATATAGTATATATAGCACATATTATATATAGTGTATATAGTATATCATATATCACACATATTATATATGTTATATATTATATACTATTATACATAATATACATATTATACATAATAAATATATTAATATAAATATATTAAGTTATTTACAAGGTCCTGGCATCAGGCACATTATCCTTCATTATCCTTCAGCCTTACAACTCTTCTGTATAGTAAATATTATTACCCATTGTATCAATTAGAATGTTTTTGGCAGCGAGTAAGAAAAATATAATCAAACTGGCTTTGACAATATGTAAATGTAGTCTCCCAAAGGGCAGGCTCAGGACACAATATAAACTTTGGCTTAGGGATATTATCGAGTACACAGGGACTTGATAGCCAGCACCTCTCCATCTTCTGCACTCCGTCAGCTTTGCTCTCACCTCGGGCTGGCTTCCCTCAGGGATACAAGATGGCTGCCACAGTTCCAGACATCACATTCAGATGACAAAGCCCAGAAGAGAAGAGACAGTGACTTGCTATGTGCCTCCTGACAGATATCCCTCAGTCTCATTGACCAACATTCTGTCATGTGCCTATGTCTAAAGAAAACCCTGGAGAAAGGAATGTTATTATCACCATGGTTTAAACAAATTAGGTACCATAGCAAGAGCTAGGGTGGGGTCACTTTCTTTTGACTCCCTCTGGAAAGGGGGAGATAAGTGAACAAAACAATATATCTAATGGAGAAGGAAGAAAGACAAGACTACCAAGGGTATCTGCCACAGCCATTTTGTTAAACAAGAAAAGGTAGACAAAAAAGCTGAGGTAATTTTGTTCAAGGTCACAAGGTTAATATGTAGGATCAAAATCCAGGATGCAAAACTACCAGAACATATCTTAGAGATCATATGGTTTGGCCTCCTCAGTTTTCAACTCAGGATCCTGCAGGCCACTAAGTTTAATCACTTGCTTGATAGCACAGAGATCTAACACCACAGATGTGAACAAAACTCAATTCAGCTACATCTCCAGTGCTGAATTCATTCCATTCCTGCACAATGGTTCCTTTCGTGCTAGTTCATATCTAGCTTATGGAGATACACAGAAATGAAAAGCACCTAAAACAGTACCCAGCAGATAGCAGGTTCTAATATTTCTTTGTTGATTGAATATTTCCCAGGTTACATGAATCTAGATAACTCCTGTGAGTTCCAAAATACTTCCTATACTTGCAGTCCTATGGTCTATACATTTCCCCAATTCTCTCCCCATTCTGTTGTCATTTTGAGACCATTAGTACATATGGTTTAGCCAAGGGAAAAAGGAAACAGCATGTCTTGTGTGGGGAAGCGCTTTATAAAGATATTTGAGTAATACGGACATCAATTATTGTTCAAAGCATTATGCAAATTCAATTAAAGGGAGCACCACAATGGTAATTTTTCTAAGCTTTCACTTGTGTCAGCCTGAAAAAAGTTGAGAAGTGCTGTGTTAAGCTGATATTTCTCTGCCCAATCCTTTTCAGAATAAAAATACAGTAGCTATTAACCCATCAAAAAGTTGTTTATGAAAATAAATAACAGCAAGATATCACCTGTTTCCCATTAATAATAGGACTTTAATAATTGTAGAAATATTTTGGTAAAATTACTTGAGACTTCTATATCAAAATAAATATATTTTATTCTCTTCGTATTTCATGACATTCTACAAATCCATTATTCTCTTGGGCTTTTGTTCTCTGGATTTGTATCGCATCTATTTCTCTTAATACCTTTATCCGACATACCCACTTTTTTTTAAAGTGAGCTGTTTTTACTGAAGTGTGACATAGATACATACAGAAAGGGGTACAAATCACTGTGTATAGCTCAGTGAATTTTACAACGTGAACATATGCATAACCACCACCCAGACCATTATGTGTAGGCTACAACAGTCTACTGAACGCTACTTCCCAGTCACTCATTTGCTCTGGTCAAAGGTAATCAGTATTCCCACATCTACCACCATAAATTATTTTGAACTGTTTTTGAGCTTTGTCTATATGGAATCATGCCGTAAGTGCTTTTGGGGGTCTGGGTTCTTTTGCTCAATATTATGTTTGTAAGATCTTTCCATGTTGTTGTATTTCATAGTAGTTTGTATATTTGTATTGGTTTCACAGTGTCCCATTGTATGGAAGCCATGGAGGTATGACCCTCAGCCTTGAGGAGTGCAGTTAGCTGACAGCCTCCAGCCACAGTGCCTTTGGGATTGGGCTGCAGCATTCAAACCTAGGACATGCTATCCATGAGCAGTACCCAGTCACTGACTAAGCAAGGCAGGAGGGGGCTGGCATTAAGTCTGGAGGATTTCTGCTCAGTGTGGGACTCTTGCGTGGGCATTATTTGCTTGGGAGCTCCCCACTGAACTGGCTGAGACATTCTTAGAGCCACACCGTAGTCTGAAGCTCCTCCCTTCCCAATCTTCCTTTTTCCTTGATTCTACAAGTGTTAGACCTGTATTGCCTTCCAAAGATACCATGCCTACTCCTGCTTCTTCTACTTCACAGGCATTACTCTCAGTAAATATCTTGCACTTCTAACACTGTTTGCTTCCCGGAGGATGTGAACTGACACACTATACAGTTATTATACCACAATTTACTTATCCATTCTGTTGTTGATAAATGTGTTGGTTATTTGCAGCTTTGGAGCACTATGAATAGTGCTATTGTAAATATTCTTGCAAGTGTATTTTGGTGCACATTTATATGCATATCAGTTGAATCAGTGTGGAATTGCTGGCCACAAGTTATGTATAGTTTTAGCTTTAGTAGGTCTTGTCAGAGTTTAAACAAATGATCGTACTAGTCTACTTTGTCACCAGTTGGATATAAAATTCCAAGTGTTCCACAAACCTTCCCACACATGGTACTGCCAGTTTTAAATTTTTTGCTGCTTAGATTCTCTGTCTTACGATGCTGAACACATTTTAATATATGTTTATTTGTCATTTGTCTATTCTTTTATGTGAAGTGCCTATTCATATGTGACCATTTTTCTATATTACTCATCTATATTTTTTCTTATTTACTTGTAGGGGTTCTTTACATATTCTGGAGATGACTTCTGAATATCTTTTCCTACTCTGTGCATACTTTTGTACATTCTTAATGATGATTTTGATACATGGAAGTCCTTAGTTTTCGTGTAATTTACCAAATTTTTTTGTTGTTTGCGGTACGCGAGCCTCTCACCGTTGTGGCATCTCCCATTGCGGAGCACAGGCTCCGGATGCGCAGGCCCAGCGGCCACGGCTCATGGGCCCAGCTGCTCCGCGGCATGTGGGATCCTCCCAGACCGTGGCACGAACCCGTGTCCCCTGCATCGGCAGGCGGACTCTCAACCACTGCGCCACCAGGGAAGCCCTAACTTATCAATTTTTAAAATCTTTTTTTTATAGCTTTTTTGACCATTTGAGAAATATTTGCTTTTCTAAAGGTCATGAAAATAGTTGCTATATTTTCTTCTAGAAGAAACATTTACTTTCACATTTAATTTTACTTTCTACATTCATGTTTATAATCCACCTGGAGTTGATTTTTGTGTATAATGCATAGTAGGAATCATGATTAATTTTTTAAATATATGGATACCCATTTGACTCAACATAATTTATTAGAAAGATCACCTTAATCTTCACTGCACTGCACTGTAAACTTTGTCATAAATCATATGGTCTATTTCTTTAGTTTTTATTTTGTTTCACTGATCTACTTGTATATCCTTGAATCAACACTATACTCTCTTATTTACCTAACTTTATGATAAATCTAGCTATCTGGTGATTCATTGTGCCAAATTTCTCTTTTTACCTCAAGATTGTCTTGGCTATTCTAGCATTTTCATATGAAGTTTATAATCAAATTATCAAGTTATGCAAATATACTGTTGGAATTTTGATTGAGATTTACTGATCCACAGATCAATGTGAAGAAACTGTCTTAACACATCAATATTGAGTTCTCTAATCCAAGTACATGGTATATCCCTCCATTAGTTTAGATACTCTTTAAGTAATTTCAGTAATGATTTCTTATTTATAGGTTTTATTTGATTTATTCTAGTGATTATTTTTGATAATATTATAAAGTTTCATTTTCAAATTTTGTATTCTAATTATTTTGGTTTTGGTGTATAGAAATGAACTTAAGTTTGTGTATTAACCTTATAGGCAACAGTTTTGCTAAATTCACTTATTAAGTTCAGAGGTTCTTTATGATGTTCTATGTACACATTTGTATTATCTGCAAAAAAAATGAAAGATTTAATGTTTTCTTTCAAATCTTTATACCTTATTTTTTTCTTATTATATGGCATTGGCTAAGACCTTCCTTACAATGTTGAATAACAATGTAATGGCAAGCATCTTTGTTTCATTCTTTACCTTAGAAATGGCAAAGAGGATTTTTAATGTTTCACCATTAGCTATTGTTTCTTGAGGAGATATTCTCTGCTGAATTAAAAAATTTCCTGTTTCTTATTTACCAAAAGCTTTGTTTTTACCAAAAATATGTATTGAATTTTATCCACTGTGTCTCTGCATCTGCTGAAAAGTTTTCCCCTTTTATATTGGTAATATTGTGAATTACATTGATTTTCAAATTTTTACTCATCCTTTAAAAAAACCCATCCTGCAACAAATCTCACTTGGTAATAATGTTTTATCCTGATTATCTTTTTACTGAGTACAGTTGGCTAATATTTGTTTAAAATTACTTATGCCCAAATTCACAAGAGAAATTGGCATGTAATTTTCTTCTCTTGTGATGTCCCTGTCAAGTTTTGGCATCAAGGTTAATCTTACCTTGTAGAAAAATTGTGAAAATTAAAAAAAATATCTTTTCTATCTCTAGAAGAAAGACTTTATTTAATATTGGCATTATTTTCTCTTTAGATATTTGAGAAATTTTACCAGCAAAGCCATCAAGACCTCTGGTTTTCTTTCCAGGTGAATTTTGAAATTATCAAATAAATTTACTTAACTAATATAGGCTATTCAAACTTTTAGTTTCTGTGTGTCAGTTTTACTAAGTAAAAATTGTCAAAGATACTCACATTTTATTTAAGACTTCAAATTTACTGGCATAAATACCCTCTTAATGTCTTTTAAATTTCCATAGGATCTATAATGATGTTCCCTTTTACTATCCTGATATTACTTGTGTCTTCTTTCTCTCTTTTTTTTCTTACTATATATTTCTGGTGATTTATTAATTGTATTTATATATATATATATATATATTTTTTTTTTTTTTTTTTTTTTTTTTTTTTTTTTTTTTTTTT